>NC_092046.1:60681697-60986543 GCF_003086295.3 Arachis hypogaea
AAATCATAGAAAACACACAAACTCTAGTAAAGTCCAGAAATGTGAATTTAACATAAAAACTAATGAAAACATCCCTAAAAGTAACTAGATCCTACTAAAAACATACTAAAACAATGCCAAAAAGCGTACAAATTATTCGCTCATCAGGTGCAGTCACTGATTATACCACATATATTTCCAAATCAAAGTATTGGAGAATCATATGTCACCATATCCGCCCAAACCCTAATTTGGTCCAACATGAGAAAGCATTTCTAGCATGATCTCTTCATTCCTCTTCCAAGGTTCAGAAGAGATCCAAGTATGAATAGTTTCTTTTCCAAGACAACTATCCAATTGGATGAAGATTGAAAGCTTTCAAGTAAAATCAAGAGAAAAGAAAGAAGAAGAATAATGAAAACTATTAGTGATCCATCAAATTACAACAGAGCTCTATAACCCAATGAAAAGAGTTAGTTGATCATTGCTCTACAAAAATAGAAAAGAAAGAAATTGCAGAAAAGTAAAGATGAAGATTAAACTAAAATTGAAACTTCAAAATTCATAAATGAAAAGTACAAAGAAAAGAAGAAAAGGAAAAGTGTGTGAGGGGAGGGAGTCCGAAGACCCCTCTTCAATCCCCCATTCCAGAATTTTCGTTTCAGTCCCCCCTTGAATGTAAAAACTAAGGCCCTTATATAGGCTCTCCTAAATTACAAAATGAAATTAAAAGCAAATTACAATTAAATGAAAATTCTTATTCTAGATGCTTCTTGTGGCCTTGATTGGTTGACACTTGTGGGCTTGCTTGCTTGAGCTTTGAAGTGGACTTGAGAAAGAACTGAATCAAATTGAGGTCCAGGGTGACTTGGTGTTATTGCTGCCGTTAGTCATACTAATGCTACAAGTGTGGCATTAGTCCTAAAGTTAGTGTGGCTAACGTCACACTTGCTACCCAGTTGGTGTTTTGGGGGCTTAAAAGATGCCTCTTGTTTGTACTCTAATTTCATGCCCACTATAGAGTATTATATATCGTTGGAAAGCTCTGAATGTCAGCTTTCTAATGCAACTGAAATCACCTCAATTGGACCTTTGTAACTCATGTTATATCCCTTTGAAGTGGACAAGGTCGCTGGCATAGTCGCTAGCGTTACTGGAAAACGTGAGTCACAATAACATTAGTGATCAAGGGTTGAATATTGCCAGGTTCTGAAGTTCAAACTTACTGTTGATGCACATAAACTAGTTATGCTACGATTTAGGAAATTGCACGATCGGCAAAATTCCTTCCGGCAAGTGCACCGGTTATCGTTGTCAAGTAAAAACTCACAATAGAGTGAGGTCGAATCCCACAAGGATTGGTTGAGTGAGCAATTCGGATTAGAAGTGTGTTCTAGTTGAGCGGAATCAAGATTTGAGATGAGAATTGCGGAATGTAAAATTGGCGGGAAAAGTAAATGACAAGAAAATTAAATGGCTGAATCTTAAATTGCATGAATTAAAGAGCAGAATGTAAATTGCTGAAATTAAAAGGGAATGGGGATGATTGCAAGAATTGAATTGCAGAATGTAAAGAGAAAGTGGAAATCAGAAATGGGGAATTCATTGGGTTTAGGAGATATTGAAATCTCCGAATCAAAACATGTAAATCTCTTCCTCAACCAATGCATTCATTGAATTTTGCTTGGCAATCTTATATGATTGGATCCCAATTCCTTGGCTCACCAATGCTCTCTAAAAACAAACAAATTCCCAATCCCTTGGTTTAAATGTTCATAAGAAGAGATGATGCTTGATCACTGATTATACCACACAATTTCATGAACCACAATTTGGTAGGATTACATGTCACAATATCCATCCAAACCCCAATCCAATCCACTGTGAGAAAGCTTCTCTAGCATGAATCCTCCATTCCTTTCCCAAGGCTCCGAAGGATTCCAAGTATGAGTAGTTTCTTTCCCAAGACAACTACTCAATGGAATTAGATCGAGAAGCTTTCTAACAAAATTCAAGAGAAAAGATTGAAGAAGAAGATAAACTATTATTGATTCATTGAATTACAATAGAGCTCCCTAACCCAATGAAAGGGGGTTTAGTGAATCATAGCTCTGAATTCAATTACAAAGAAAAGGAAAACTAGCTAAAAGTGAAAGTCAAGGTCCCTCTAACTTAACTTCTATCCTATTTATACACTTTCTATATTGAGCTTCAGTTGTGCTTCTTGGGCTTTTGAGGCCTCTCCTTGCTTTCCTTTTGCCTTGGGTTTATGATCCATAATCTTGATGAGGTTGTTGATCCAAATCCTGTAACATTTATTGAGCCAACTTAGTGATAATCAAATAATGACACATGACTCAATAAATTGAGATTTCAAACTCATCAATCCTTCAGGCCCAATCCCATAAACCATGATATTCAATTGGGTTTCATACCAAAGTAAGTTTAAGTTAATAATTGTGCTCAAAGACTAACTTAAATCACAATATTTTTGGCCCAGAAACCTTTTTCAAGAGTGGCGTTTAAGTTGTAGTTTAAGCTTAAACTGCAACTTAAACGCCAGACACTTCCAGTGAGGCCATTTGTAGAAGCACGTTTAAGCTTCAGTTAAGGTTAAACTGAAGCTTAAACGTGGAAATGGAAGAAGGTAGCCCTGGAGGGTCATGTAGTCGAACACGTTTAAGCTTCAGTTTAAGGTTAAACTGAAGCTTAAACGTGGAGATAGGAAGGGCAGCCCTGGAGGTCGAACACGTTTAACCTCCAGTTTGAGGTCAAACTGGAGGTTAAACGTGGAAAAGGGTGGAGGCATACTGGAGGTCGAACACGTTTAACCTCCAGTTTGAGGTCAAACTGGAGGTTAAACGTGGAAGCTTAGAATGGTGGCCCTGGAGGTGTCGAACACGTTTAACCTCCAGTTTGGGGTCAAACTGGAGGTTAAACGTGGAGATGGAGAGAGCAACCCTGGAGTATAAAAACTATCGAACACGTTTAAGCTCCAGTTTGAGTCAAACTGGAGCTTAAACGTGGAATGGCTCCCTGGTACTCTTCCTGGTTCTGGCGTTTAACCTCCAGTTTGAGGTCAAACTGGAGGTTAAACGTGGAACTCCTCCCTGGTGGCATACTCATTCTGGCGTTTAACCTCCAGTTTGAGGTCAAACTGGAGGTTAAACGTGGAATGCTCCTTAAGTGAGGCTTTTCATTCTGGCGTTTAACCTCCAGTTTGAGGTCAAACTGGAGGTTAAACTTCAATCCCAGCATTTCTTATCCTTCATGATTTGGCGTTTAAGCTCCAGTTTAGGCTTAAACTGGAACTTAAACTCCACATGTGATATTCAAGCTTCCTTTATTGATTTTGTTGCTTCCTTGCTTAGCCTCTTCTTCCCTGAAATCATCCAAACAATTGCATCAAAGTCTTGCAAAATTTCATGAGAAATCTTTCATTCATAGTATTTAAGTAATAGAACTAAAACTCATGGAATTTGCATCAAAATCATATTGTTTGGATGGTTCATTACTTTGTTCTTCATTTAACCATTTTTGGTTACTTTAAGCTCAAGAAAATGCATAAAACAACTAAAACTAACAGAAAAATGTTAGTGAAACTAGCCTATGATGCCTTGGCATCACAACACCAAACTTAATACTTGCTTGTCCCTAAGCAAGTCCTGAGTTATTTGAGAAGAAAGTATGAAACAGAAAGCAATTACATTGGCTATATTAGCAAGCATTTGAAGTTCATCAGAAGGGTTTTATGCAGAAAGTTGCAGCATCACTTTTTCATACTTATCAGGTAGGATTATCACTTTTTCATTGCATCCATCAAAAATTGCTATGGCCTCTTGTTATTCTTATGTCTTTGGCACTTTTCTCTTCTTTGTTTTTCTTTTCTTTTTCTTAGAGCTTCTTTTGCTCCTTGTTTGCTTAGTGTCATGTGTTGCACAAGCCTTTGGCATTTTCTTTTTCTTATCAGTGCACTACACATATCCACTTTAGGCATTTTAGTTCACATGTCTTCTTGAGACATTGGTGCCCAGCACCTCTTTGTGTGACTAAATGTTTTGTATTTAGGTTGCTCTTGATAATGGACTTTTGGTTGATAATCCCGGGTTAGTTAACCCAAGTTACCAAGTGTTGAAACACTCCTCAGAACCTATTCATCCAAGCATATCCTTAATACATAAACACCACAGGCATTTGTCTCAGAAGTTCAAACCATTGGTACCTAGCTTATTTTCTCAATTTTTTTTGCTTTTTGGTTGCCTTTTTCCGTGGCTTTTTCTTTTTCTTTTTCTTTCTTTTTCATGGCCAAAGACATTTATTCATCAAGATCCATAGACAATTTTTACTTTCTACATAAAAAATGATAATTCTACACTCTAATTTTAGTGATCTGACTAAACAATCAAGCATGCATACCACCACTTAATTCTACTTGATTTGTCACTAATTTAGCCAAGTTACTTTTGTTCAAACTTTTCTTTTATTTTTGGAAACAGAACAAGCATGGCACGCACTTGTTTAAGAAGGTGAAGTTATATCCAAACATCTAGGCATTCACTTTATTCAAAGCAATTAACAAAAAAAAACTACACATTCCAGAAAGATTCAACATTTACAGTTTAAACCAGAACACGCATGCTTTTGTTTGCCCTTTTTAAAGAATTATCAAGGAACAATACCACCTTGTGAAATTCCTTGTTTTCTCTTTGTTGTCAGGAAACACTTTGATTTCTCCTTCTTCTTCCTAAATGTTGCTTCATGCTTTAAGGTTCTTGTTTCCTTTCCTGCAAAGAGTAATGAAGTTGCTTGCACCTCAAGCACTTGAGTGGTTAGCTCAACTATGTGTGGGTAAGTATCGGATTCTTAAGTTGGTGTGTGAACACCAAACTTAGTCTCCCACTTACTTCTCTGTGTTCTTGAATCCTTGAGTTATCTTGGAATGATGTTGCTACTAAGGGTTTTAAGCATTTCTGTGACTGCTTAGAATAGTTGTTCCTTTCACATAATTCAAAGGTTGTTGTGTTCAGTTGATCTTTATGGTGGAACACCAAACTTAGAGTCACACATTCCCCTTTGACTTATTGATCCATGAATTCATTGTTTGGTGTGAAACACCAAACTTAATTCTTTGCAATGCACAGAAACTACTTTACCCTTTTTATTGAAACAAATAAAAGAAACAGCAAGAAGGTATTACCTCAGGTTGGGTTGCCTCCCAACAAGTGCTTGTTTAACGTCATTAGCTTGACGGTCAGCTTCCTCAGTTGAGGTGATATTTAACTTTGTCCTTCTCCTCCACATCTCCCAAGTAATGTTTGAGTCTTTGACCGTTAACAATGAAGGTTCGTTGTGACTTTTCTTCCATGATTTCTACTTGTCCATAATTGGAGACCTTGGTGACAAGGAATGGTCCAGACCACCTTGATTTTAGCTTCCCTGGAAATAGCTTCAGCCTAGAATTGTAGAGCAATACTTTTTGCCCTTCTTCAAATTTCCTTGGGCTATGTTGCTGTCATGCTTCTTCTTTGCTCTTTCTTTGTAAATTTTGGCATTCTCATAAGCTTCCGCTCTGAATTCTTCCAACTCTTGAATTTGCAACATCCTTCTTTCTCCAGCAGCTTTGTTGTCCAAGTTCAGAAGTTTCAAGGCCCAGTATGCCTTGTGCTCCAACTCCAGTGGCAGATGGCAAGCTTTTCCATATACTAGTTGGTAAGGAGACATTCCAATTGGTGTTTTGAAAGCTGTCCTATATGCCCAAAGAGCATCATCGAGCTTAATCGACCAGTCCTTTCTTGAAGTTCCCACAGTTTTTTCCAGGATTCTTTTGAGTTCTCTGTTAGATATTTCGGCTTGCCCACTTGTCTGTGGATGGTATGGTGTGGCTACCCTGTGTTTGACTCCATATTTTAGGAGCAATGCCTCTAATGGTTTGTTGCAAAAGTGGCTTCCTCCATCACTGATGATTGCTCTTGGAACCCCAAAACGGCAAAAAATGTGTTTTCTGAGGAAGTTCATGACTACCTTATTATCATTGGTTGGAGTTGCTATTGCTTCAACCCATTTGGAGACATAATCTACTGCCACAAGAATGTAATTATTTGAGTATGAGGAGGGAAATGGTCCCATGAAATCTATCCCCCATACATCAAACAATTCAAGTTCCAGAATGAATTGTTGTGGCATTTCATTTCTTCTTGGCAGGTTCCCAGCTTTCTGGCATTCATGGCAGTGCTTCACTAATTCTTTTGCATCTTTGAAGATAGTAGGCCAATAAAAACCACACTGCAACACCTTAGCTGCTGTTCTTTCCCCTGCAAAGTGCCCTCCATAAGTGGAGCCATGGCAGTCCCATAAAACTTCCCTTCCTTCTTCCTCGGATATGCATCTTCTGAGTATGCCATCGGAACATTTTTTGAACAAGTATGGTTCGTCCCAGATGAAGTATTTGGCATCATTTACCAATTTCTTCCTTTGATGTTTGTTAAATTCCAAAGGTAAACTCCCAGTGGCCTTGAAGTTTGCTATGTCTGCAAACCAGGGTGCTTTGTGAATTATCATGAGTTGTTCATCAGGAAAGCACTCATTTACATGTGTGCTTTGTGTGCTTCCTTCTTCACATGGTATCCTTGATAAATGATCTGCCACCTTGTTCTCTACGCCCTTCTTGTCTTTGATTTCAATGTCAAATTCCTGCAACAAAAGAACCCATCTAATAAGTCTCGGTTTAGATTCTTGTTTGGCAAGTAAATATTTTAAAGCTGAATGATCAGTGAAGACAATGACTTTAGATCCAATGAGATAAGATCTAAATTTTTCAAATGCAAAGACTATTGCCAAGAGTTCTTTTTCAGTGGTTGTGTAATTCCTTTGGTTAGCATTCAAGACTTTGCTGGCATAATAAATCACATGTACCAAATTGTCTTTCCTTTGTCCTAACACTGCCCCAATAGCAAGGTCTGATGCATCACACATCAGTTCAAACGGTAAGTTCCAATCAGGTGGGGCAATGATAGGTGCAGAGGAAAGTTTTTGCTTCAAAAGTTCATAGGCTAGCATGCAATTTTTATCAAATACAAAGGGTGTATCAGAGACAAGCAAGTTACTCAAAGGTTTGGCTATTTTAGAAAAGTCTCTAATAAACCTTCTGTAAAAACCAGCGTGACCCAAAAAGCTCCTAAATGCCTTGACATTACTTGGTGGAGGTAGTTTTTCAATGATTTCCACCTTAGCTCTGTCCACCTCCATGCCTCTATTAGAGATTTTGTGGCCAAGGACTATTCCTTCTGTGACCATGAAATGACACTTTTCCCAGTTTAATACTAGGTTAGTCTCTTGGCACCTCTTAAGCACCAAGGCAAGGTGGTGTAGGCAGCTGGGAAAAGAATCCCCAAACACAGAAAAATCGTCCATGAAGACCTCAATAAATTTTTCAATCATGTCCGAAAAGATGGACAGCATGCATCTTTGGAAAGTGGCAGGTGCATTGCACAATCCAAAGGGCATGCGTCTATAAGCAAAAACTCCATATGGACAAACAAATGATGTTTTCTCTTGATCACTAGGATCAACTACTATTTGGTTGTAGCCTGAATATCCATCCAAGAAGCAATAGTAAGCATGTCCGGCAAGCCTTTCAAGCATCTGATCCATGAATGGGAGTGGGAAATGATCTTTTCTGGTGGCTTCATTGAGCTTCCTGTAGTCTATGCACATCCTCCACCCAGTAACGGTTCTTGTGGGTATGAGTTCGTTCTTCTCATTTGGCACCACCGTTATGCCACCTTTCTTGGGAACTACATGGATGGGACTAACCCATGGGCTGTCAGAAATGGGGTAGATTACCCCTGCCTGCCATAACTTCCTCACTTCCTTTTGTACCACTTCTTTCATGACGGGATTCAATCTTCTCTGAGCTTGAATGGAGGGTCTAGCATCTTCTTCTAACAAGATTTTATGCATGCATATGGATGAACTTATCCCCTTCAAATCAGCTAGGGTCCATCCAATGGCATCTTGATGAGTTTGCAGCACCTTGATCAATTCTTCTTCTTGTTCTTGGCTCAAGGCCGAGCTAATGATAACAGGGTGACTCTCATCACTACCCAAGTATGCATACTTGAGATTAGGGGGCAATGCTTTGAGCTCAGGTTTTGGTGCTTCCTTTTCTTCTTTCACTTTCTCTGGCCTGCTTAGCATGGTTGTGTCAGCACCCTTGATATCACTAACTTCAATATCCTTGGTGAACTCCTCCTCTGCCACTTCCTTTATTGTTTCCTCAAAAGTTTCTTGTACTGCAATGTCCACTACATCAACCCTCATGCATTCCCTTAGTGATTCTGATGGATAGCTCATTGCCTTGAATACATTAAACACCAATTTCTCATCATGGAGTCTAAGAGTGAGTTCACCCTTTTGTACATCTATGATGGCACCAGCAGTAGCTAGGAAGGGTCTTCCCAGGATTATTGAAGCTTTGGCTTCTTCCTCCATATCTAACACCACAAAATCAGCAGGAAATATAAATTCTCCCACTTTCACCAACAAATCCTCAACTATCCCATGAGGGAATTTAAAAGTTCGATCTGCCAATTGGAGGGCCATTCTTGTTGGTTTAGCTTCTTCAATCTTCATTCTTCTCATCATTGTTAGCGACATCAAATTGATGCTGGCCCCTAAATCACACAAGGCCTTCTCCACCATGACTTCTCCTATAATACAGGGGATTTGGAAACTGCCTGGGTCCTTCAATTTCTGAGGCAATTTGTGCTGAATGATGGCACTGCATTCTTCAGTTAACAACACAGTTTCCTCATTTCTCCAGCTTCTCTTCTTGGTCATCAATTCTTTTAAGAATTTTGCATAGAGTGGCATTTGCTCTATTGCCTCAGCAAAGGGAATGTTGATTTGAAGCTTCTTGAAAATCTCCAAGAACCTGGAGAATTGGCCATCCTTTTCACTTTTCATCAAACGTTGAGGATAAGGTGCTTTAGGTGTGTAAGGCTTCAAGACCTCTTTTTCTTTTTCTTTTGTTGCAAACGGTGTAACAGATTGTCCTTGTTCTTTGTCTTTCACATTTTCCTTTGCTTCATCCTCTGTGGTTTCCCTTGAAATCTCCTTTAGATTCTTTCCACTTCTGAGGGTTATGGCCTTACATTCCTCCCTTGCAATAGCCTTGGCAGCATGAGAACCGCTTGTCCCAGGGGCTTGCTTAGTCAAATACAAAATTTGATTTTCTAGCTTCTGGATGGCAGCTCCTTGGTTTTGCAAGTTAGAATTTACTTCTTCCTTAAAAGCTTTCAATTCAATTATGTCTTGGCTCATGGTTGCAAGCATTCCTTCTATCCGGTTTAATTGATCTTGAAATTGTTGGTTCGGATTAGGTTGGGTATGTTGATTACTTTGGCCATGATATGATGATTGGGGGTAAGTGTTTTGTGTGGCTTGGTATGATCTTTGGTTGGAGTTTTGGTATGTGGAATTGTTTTGTTGGTTGTGGTTGTAAGGTTTGTGGTTTTGTGGTTGGGTTTGTTGGTTCCCCCACCCAAAGTTTGGGTGGTTTCTCCAGCCTGGGTTGTAAGTGCTGGAGTGTGGATCATATGATTGCCTTTGTTGGTTTCCCACATAGTTAACCTCATCCCAATCACCTCCTTCAATGCCTCCTTCCTCTTGATCTTGTGTGTGTATTGCAGCCACTTGCTTTGTTTCTAATTGCCTGGTAAGCTCTGCTAGTTGCTTGGCAAACACCTTGTTTTGGGCTAGAATTGTATCAACATGGTTCAGCTCCATGACTCCCTTAGTGTTGTGCCTTTCTGATGCATAGTAGTACTCATTCTCAGCCACTGTCTCGATCACTTCAATGGCTTCTTCCACAGTCTTTTTCTTGTTCAATGAACCTCCTGATGAATGGTCTACAGCCTTCCTTGATTCATAAGAAAGCCCATCATAGAAGATGTGCAATTGCACCCAATCATGGAACATGTTTGGTGGGCATTTCCTTGTCAAGTCCTTGAATCTCTCCCATGCCTCGTAGAGAGTTTCACCATCTTGTTGTCTAAAAGTTTGAACCTCAGATCGAAGCCTATTGACCTTTTGTGGAGGGTAGAAACGTGCCAGAAATTTGCTTTCCACCTCATCCCATGTTGTTAGACTCCCCCTTGGGAATGATTCCAGCCACTTAGCTGCTTTGTCCCTAAGTGAAAATGGAAACAAGAGCAGTTTATAGGCATCTTCCTGGACTCCATTGGACTTCACAGTGTCACAAATTCTCAGGAATTTTGTGAGATGTTGGTTTGGGTCTTCATTAGCTCTTCCTCCAAAGGAACAATGATTTTCCACCAGTGATATTAGCTGTGGCTTAAGCTCAAAATTGTTGGCCTGAATGGGTGGTTTCTGGATGCTACTACCACAATTCCCAGAGGTTGGGTTTATGTATGAACTAAGAACCCTCCTCTCAGGGATGGCATCGTTTCCATCAGCTCTCTCATGGTTGTGAACTTCTCTATCCATGTTGAGATCTAAAGCTTCCTCAAAATTGTCCTCAGATTCTCCTTCAGATTCCTCTTCTCCCACTATTCTCTTCCCTCTTGCTTCCCTTCTAAGTCTATGAAGGGTCCTTTCCGGTTCGGTATATGGAGGAGTTGATGTCTCTCCTCTCCTACCTGTCATACAAGAACACAGCTCAAACACAAACAAGTAAAATACTATTGGTTAATGGAAGAGTATGGTTAGATCAATTGAGGAATTAAATCAAACAGTTAGTGAGTCAGTGAGTTAGTTGCATGAATTTAAAGGCATAAAGAAGGAAAGCATGTAACCAAGTGCAGAAATTAAAATTCAACAAGTATCTAAAGCAAGAGAAAATTGCTCAATCTAGTTAGCTTCCAATTTGAGAATTGTCAATCGAAAACCAATCCCCGGCAACGGCGCCATAAACTTGATGCACATAAACTAGTTATGCTACGATTTAGGAAATTGCACGATCGGCAAAATTCCTTCCGGCAAGTGCACCGGTTATCGTTGTCAAGTAAAAACTCACAATAGAGTGAGGTCGAATCCCACAAGGATTGGTTGAGTGAGCAATTCAGATTAGAAGTGTGTTCTAGTTGAGCGGAATCAAGATTTGAGATGAGAATTGCGGAATGTAAAATTGGCGGGAAAAGTAAATGACAAGAAAATTAAATGGCTGAATCTTAAATTGCATGAATTAAAGAGCAGAATGTAAATTGCTGAAATTAAAAGGGAATGGGGATGATTGCAAGAATTGAATTGCAGAATGTAAAGAGAAAGTGGAAATCAGAAATGGGGAATTCATTGGGTTTAGGAGATATTGAAATCTCCGAATCAAAACATGTAAATCTCTTCCTCAACCAATGCATTCATTGAATTTTGCTTGGCAATCTTATATGATTGGATCCCAATTCCTTGGCTCACCAATGCTCTCTAAAAACAAACAAATTCCCAATCCCTTGGTTTAAATGTTCATAAGAAGAGATGATGCTTGATCACTGATTATACCACACAATTTCATGAACCACAATTTGGTAGGATTACATGTCACAATATCCATCCAAACCCCAATCCAATCCACTGTGAGAAAGCTTCTCTAGCATGAATCCTCCATTCCTTTCCCAAGGCTCCGAAGGATTCCAAGTATGAGTAGTTTCTTTCCCAAGACAACTACTCAATGGAATTAGATCGAGAAGCTTTCTAACAAAATTCAAGAGAAAAGATTGAAGAAGAAGATAAACTATTATTGATTCATTGAATTACAATAGAGCTCCCTAACCCAATGAAAGGGGGTTTAGTGAATCATAGCTCTGAATTCAATTACAAAGAAAAGGAAAACTAGCTAAAAGTGAAAGTCAAGGTCCCTCTAACTTAACTTCTATCCTATTTATACACTTTCTATATTGAGCTTCAGTTGTGCTTCTTGGGCTTTTGAGGCCTCTCCTTGCTTTCCTTTTGCCTTGGGTTTATGATCCATAATCTTGATGAGGTTGTTGATCCAAATCCTGTAACATTTATTGAGCCAACTTAGTGATAATCAAATAATGACACATGACTCAATAAATTGAGATTTCAAACTCATCAATCCTTCAGGCCCAATCCCATAAACCATGATATTCAATTGGGTTTCATACCAAAGTAAGTTTAAGTTAATAATTGTGCTCAAAGACTAACTTAAATCACAATATTTTTGGCCCAGAAACCTTTTTCAAGAGTGGCGTTTAAGTTGTAGTTTAAGCTTAAACTGCAACTTAAACGCCAGACACTTCCAGTGAGGCCATTTGTAGAAGCACGTTTAAGCTTCAGTTAAGGTTAAACTAAAGCTTAAACGTGGAAATGGAAGAAGGTAGCCCTGGAGGGTCATGTAGTCGAACACGTTTAAGCTTCAGTTTAAGGTTAAACTGAAGCTTAAACGTGGAGATAGGAAGGGCAGCCCTGGAGGTCGAACACGTTTAACCTCCAGTTTGAGGTCAAACTGGAGGTTAAACGTGGAAAAGGGTGGAGGCATACTGGAGGTCGAACACGTTTAACCTCCAGTTTGAGGTCAAACTGGAGGTTAAACGTGGAAGCTTAGAATGGTGGCCCTGGAGGTGTCGAACACGTTTAACCTCCAGTTTGGGGTCAAACTGGAGGTTAAACGTGGAGATGGAGAGAGCAACCCTGGAGTATAAAAACTATCGAACACGTTTAAGCTCCAGTTTGAGTCAAACTGGAGCTTAAACGTGGAATGGCTCCCTGGTACTCTTCCTGGTTCTGGCGTTTAACCTCCAGTTTGAAGTCAAACTGGAGGTTAAACGTGGAACTCCTCCCTGGTGGCATACTCATTCTGGCGTTTAACCTCCAGTTTGAGGTCAAACTGGAGGTTAAACGTGGAATGCTCCTTAAGTGAGGCTTTTCATTCTGGCGTTTAACCTCCAGTTTGAGGTCAAACTGGAGGTTAAACTTCAATCCCAGCATTTTTTATCCTTCATGATTTTGGCGTTTAAGCTCCAGTTTAGGCTTAAACTGGAACTTAAACTCCACATGTGATATTCAAGCTTCCTTTATTGATTTTGTTGCTTCCTTGCTTAGCCTCTTCTTCCCTGAAATCATCCAAACAATTGCATCAAAGTCTTGCAAAATTTCATGAGAAATCTTTCATTCATAGTATTTAAGTAATAGAACTAAAACTCATGGAATTTGCATCAAAATCATATTGTTTGGATGGTTCATTACTTTGTTCTTCATTTAACCATTTTTGGTTACTTTAAGCTCAAGAAAATGCATAAAACAACTAAAACTAACAGAAAAATGTTAGTGAAACTAGCCTATGATGCCTTGGCATCAACTGTCCATCCCATACTATTATATATTATTGGAAAGCTCTGGATGTCTACTTTCCAACGCCTTTGGAAGCGCATCATTTGGAGCTCTACAACTCGAGTTACACTTCTAGGAAGGTGAAGAGGTCAGCTGGCCTTACTACAGGTTGATACCATGTTCATCTTTGCACTTTAGGGGCAGGTTTTCTCCCTCAAATTTAGTGTCCACCATGTAGTGCCATACATGCTTGGAAAGCTCTGGAATCCTACTTTCCAATGCCACTGGAATCACCTCATTTGGAGCTTTGTGGCTCAAGTTATTCTTGTTTGAAAAAGGCATGGTCAGGCTGCCGGGTGAGATTTTTGCCTACGTTAATGTCTACGTTAGTGTAACTAACGTGGCCATTAACGTGGGTCCTTCTTTGCTTCACAAACATTAGTGGCGTTCACCTTTTCCACTAACGTTGGCGTTTCCCTTTCCTTCCACGTTAGTTCCCACGTTAATGTAACTAACTTGGAAGCTAACGTGGGTGTTCTCGCCTTCGCAAACATTAGTGGCGTTCACTTTTTCCACTAACGTTGGAATTTTCCTTTCCTTCCACGTTAGTTTCCACGTGAATGTAACTAACGTGGAGACTAACGTGGGTCTTCTTGCCCGTCGCTAACGTTAGTGGTATTTACTTTTACCACTAACGTTCCATGCTCTCCTTCTTCAAAGTTAATGCCACTAACTTTCTCACTAACGTTGGGGATTCTCTTTTCTTCCACGTTAACGGCCACGTTAGTGGCACTAACGTAGCCACTAACGTGGCTCTTCTCTGCTTCTTGTTACCTGAAATCAATCAAACAAAGCTCATCAAAGTCTTGCTCTTAATCATGGGATCATGCATCGTCCATTTTATCATTCAATTCATGCATAATTCTCATGAAATCATTCAAAATTCACAATATTTGCTTGAATCATGGTGTGAATGCATTTTCATCCAAATACTTGCTTATTTCCTAGAAAAATGCATGAAACCATCCTAAAGCATATAAAAAATGGCTAGTAAAACTAGCCAAGATGCCCTGGCATCACAACACCAAACTTAAATCTTTCTTGTCCCCAAGCAAGAAAAGAACTATGCACAAAGAATTCTCTTAATTGGAATGCATTGAAGAATTGCTTACGATGCCTTAGTGGGTAAAGTGAATAAGTGACAATGGGCTTAACTCTAATTTGTATGCTTATGCAAGAATTCCAGTGCTCATTAGTCCTTACATTTTGGAAGTCTTAGATCTTAGGACTTTCATTCAAATGATATTATGGAATTCTCTTTATAGATTGTCACCTTTGAAGCAGCACTTATTTTCTAGCCTTTTTCTTTTTTTTTTTTTTTTGTATCTTGGCCTCAACTCTAGGTATCATGTCTCAAAGTGGCTTTTTAAGATAAGCTTTCAATCAATACTCCCAAACCAATTGGTCTAAGGTATTAGGTGTTGAAGCACCCCTTAGGATATACTTGCTCAAGCCTCTCTCTTTGACACAAATCCACCACAAGCATTTAACTAGGACAATAACTCTTTGAGTTCTTGTTTCTTTCTTTTTCTTCCTAGTAATTGATGCTCAAAGCCTTGGGCTTGTCCTTTTTTTCTTTTTCTTTTGTTTTCTTTTATTGCTGCTTCTTGGATCAATAGATGTTTGAGAAATTCCATAATACCTCTCTAAACTTCATTTCCTGTCTATGAGCTCCCATGCAAGTTTTCACAAACATGCAACCTCAGTACACAATCATACAATCAGAACCTCCACTCCTCTTAATCTTTTGCTTGCCCCAAGATTTATAAAATTCTTCAACATTTTCCTTTCAAAAGAATGATTTCTTTGTTGCATTCTTAGAGATATTGGGTGCAAGTAAAATTCAAGATGATAATCATGATATGATAGCAACATGTTACAAATCAAATATCAAATTATGCTTATTCACAAGGAGTAATCACACATGCATACAAAGAAAATAGAAGACAATCATACAATTTAATGTGCTGGAAATAAGTAAGAGGAAAAAGGAGCTTTACCACCTTGTAGTTCATCTTCATTGTTGATGCCCTTTTCCTCCTATTCTTCCCCTTCCCACACCAAACTTAGAATGATTGCTTATACTCAAGCAAAAATTAAAACAGTGGTGATGGGGTCTATGATGGATCATGAATGTCTTAGAATGAATTGTGAGTATGCATGTGTTTCAGCAAGCAAGATTAAGGGTACAATAAAGGCACAAGAGATACAAACAGAGACATTTTGATTGCATTAATAAGTGATGTGCTTGGTACCTTGCATGAAAGATAAGTGGCAACACCAAACTTAGTGTGACACTCTCAATTTAGAATGTTGCAAGTACCCAGTGAAGATTGAAAATCAAATTGTTGCATGGCAACACCAAACTTAGAATGCAATCATATGCCAGATTATTGAAAGTAAACTAAGCAAAGCAAGGAAATGTTACCTACGGTTGGGTTCCCTCCCAACAAGCGCTCTTTTAATGTCATTAGCTTGACATGTTATTCATGACTTTCTTCCTCTTCTTCCAGTTTGTTAAGAGGAATGACCTCAAGAGGAAAGAGGAGCCAATTAATGCCCCTTGTTTTGAGTGCCTCTCCCCAGCAAGCCTTCTTCTGTTGTTAGCTTGAGTAAACTTGCTTGTTGGGTGGGCGTGGGATGGCTTTTGGTTGACCTTTTCTTCTTCATGGATATTGTCGTTCTTTTCTTGGTCACCATCCTCTTTTTAGTGCTCATGTTGATTGCTTTCACCACCTTAATCTCAGGACTTGGGTGATGTACTATGGTTGGAGCATCCTCTTCATCAAGAGCTTCTTGAATTGGTGGTTCAATGAACTCATCCTTTATGCAACTCTCTATTTTATTGGAGTAGTGTGGACTCCCTTGATTGACTTCCTCCCTTTCTTCTGCATGATATTGCATTGAGCCTTTTGGGAGTGAGTTTGCATTTTCCTTTGTCACCCTTAGTAGCCTCTGTGGGTATGGAGCTTTGGGCTTATATACTCTCACAACCTCCTCCTTCTTTATATGAATCTCACTTGGTATGGCTGCCTCTTTTTCTTGTTCTTCTGATTCCTCCCTTGTTCTTGACCTTTGAATGAACTCCTCTATTTCTGGAGAGAGTGAAGTGGTCTCTCTTTGTAATCTCAGCTCTTCAATGAATTGTTCTTTAGAATAGAGTTGTGCATTCTGTCTCAATTTTTCTTCCTGGTCTCTTTTTGCTATTTCCTCCTCTTCATTTGTCTTTATCATTTCTTCAAAGAGGAGTTCTATCCTAGCGAGTCTCTCTTCTTCTCTACTTTTTTTGAGTTCTTCAATGATGAGTTCCATCCTAGCAAGTCTATCTAAAGGAGGTTGGGTAGGTTGTAATGGTTGGTCGGGGTTGGCTTGTGAATGAAATTGGTTGTTTTGTGGTAGTGTGTTCTGAAAGTGGTATGACTCTTATGGGTAGTGGATTGAGTTCTGTGGATGGTTAAATGAACTGTATGGATTTGGGAAAGACTTTTGTGCTAAGGCATACTCAAATGATGAAGAATTTAGGCATGTAAAACTTAGAGGTGAGGTTGGATAATTGAGAGGTGATGGTTCTTGATGAATGGGGTATGAATGAGTGAAATCTCTTTGATTTTGATCCTCCCAGGCACAACTTAAGTAGTGATCAAAGACATCAAGATGTGGACCATTTTGTGACCCTGGGAAGTACCCCATTTTATGTTCTTGATACTTCCACCCACCATGAGCATAGTAAAGTGAATCATTCTGTGGTGGTGGAGAGTTTCCCATGAAATTTGATTGACTAAAATATGATGGATGATCCTTTCTTTCCTGCAGAAAGCTCTGTCTCAAACAATAATCACCAAAAGAAATTGGAATCTCCATTGTCACAGATGAGGAAATTCCCAGTGAGGCAATATCACAAACAGTTAGTTAGCAAAAGAAAATAAAGAAACAAAAGAAAACAAAGACAAAAGAAAAATGTCTAATCTAGTAAATCAATCAACCGGTAGTTTGTTAATCACAATTAATCCCCGGTAACGGCGCCATAAACTTGATGCACAGAAACTTGTCCTTTAACAAATCTCTCTCGGCAAGTATATCGAATTGTCGTCAAGTAATAACTCACAAAAGAGTGAGGTTGAATCCTACAGAGATTAACGGATTAAGCAAGCAATGGTTAATTGATTTTCCTAGTTAGACGAATCATATTGGGGTGATAAGTAACAAGGAAATGTAAATGGCATAAAAGTAAAGAAAGCAATAAAGTACAAAAAAGTAAAATGGCAAGAAGAGTAAATGTAAGAACTAAAAATAAAATGAACATTGGGATCAAGAGATATTGCAATCCTCCGGATTAAGTTCATTCTCATCTCTTCCTCAATCAATGCATTCATTGATCTCCTTGGCAATCTTAAGTGATTGGATTCCAATTCCTTGGTAACTCAATCTCTCAATCTTGATCAATAGCCAATTCCTTGGTCTAATTGGTCATGAGAAGAGATGAGGTGCGGTCACTGATTATACCACATGTATTTCCAAATCAAAGTATTGGGAGGATTATATGTCACCATATCCGCCCAAACCCCAATTTGGTCCAACATGAGAAAGAATTTCTAGCATGATCTCTTCATTCCTCTTCCAAGGTTCAGAAGAGATCCAAGTATGAATAGTTTCTTTTCCAAGACAACTATCCAATTGGATGAAGATTGAAAGCTTTCAAGTAAAATCAAGAGAAAAGAAAGAAGAAGAATAATGAAAACTATTAGTCATCCATCAAATTACAACAGAGCTCTCTAACCCAATGAAAAGAGTTAGTTGATCATTGCTCTACAAAAATAGAAAAGAAAGAAAGTGCAGAAAAGTAAAGATGAAGATTAAAACTAAAATTGAAACTTCAAAATTTATAAATGAAAAGTACAAAGAAAAGAAAAAAAAGGAAAAGTGTGTGAGGGGAGGGAGTCCGAAGACCCCTCTTCAATCCCCCATTCCAGAATTTCCGTTTCAGTCCTCCCTTGAATGTAAAAACTAAGGCCCTTATATAGGCTCTCCTAAATTACAAAATGAAATTAAAAGCAAATTACAATTAAATAAAAATTCCTATTCTAGATGTTTCTTGTGGCCTTGATTGGTTGACACTTGTGGGCTTGCTTGCTTGAGCTTTGAAGTGGACTTGAGAGAGAAGTGAATCAAATTGAGGTCCAGGGTGACTTGGCGTTATTGCTGCCGTTAGTCATACTAACGCTACAAGTGTGTCGTTAGTGCTAAAGTTAGTGTGGCTAACGTCACACTTGCTACCCAGTTGGTGTTTTTGGGGCTTAAAAGATGCCTCTTGTTTGTGCTCCAATTTCATGCCCACTATAGAGTATTATATATCGTTGAAAAGCTCTAAATGTCAGCTTTCTAATACAACTAGAATCACCTCAATTGGACCTCTGTAACTCAAGTTATGCTCCTTTGAAGTGGACAAGGTCGCTGGCATAGTCGCTAGCGTTACTGGAAAACGTGAGTCACAATAACGTTAGCGATCAGGGGATGAATATTGCCAGGTTTTGAAGTTCAAACTTACTATCCAACTCATACTATTATATATTGTTGGAAAGTTCTGGATGTCTACTTTCCAACGCCTTTGAAGGCGCATCATTTGGAGCTCTACAACTCGAGTTACACTTCTTGGAAGATGAAGAGGTCAGCTGGCCTTACTACAGGTTGATACCATGTTCATCTTTGCACTTTCGGGGCAGGTTTTCTCCCTCAAATTTAGTGTCTACCATGTAGTGCCATATATCCTGGAAAGCTCTGGAATCCTACTTTCCAATGCCACTGAAACCACCTCATTTGGAAATTTGTGGCTCAAGTTATTCTTGTTTGAAAAAGGCATGGTCAGGCTGCCGGGTGAGATTTTTGCCTACGTTAATGTCTACGTTAGCGTAACTAACGTGGCCATTAACGTGGGTCCTTCTTTGCTTCACAAACATTAGTGACGTTCACTTTTCCACTAACGTTGGCATTTCCCTTTCCTTCCACGTTAGTTCCCACGTTAATGTAACTAACGTGGAAGCTAACGTGGGTGTTCTCGCCTTCGCAAACGTTAGTGGCGTTCACTTTTTCCACTAACATTGGCGTTTTCCTTTTCTTCCACGTTAGTTCCCACGTTAATGTAACTAACGTGGAGACTAACGTGGGTCTTCTTGCCCGTCGCTAACATTAGTGGTGTTTACTTTTACCACTAACGTTCCATGCTCTCCTTCTTCAAAGTTATTGCCACTAACTTTCTCACTAACGTTGGGGCTTCTCTTTTCTTCCACGTTAATGGCCACGTTAGTGGCACTAACGTAGCCACTAACATGGCTCTTCTCTGCTTCTTGTTACCTGAAATCAATCAAACAAAGTGCATCAAAGTCTTGCTCTTAATCATGGGATCATGCATCGTCCATTTTATCATTCAATGTTTGCTTGAATCATGGTGTGAATACATTTTCATCCAAATACTTGCTTATTTCCTAGAAAAATGCATGAAACCATCCTAAAGCATACAAAAAATGGCTAGTAAAACTAGCCAAGATGTCCTGGCATCAGCAGGCCATTCATTTCATGAATCTTCCACATTGTTCAACTCAATCCTCGCCCTTCATTATCATAACCGAACTCACTCCTCTCTTGTGGTCTTGTTGGAAAACTTGGAAGCCTTGTCCATAATTAGCCTCTAACACAACATGGAGTACACTTTCATACAAGCCACCTTCACTTAAAAACTTTAGCTTCTCTTTTCTTCTAATCAATAAACACAGCCGACAAGTCCCCTTTCTCTAAATAGCACACAATTTCTTCTTCCCCTTCACAACAAAACCGAACATCACTCCAAACACAACCCTACCTATCTGTTATTCTTACCCAAATTCAATGGCTCCTTCAAGTTCAAGGAGAAGACCAGGAAAGGAACCAATGGTGACCGAACCTCCATCCTATGACACAAAGAGGTTCAAATCCCAATTTCATGAAGCAAGATACCAGAGGCTCATGAAAACAAAGCTTATCATTCCTGAAATGGGGTTCGAGCTGAGGGAGGGAGAATATCCCATCATGCGACAAATCACCAAGGAAAGAAGATGGAATCTTCTATGCCATCCTCTCACTGAGATTAGTGTTGTTATGATAAGGGAGTTTTACGCCAATGCTGTTAAAGAGAGCGAAGATAGCCCCCCTTACAAAAGTTATGTTAGAGGTATTGAAGTGGATTTTAGTCCACCATCAATTACAAGAGCTTTAAAGTTGAGAACCATAACTTATGAGGAGCTTAGCTATGAAGACAGATTGCGTGGTGATAATGACCCTGATAAAATATTGGAAGGATTATGTATTGAAGGAAGAGACTGGGAAAGAGACTCAAAGGGAATCCCAAGTTGTCTGAAGAGATTTGATCTCACACTTGAGGCAAAGGGGTGGTATAAGGTAGTAAGGGGATCAATACTCCCTACTGCGAATACCTCATCGGTCATAATCAAGAGAGCTCTCTTGACATACTGCATCCTGCATGGAGGGGAAATCAACCTTGCCCAACTCATAGCAGACAGTATCCAGGAGATGGCTGAAGACACATACAAATCGGGTAGGCTTGGGCACCCAAGCACGATTCTGAGATTATGTAACAAAGCTGGAGTGCTCTTCGAAGATGAAGATACAGAGAAGGTGAGAGGAACAATAGGAATTACAAAGAGAAAAATGGAGGGTCTTAATGAAGAGGAGGAGGAAGATCAAGAGGAAGAAAGAACTCACAGAAGAAGAAGGTCACAAAAGAGGGACGAACAAGCTCCTAGTGTCATAGACATGAGTCAATTGCGAGAAGCTCTTGAGGAGATATCACAACAAAATGTGAGAACACAAGAGCAGTATTCAAGGCAACAGGAGCTATATTTGCAATAACAAGAGCAATATCTAGAGCACCGGGAGCAATATTTGAAGGATAGAGAGCAAAATGAAGCTTGCCAGCATCGAATGGAGGAAACACAAGCAAGCTGGCATCAACAAATGATGGCTCAACAACAAGAGTTTCAAGCAAAGATTCTTGAAGGACAAAAGGAACAATCGACAGTATTTCGAGAATCATATGATAAATTGTACTTGAGCCAGGACAGATATGGGAAATATACTCACAACTTGTATCAGTGGAAGAACGTTCATCATACCATTGGAGAGACTAGACAAGTACAGCGAATAGAGCATTTTGAAAATACACAAGCAAAGTTTGATTATTTGACCCACTGTATGCCAGGATTAAATTCACAAATCAAACCATTTGAGCTGTGCCAAGACTTAAGAGACCAACAGAAAGCAAAGACCCAGCATTATACAGAAATGATGTATCAAAGATTGGAGACAGATGGGCTCACAGGTCTCATAGATCCTATATGGGATAGAAGGTGCCCTAGTGAAGAAGTTCGAGATTATTCCAAGCTTGGGAAAAGAAAGAAGAAGAAGGGAGAATCAAGCAAAGGCCAGGAGCATGACAAATAAAAGGTGGTAAAACTGTTTCATAATTTCAAATTAAATAAGGAAGATGTGTATCTGAAACATGATATACCTCCAAGTGCCTTCTTTTTGTTCTACATAATTTTTGCTAGAATAGGCTATCTGCATAATCATGTCATCCTTCATTAGCTTAAGTACTTTGCTTTGTTCCCTTGCTGTCTGAATGAAAGAGAGATGTCTTGATTTATAAAAGTAATTGTTCAATGTTGCAAAAGTTAGAATGAAAGTTAGTGGTAGTATGTGTTTGATTCAATTGTTAGCTAACAAAATAAATGCTGCATAATGACATGCTCCTTGAAGCCTAAACTAGTTGCTGCTATGAAGCCTTGAATTAATAAAAATCCCTTGGAAATGAATCAAAACAGAAAGAAAAAGAAAGAGCAAAGCCAAGAATTGGCAAAGAAATAAACAACAAGGCTAGACACTAATAGCTTGGACCTTAGGACACATGCCTGTGGTGTTTTTGTACTAGGATATGCTTGGATAAGTAAGTTCTAAGGAGTATTTCAAAACTTGGCCACTTAGATCAACTGATTTGGGATTGCCAACTGAAAGTCCACAATAAAGAGCAACCTAGCTACAAAACACTTAGTTATCCAAAGAGATGCTGGGCATCAATGATCCTAGGAAGAAAAAGGTGAGCCATGTGTCTGTGGTGAAGAAATGTTGAGTGAAATTAAGCCAAAGGCCACTGCACCATTTGCCACCAAGCCTTCAATAAGTAATAAGCTCTCTAATACAAAAGAAAGAAGGAAAAAGCTAACAAGGGAAGTAAGCAAAAAGTAAGGCATTGTAGCAGCAACCTTAGTGAATCTTTGAAGAAACATTATTTGTTTAACAGCAAGTAATAAATGAACTACTATTGATTTGCATGAAATCCCATGAACCAAGTTCAACTATCTGCTTAATAAGGACATGTATACTTCTCTATTTCATTCTATCTTCTCTTATGTCTAATGCTTGCTTGGGGACAAGCAATTTTTAAGTTTGGTGCTGTGATGACAAGTCATCTTAGCCTAGTTTCACTAGTCTTTTTCTTTGTTTTTATTAGGTTTTATGCACTTTCTTGCATTGTAAGTAAGTAATTTGGAGTGGAATTGCATATTTTATTAAATCAACCAACCACCCTTTAATTGATACAAAATCATGAGGTCTAAGCAAAAATTAATTGAATTATGAATGAATTTTAAACTTTGTGAATTTGGTGATACTTTGATTGGTTGTTTTGACTACTTGTAGGTGAAGAAAGAAGAAATTAAGAAAAGCGTGGCCTAAGGAGCGTGCCCAAAGGAAGCAAGAAGCGTGCCCAAGAGAAGAAAAGCGTAGCAACATTGAGGAAGAAGGAGAGCTAAGTTGAGAGACTGAACCGAGCTCCACAAGGAAAAAGCAAGGCACAAAGCTCAATTCACTTAGTTAACTGAGCACCAAAGAAAGCAATGCAAAGACATAAAGCTCAGTTCACTAAGTGAGCTTTATCGGGGATTCTTCAAAATTTATTCAAAGCAAAATTCCAAGGAGTGAAGCTACAAAGTATCGAACCCATAACCCAAGGAAAGCAAGGAACGCTCCTTGCAAGGAAAATAAGAGAAAATGGCTAAAAAGCTTCCTCCAAGGTTCAAACAAGGGATCTCACACTACCAAGCTGCAAGGAAAATAAGCCAAAGTGAGTTGGCTAGGATTCAAACCTGGAAACTCATGCAAGACAAGGAGAGGAGTGTTACTCTTGGTGCAAAGAAAATTGGCCAAGATGGCTCTCCCAAGGTTCGAACCAAGGAGCTTCATGAAAGGCAAGGAAGGAGTGCTCCACTCTTCCAAGGAAATTAGCACCAGCTTGCTCCCACCAGGATTCGAACATGGGAGCTTGAAGCCAAGGCAAAGCGCTACAAGGGGAGCTCAGTTGGTTTTCCCAACTGAGCGCTACTCTCCCCCCATCCCTCACACTTTGGCACAACAAGGAGCACACCAAGGAAGGATCCATGCGCACAATTGACACGGACAAAGGAGCTGTGACATGCACAATGAGGCGCACCAAAGCAAGACATAGAGCTCAGTTCAAAATTCCAACTGAGCTCTATTGAAGAGCAACTTGAACAAGGCTGGGCGCGCACAAAATTGGGCAACACAAGGCAACATTGGGCGCTCAGTTTAGTATTTGAACTGAGCCATCCCCTGGGAGGTAGACCTTGGGCCAAAAATCCATTAAAAATCCAAATTAATTCATTTCTTCACCAAATTTTAGAGCCCACCCAAATTCTTAGATCTAGATTAGGAAGTGTATAAATAAGTGTTAGTTTGATTTAGAAAGGACCTTTTTGCTTCTTTGAGAATTCTCATTTTGTGGAATTTTAAGAGTTTTTACTTTGAATTTGGATTTCTGAGAACTTAAAAGGAGAATTGATCTCTCTTCTTCTTGGTTCTTGCTTGAGCACTCTTTACTTCTTGTCTTGGATCTTGGGTGGAGAATTGAAGAAATTCTGTTTCAATCTCACCTTAAGATTTCTTGTTTAATCTTTCTGCATAATTCAAATTCTGTTTACTGCTTTCACTCTTCTACCTCTTCTGCAATTTACTTTTTCAGTTTCTTTTGCAATTGTTCTTGTTGGATCAAGGAAGGATTTGAGATCTAGACTTGTTTTCTAGTCTCTTCCACTCCTGGGATCTTCAATTTCTCTTTTAATTTTTGCAATTGAGCTACATTTACTTTCTGTTTTAATTCTTCAAGAATTTTTACTTTTCTTTTTGAGATCTACTTAGATTCAATTCATCTTTCGCTCTTCTGTTTATTGCAATTTACTTCTGCTTGTTTAAATTTCTACAATCCAAGCTCCCAATTCCTTTTTTAATTCAAGCAATTTACCTTTCTTGCACTTTAAGATTCAGTCATTTACATTTCTTGAAATCTAAGCTTCTGCAATTTAATTTACTTGTTCTTTAAGATTTAGCACTTTTACTTTCTGTTCTCTTTAATTTACTGCAATTCTTCCCGCTCCCTTTATAATTCATGCAATCTAGCTTATGTTAATTACAAACCACTCAAACCAATACTTAATTCTCTTGACTAAATCAACCACTAAGCTAAAATTGCTTAATCCTTCAATCCCTGTGGGATCGACCTCACTCATGTGAGTTATTATTACTTGATGCGACCCGGTACACTTGCCGGTTAGTTTTGGGTGTTGGGATTTGTTTTCCAAAATATCCATCATGGGTCAACTGAGTAAAAGAATTACTGAAATCCCTTCTAGTACTCTCCCAAGCAATACAGAAGAGAATCCAAAGAGAGAGTGCAAGGTCATCAATATACCCAACATGGCCAAATGCACAGAGGCGGAAGAGTTAGTGATTTCCAGTGAGGAAGACCTCAATGGACGTCCACTGACCCCTAAGGAGTTCCCTATTGAGGAACCAAAGGAATCTGAGGCTCATACAGAGACCATAGAGATTCCACTGAACTTACTGTTGCCATTCATGAGCTCTGATGAATATTCTTCCTCTGAAGAGGATGAAGATATTACTGAAGAGCAAGTTGCTCAGTATCTAGGAGCAATCATAAAGCTGAATGCCAAGTTATTTGGTATTGAGACATGGGAGGATGAACTTCCATTGCTCATCAATGAACTAAATACCTTGGTTCAACAGAAATTACCTCAGAAGAAACTGGATCCCGGAAAGTTCTTAATACCTTGTACCATAGGCACCATGACCTTCAAAAAGGCTCTGTGTGACCTTGGTTCAAGTATAAACCTCATGCCACTCTCTGTAATGGAGAAATTAGGGATCTTTGAGGTACAAGTTGCAAGAATCTCACTAGAGATGGCAGACAATTCAAGGAAACAGGCTTTTGGACTTGTAGAGGATGTCTTAGAGAAGGTTGAAGGCTATTACATCCCTGCTAACTTCATAATCCTAGACACTGGGAAGGATGAAGATGAATCCATCATCCTTAGAAGACCCTTCCTAGCCACAGCAAGAGTTGTAATTGATGTGGACAAAGGAGAATTGGTCCTTCAATTGAATGAGGACTACCTTGTGTTTAAGGCTCAAGGATCTTCTTCTATAACTATGGAAAGGAAGCATGAAAGGCTTCTCTCAATACAGAGTCAAACAGAGCCCCCACATTCAACTTCTAAGTTTGGTGCTGGGAGGCCATCATCAAGCTCTGAGTTTCTGTGAAACTCTCTAAGAGCTCACTGATAAGCTATTGACATTAAAGAAGCGCTTGTTGGGAGGCAACCCAATGTTATCTAATTTAATTTATTTATTTTTCATTGTTATTTTATGTTTCTTTAGGTTGATGATCATGTGAAGTCATAAAAACAACTACAAAATTAAAACAAAATAAAAAACAATATAAAAAACAGCACACTCTGAAGGACAGGCTTACTGGCGTTTAAACGCCAGTAAGGATAGCAGAATGGGCGTTTAACGCCCAGCCTGGCAGCATTCTAAATGCCAGAATGGGCAGCACTCTGGGCGTTTAATGCCAGAATAGGGTGTCTGGTGTCTGGCTGGCGTTAAATGCCAGAAATGGGTAGCAGGCTGGCGTTTAACACCAGGAAAGGTAGCGGAGCTGGCGTTAAACGCCAGGATTGGCACATAGTGGGCGTTTAAATGCCAGATTGGTGCAGGGAGCAGAATTCCTTGACACCTCAGGATCTGTGGACCCCACAGGATCCCCACCTACCCCACCTCTTCTTCTCTCCTCTTCACACCTTTCCATAATACTCTTCCCCAAATACCCTTGACCAATCCCATCATTAACTCTTCCCCATATCCTCTTCACCACTCACATCCATCCATCATAAACCCCACCTACCTCACCATTCAAATTCAAACCATTTCCCTCCCAAACCCACCCCTTCATGATCGAATTCCCTCTCTCTCGTACCCTATAAATACCCCTCCTTACTACCTTCACTTTCACACATCACAAATACTTCTCTCTCCCTTGGCCGAAACCATCACCCCCTCTATCTCCTCCATTTCTTCTTCTTCTACTCCTTTCTTTCTTCTTTTTCTCGAGGACGAGCAAACCTTTTAAGTTTGGTATGGAAAAAGCTCTGCTTTTCTTTTTTTCCATAACCATTAAATGGCACCTAAGACCAGAGAAACCTCTAGAAAGAGGAAAGGGAAGGCAATTGCTTCCACCTCCG
Source organism: Arachis hypogaea (assembly GCF_003086295.3). Taxonomy (NCBI): domain Eukaryota; kingdom Viridiplantae; phylum Streptophyta; class Magnoliopsida; order Fabales; family Fabaceae; genus Arachis; species Arachis hypogaea. The sequence goes on from NC_092046.1 coordinate 60,708,700, forward strand.
AGTCATGGGAGATGGAGAGATTTATCTCAAAGGTCCATCAAGACCACTTCTATGAAGTTGTGGCAAAGAAAAAGGTGATCCCCGAGGTCCCCTTCAAGCTCAGAAAGAGTGAATATCTGGAGATTCGATATGAGATTCAAAGAAGAGGTTGGAAAGCTCTCACCAACCCAATCCAACAAGTCGGAATCTTAATGGTTCAAGAATTCTATGCCAATGCATGGATCACTAAGAACCATGATCAAAGTATGAACCCGAACCCAAAGAATTGGCTCACAATGGTTCGGGGGAATTACTTGGATTTCAGTCCAAAAAATGTGAGGTTAGCATTCAACTTGCCAATGATGCAAGGAGATCCTCACCCTTTCACTAGAAGGGTCAACTTTGATCAAAGGTTGGACCAAGTCCTTAGGGACATTTGTGTAGAAGGAGCTCAATGGAAGAGAGACTCAAGAGGCAAGCTAGTTCAACTAAGAAGGCTTGACCTCAAGCCCGTGGCTAGGGGATCGTTGGAGTTCATCCAACGCTCTATCATTCCTACTCGCAACTGGTCTGAAGTTATAATAGACTGGGCTATCATGATCCATAGTATCATGATTGGAGAGGAAGTAGAAGTTCATGAGATCATACCTCTAGAACTCTACAAGGTGGCGGACAAGCCCTCTACTACTTTGGCAAGGTTAGCCTTCTGGTGCACGAAACTATGATCTCAACGGCGCCAAAAACTTGGTAGGCACGTTCATAATCTCAACTCTTTTTCACAACTCCGCACAACTAACCAGCAAGTGCATTGGGTCGTCCAAGTAATAAACCTTACGTGAGTAAGGGTCGATCCCATGGAGATTGTCGGCTTGAAGTAAGCTATGGTCATCCTTGTATATCTCAGTCAGGTAGATTCAAATGGTTATGAGGTTTTGATAATTAAAAGATAAATAAAATAAGATAGAAATACTTATGTAATTCATTGGTGAGAATTTTAGATAAGCGTATGGAGATGCATTGCTCCTTCTGAATCTCTGCTTTCCTACTGTCTTCATTCAATCATTCAAACTCCTTTCCATGGCAAGCTGTATGTTGGGGGATCACCGTTGTCAATAGCTACCGTCCGTCCTCTCAGTGAAAATGGTCCAAATGCGCTGTCACCGCACGGCTAATCATCTGTTGGTTCTCACTCATATTGGAATAGGATCCATTGATCCTTTTGCATCTGTCACTACGCCAAACACTCGCGAGTTTGAAGCTCGTCACAGTCATCCCATCCCAGATCCTACTCGGAATACCACAGACAAGGTTTAGACTTTCTGGATCTCAGGAATGGCCACCAATTGATTCTAGCTTATACCATGAAGACTCTGATCGTGAACCAGGAGGCTAAGAGATACACACTCAAGCTAGTACAGATAGAACGGAAGTGGTTGTCAGGCACGCGTTCATAGGTGAGAATGGTGATGAGTGTCACGGATCATCACATTCATCAGGTTGAAGTACGAGTAAATACCTTAGAATAAGAATGAGCTTGAATTGAATAGAAAAATAATAGTACTTTGAATTAATTCATGAGGAACAGCAGAGCTCCACACCTTAATCTTTGGGGTGTAGAAACTCCACCGTTGAAAATACATAAGTGATGAAGGTCTAGGCATGGCCGTGAGGCCAGCCTCCAAACGTGTACAATGGTCTCAGTTTTAAAATTATGAAAACTGGATATGTGGTAAGAAAAAAATAAAATAAATCTCTAAAAGTAGTTTTTATACTAAACTAGTAACTAGGGTTACAGAAAATGAGTAACTAAGTGCAGATAGTGCAGAAATCCACTTCTGGGACCCACTTGGTGTGTGCTTGGGCTGAGCATTGAAGTTTTCATGTGTAAAGACTCTTCTTGGAGTTAAACGCCAGCTTTGGTGCCAGTTTGGGCGTTTAACTCCAGCTTGTAACTCAGTTCTGGCGTTTAACGCCAGAATAGGGCAGGAAGTTGGCGTTTAAACGCCAATTTGCATCATCAAAACTCGGGCAAAGTATGGACTATTATATGTTGCTGGAAATCCCTAGATGTCTACTTTCCATAGCTATTGAGAGCCCGCCAATTAAGTTTTTGTAGGTCCAGAAAATCCATTTCGAGTTTTGGGAGGTCAAAATCCAACAACATCTGCAGTCCTTTTTCAGCCTCTGAATTAGATTTTTGCTCAGGTCCCTCAATTTCAGCCAGAAAATACCTGAAATCACAGAAAAACACGCAAACTCATAGTAAAGTCCAGAAATGTGATTTTTATTTAAAAACTAATAAAACTATAATAAAAATTGACTAAATTGTACTAAAAATTACCTAAAAATAATGCCAAAAAGCGTATAAATTATCCGCTCATCACCTTCCCTTATCTCATCTGTACCCTATGCAATTCAGCTGGAATTGTCATAGAGGAAGACATCCTCATTGAAGGAGACAAGACCATCACTAAGAAGAAGATGGAGCAAACTAAAGAGCCCACTCATGGACCTCAACAAGAGCATGAGGAAGTTCCTCATCAAGAAATCCCTGAGATACCTCAAGGGATGCACTTTCCTCCACAAAACTATTGGGAGCAAATCAACACATCCTTAGGATAACTGAGTTCCAACATGGGACAACTAAGGATGGAGCACCAAGAGCATTCCATCCTCCTCCATGAAATTAGAGAAGACCAAAGAGCCATGAGGGAGGAGCAACAAAGGCAAGGAAGAGACATAGAGGAGCTCAAACACTCCATAAGATCTTCAAGAGGAAGAACTAGCTGCCATCACTAAGGTGGACCCGTTCTTTAATTTCCATGTTTTTTTCTATTTTCATTCTCTATGCTTTATGTTTATTTATGTTTGTGTCTTTATTACATGATCATTAGTGTCTAGTGTCTATGTCTTAAAGCTATGAATGTCCTATGATTCCATCACCTTTCTTAAATGAAAAATGTTTTAATTGCAAAAGAACAAGAAGTACATGGATTTTGAATTTTATCTTGAAATTAGCTTAATTATTTTGATGTGGTGGCAATACTTTTTGTTTTCTGAATGAATGCTTGAACAATGCATATTTTTGAATTTGTTGTTTATGAATGTTAAAATTGTTGACTCTTGAAAGAATAAGAAAAAAAGAGAAATGTTATTGATAATCTGAAAAATCATAAAATTGATTCTTGAAGAAAGAAAAAACAGTGAAAAGCAAAAGCTTGCGAAAAAAATATGAAAAAAAAAAAGAAGAAGCGAAAAAAATAAATAAAGAAAAAAGAGAGAAAGAAAAAGAAAAAGCAAGCAAAAAAAGCCAATAGCCCTTTAAACCAAAAGGCAAGGGTAAAAAGGATCCAAGGCTTTGAGAATTAATGGATAGGAGGGCCCAAAGGAATAAAATCCTGGCCTAAGCGGCTAAATCAAGCTGTCCCTAACCATGTGCTTGTGGCGTGAAGGTGTCAAGTGAAAAGCTTGAGATTGAGCACTTAAAGTCGTGGTCCAAAGCAAAAAAGAGGGTGCTTAAGAGCTCTGAGCACCTCTAACTGGGGACTCTAGCAAAGCTGAGTCGCAATCTGAAAAGGTTCATCCAGTTATGGGTCTGTGGCATTTATGTATCTGGTGGTAATACTGGAAAACAAAATGCTTAGGGTCACGGCCAAGACTCATAAAGTAGCTGTGTTCAAGAATCAACATACTGAAATAAGAGAATCAATAACACTATCTGAATTCTGAGTTCCTATGGATGTCAACCATTCTAAACTTCAAAGGATAAAGTGAGATGCCAAAACTGTTCAGAAGCAAAAAGGCTATAAGCCCCGCTCATCTAATTGAAGCTAATCTTCATTGATATTTTTGAGATTTATTGTATTTTCTCTTCTTTTTATCCTATTTTATTTTTAGTTGCTTGGGGACAAGCAACAATTTAAGTTTGGTGTTGTGATGAGCAGATAATTTATACCCTTTTTGGCATTGTTTTTACATAGTTTTTAGTATGTTTTAACTACTTTTTATTATATTTTTATTAGTTTTTATTGAAAATTCACATTTCTGGACTTTACTATGAGTTTTTGTGTTTTTCTATGATTTCAGGTATTTTCTGACTGAAATTGAGGGACCTGAGCAAAAATCTGATCCAGAGGCTAAAAAAGGACTGCAGATGCTGTTGGATTCTGACCCTCCTGCACTCGAAGTGGATTTTCTGGAGCTACAGAAGCCCAATTGGTGCGCTCTCAATAGCGATGGAAAGTAGACATCCTGGAATTTCCAGCAATATATAATAGTCCATACTTTGCCCGAGATTTGATGGCTAAAACTGGCGTCTAAAGACAGCCTAAAACATCTTGGCGTAAAATGCCCAAACTGGCACCAAAGCTGGCGTTTAACTCCAGGAACAGCCTATGCACGAAAAAGCTTCAATTCTCTGCCCAAGCACACACCAAGTAGACCCCGGAAGTGGATTTCTGCACTATCTGCACTTAGTTACTCAATTTCTGTAAACCTAGGTTACTAGTTTAGTATAAAAACTACTTTTAGAGATTTATTTTACATCTTTAGAATATCTTTTGATCACTTTGATCTTTGAGACCATTGTTCACGTTTGGAGGCTGGCCTCACAGCCATGCCTAGACCTCTTTTCACTTATGTATTTTCTACAGTGGAGTTTCTACACCCCATAGATTAAGGTGTGGAGCTCTGCTGTTCTTCATGAATTAATGCAATTACTACTGTTTTCTATTCAATTCATGCCTACTTCTTCTCCAAGATATACTCTCGTACTTAATTCAGTTAAGTCAGAATGAAGGGGTGATCCGTGACAACCACCCAATCTTCGTTACTCGCTTAGCCAAGATCGCGTGCCTGATAACCACAAAGCGGTCTACATGATGTTCAACGTAGTCATTGGACGACAGCTGGAGTATATTCTCTTGGATATCTAATACACGAACCGAGTCCGTGAGATTAGTATCTTCGTGGTATAGGCTTGAACCAATTGGCAACCATTCCTGGGATCCGGAAAGTCTAAACCTTGTCTGTGGTATTCCGAGTAGGATCTGGGAAGGAATGACTGTGACGAGCTTCAAACCTGCAAATGTTGGGTGCAAGTGACAGTGTGCAAAAGGATCAATGGATTCTATTCCGACGCTAGTGGGAACCAACAGATGATTAGCCATGCGGTAGCTGTACCTGGTATTATTCATCCGAGACGAGAAATCCGACAGTTGAGTAGCCGTGTAGAAACCGTAGAGGACCATTTTCATTGAGAGGATCTTACAGCTTGCCATGAAGGAAGTAACGCATGGTTGGAAGAAGGCAGTAGGAAAGTAGAGGTTTAGAAGCAACAAAGCATCTCCAGACCCTTATCTGAAATTCCCACCAATGAATTACATAAGTAACTTTATTTTATTTTATGTGTTATTTATATTTTAATTATCAAAACCTCATAACCATTTGAATCCGCTTGACTGAGATTTACAAGATGACCATAGCTTACTTCAAGCCGACAATCTACGTGGGATCGACCCTTACTCACGTAAGGTTTATTACTTGGACGACCCAGTGCACTTGCTAGTTAGTTGTGCGGAGATGTGAAAAGTGTGAATCATGATTTCCGTGCACCAGTGCTATATTGGGGCAGAAAAAGGACAGACTGTATCATGTTATATATTATGCCAGTAAGGTGTTGAATGAAGCACAGAAAAATTATACCACCACTGAGAAAGAACTCTTAGCAATTGTATATGTATTTGATAAATTTAGACAATACTTGATTGGTTCAAAAGTTATAGTGTATACTGATCATGCTGCTCTCAAGTATCTCATGTCTAAACAGGATGCAAAGCCTAGACTCATCAGGTGGGTGTTGCTGCTACAAGAATTTGACATTGAAGTGAGAGATAGGAAGGGGAGCGAGAATCAAGTAGCAGACCATTTGTCAAGAGTGCCACAAGAGGCCAATCAACATGAACCACAGCAAGTGAATAAAAAATTTCCTGATGAACATCTTTTCCATATCCAACAAGCACCTTGGTTTGCTGACATAGCAAACTACAAGGTGGGAAAGAAGATACCTCGAGAATTCTCCAAGCAACAAGTGAAAAAGTTACTCAATGAAGCAAGGAAGTTTTTGTGGGACGAACCTTTCTTATTCAAGAGATGCTCTGATGGAATGATTAGGAGGTGTGTCCCTGAAAATAAAATGAGAGATATATTGTGGCATTGTCATGGTTCAGCCTATGGTGGACACTTTGGACCAGAAAGAACAGCTGCCAAAATACTGCAGAGTGGATTTTATTGGCCAACCATCTTCAAGGATGCCAGAGAGTTTGTTCACCAACGTAATGAATGCCAAAGAGCTAGAGGATTGACAAGAAGGAATGAGATGCCTCAGAACTACATCCTAGAAGTGGAGCTATTTAATCTTTGGGGCATTGATTTCATGGGCCCGTTTCCTCCCTCTTACTCTTTTAAATACATTTTGGTAGCAGTGGAGTATGTTTCAAAGTGGGTGGAAGCAATAGCCACAACCACATGTGATGCACAAATTGTCCTTCAATTCCTGATGAAGCACATTTTCACTAGATATGGAGTGCCTAAGGGACTTATCAGTGATGGTGGCAGTCATTTCTACAATAAACAGATGGAGAAACTACTTCACAAATATGGGGTGATGCATAAAGTAGCCACACCTTATCACTCACAGACCAATGGCCAAGCAAAACTTGCAAATAGGGAGTTGAAGAGGATTTTAGAGAAGACTGTAGGAGCCACCAGAAAAGACTGGGCCAGAAAGTTGGAAGATGCACTCTGGGCATACAGGACAGCATTTAAAACTCTTATTGGAAAGTCCCCTTTTCAGCTGTTATATGGCAAATCTTGTCACCTCCCTATAGAGCTTGAGCATAAAGCTTTCTGGGCCACTAAACTCCTCAACCTTGATTCTCAAGCAGCAGGGGAGAAGAGGCTACTGCAACTAAATGAGTTGGATAAGCTTAGGCTAGAAGCTTATGAAAATGCTAAGATATACAAGGAAAAAGCAAAGAGGTGGCATGACAAGAAGATCTCAAGGAAGGAGTTCAAACCAGGACAGCAAGTACTCTTATATAACTCCAGGCTCAAAGTCTTCCCTGGCAAGCTCAAATCCAAATGGATTGGTCCTTACTTGGTGACAAAGGTTTTCCCTTATGGAAGCCTTGAATTGCTAGATGAAGCAACAAAGAGCCATTTCATAGCAAACGGTCACAGGGCAAAGCATTACTTGGGAGGCTAATGGGACAAAGAAAAGGAGGTTCAGAACCTGAGCTGAGCAAGAATGAAGGATGTCAAGCTAGTGACAATAAAAGAGCACTTGTTGGGAGGCAACCCAACCTGAGGTAATCTCTTTTCATAGTTATTTCAATAGAAAGGTTGAGTAGTCTTATCTGTATTTTAAGGAGCTAAGTTTGGTGTTGCACGCCAAAATAATTCAAGGGAGAATGAAGACTGCTAAGTTTGGTGTTCCATCCAAACCTCATTTAAAAACACATTTTCACCTTCTGCATAATTAGTTGCTAAGCTCCAAGCAATCAGATAAACTACTTAGCCATTGTTTGTTTTCTAGGTTTAGTGTTGTGACCTTCAGCAAAGGCACAAGATTTCATATATGGTTGGCCGGTTGCATAAGAAACATTGACAAGGAACTAAGTTTGGTGTTCACACACCAAAAATAAGTTCAAAAGCCTACAAGCAAATCTTACATACTAACTAGTTGCCTAAGGGCTTGAGAAACAAGCAACTTTTAAGGATTATGCAGAAAAACATTCAATCTATGAAAGGGGTTCTGCATCATAATCCAAAGGAGGAACATTAGAGAGAAATAATGATGACAGAAGGAAAAGCTGAGAGACATTCCCAACAAGTTGTATTGACACTTAATCCTTGTTGCTTTGAAGTATTTTAACTTGGGGATTCCTATATGTCTTGCTGAAGTGTTCAATTAGGTGCAAGTGTAAATGTTTGCTAAGAATGCTAGCCTGCATATTATGCTTGTCATAACTCATTAGCTTAAAATTTTGTTTTGTTTCCCTTTTGCATAAATAAAAGAAAAATGTTTGAAACAAGAAAGTGATCGTCTAATGTTGTAGAAATTAGAATGAGAATTCAGTGGTGGTACTTGTTTGATTTAATGATTAGCTCAATAATAAAAGCTGCATAATAGAATATCCTTTGTAGTGTGAACTAAGTTGCTGTCATAAAGCCTTTCATTAATAAATATCCCCTTGAAAATGATCAAACTAAGAAATAAAAAGAAAGATAAAAGCCAAGAATTGGCAAAGAAACAAATAATAAGGCTAGACACCAATAGCTTGGACCTTAGGACATATGCCTGTGGTGCTTTTGTACTAGGATATGCTTAGACAATTAGGTTCTAAAAAGTATTTTAAAACTTGGCCACTTGGATTAACTAATCTGGGATTGCCAACCGAAAGTCCATTATCAAGAGCAACCTAGTTACAAAGCATTTAGTAATCCAAAGAGATGCTGGGCATCAATGTTCCTAGGAAGAAATTGTGAGCCATGTGTCTATGGTAAAGTGGTGTTGAGAAAAATTGAGCCAAAAGGGCTGCTGATGCCAGGGCATTCTGGCCAGTTTCACTGACCTTTTCTTTATGGTTTTAGGGTAGTTTCATGCACTTTCTTAGGAAATAAGCAAGTTTTGGGTAAATAATCATTTACATAAATGATTCAAGAAAACATTGTGAATTTTATATGATTTCATGAGAATTATGCATGAATTGAATGATAAATTGAATGATGCATGATCTCATGGGTTAGAACCTAGCTTTGATGCAATTTATTTGCTTGATTTCAGGACAAAAGAAGCAAGGAAGATGCCATGTTAATAGCCACGTTATTCCAACTAACGTGACAATTAACGTGGAAAGGAGGCTAGCTTACAGCGTTAATAAGAAAAGTGAATACCAATAACGCTTTCGTGAGCCATCATAGCCCACGTTAGTGTCCACATTAACTACGTTAACGTGGAAGCTAATGTGGAAGAGAAGTAAAGCTCCAACGTTAGTGGTAAAAGTGAATGCCACTAACGTTGGGGAGAGGGGCACACTTAGCCACATTAAGAGTCACGTTAACTACATTAACATGACCTCTAACATGGGAGAAGCAATAAAGAGCCAACGTTAGTGACACTCACATTTGTCACTAACGTTGGACTAAGCCTCCATTAGCCACGTTAGTTGCCACGTTAATTGCATTAACGTGGAAGCTAACGTGGAGGAAAGGAATGATGAGCCAATGTTAGTGACACTCACCTTTGTCACTAACGTTGGAGATGGCTAACACTACCACGTTAGAAATCACGTTAACCTAAGTAACGAGAACTCTAACGTGGGAAGAAGGGTGTTTGGAGCGTTAGTGACAAAGGTAAGTGTCCCTAACGCTCTCGAAGTTGAGGCATACCTACGTTAAGAGTCACGTTAGCTACACTAACGTGGACTCTAACATAGGGAAGAAGGGGCCAAGGGCAACGTTATTGGTAAAGGTAAACGCCAATAACGCTCACGATGGATCAAGAGGCAACGTTAGTGGTCACGTTAGTGCCACTAACGTTGAAGTTAACGTAACTCATCTTGGGCTAGGAACGTTAGTGCAAAAGGTGATTGTCACTAACGTTCTCGAACCCACATTTTCACTTAACGTTAACGCCACTAACGTCCTAGCCAAAGTCCATGCCTACTTCACACTTTCTCTGCAAGTAAAGCTGAGCCCACTGAAGATTCCAAACTGCTTCAACTCAAGATCCAAAGGCCCATATCCAAGACTTGAAGAGCCAACTAGAAGATCAGAAGAGTAGTATATATAGGGGTAGTTTTGAACTAGAGAGGAGCCTTTGGGGGATTGAGAGGACTACTCTCTATATCATTTTACTTTCTCTGCAACTTCTAGTTTTACTTCAGAATGTACTCTCCATCTTTGCTTTTCATTCCTGGAGCCATGAACAACTAAACTCCTTTCATTGGGTTAGGGAGCTCTGTTGTAATTTGATGGATCAATAATGGTTTTCATTATTCTTCTTCTTTCTTTTCTCTTGATTTTACTTGAAAGCTTTCAATCTTCATCCAATTGGATAGTTGTCTTGGAAAAGAAACTATTCATACTTGGATCTCTTCTGAACCTTGGAAGAGGAATGAAGAGATCATGCTAGAAATGCTTTCTCATGTTGGACCAAATTGGGGTTTGGGCGGATATGGTGACATATAATTCTCCCAATACTTTGATTTGGAAATACATGTGGTATAATCAGTGACCACACCTCATCTCTTCTCATGAGCAATTAGACCAAGGAATTGGCTATTGATCAAGATTTGAGAGATTGAGTTACCAAGGAATTGGAATTCAATCACTTAAGATTGCCAAGGAGATCAATGAATGCATTGATTGAGGAAGAGATGAGAATGAACTTGATCCGGAGAATGCAACATCTCCTAAGCCCAATGAATTCCCCATTTCTGATCTTACTCATTCTCTTTAGTTTCTGCCATTTACTTTCATGCTAAATTCCCCATTCCCCATTTAAGATTCTGGCATTTACTTTCCGTCATTTATATTCAGCCCTTTATTTCCAGCATTTACATTTTCTACCATTTACTTTCTCACCATTTAATTTCCTGCAATTCTCATATCAAATTCTGCTTAGCTCAACTAGAACATTCCTCCAATTAAAGTTGCTTGACCAATCAATCCCTGTGGGATTCGACCTCACTCTATTGTGAGTTTTTACTTGACGACAATTCGGTATACTTGCCGAGGGAAATCTGTTGAGAGACAAGTTTTCGTGCATCATGTTTATGGCGCCTTTGCCAGGGATTGATTTTGTATTAACAATGATTAAATTGGTGGATAACTAGATTGAGCACTTTTCTTTTGTTTGATTTAATTCCATCTGAGTAATTTACTTTCAGTTTTAGTTATTTCCTTCCCTTTACCTCTCACCCATTTGTGGTTCTATCTGCATGTCATTTTTTTTTACTATTTAGTTCACTGACCCACTAACTGTTTGATATATTGCATCACTCACACTAACAGCATTCTACAGAAAATACTGTCTGCATCTATCCTTTTTGCTTGTGCCTTATTGGTTGTATGACAGGTAGAAGAAGGAGGGCTTCAACTTCCTTTGATTCTGAACCTGAGAGGACCTTCCTTAGATTAAGGAGGGAAGCAAGAGGGAAGAGAGTAGTTGGTGCTGAGGAAGAGGAAGAGTATTTTGAGCTAGACATGGATGAGAATATAGAGAACCATCATGAAGAAGAGGCTCACAACCATGGTAGAGAAGGTCCGGCGCATCATGCTGGGCAAAAGAGAAGAGTTGTCGGATCATACATCAATCCAAACCCAGGAAACTGTGGAAGTAGAATCCAAAAGCCAACCATACATGCCAACAACTTTGAACTAAAGCCACAGCTCATCACCCTTGTTCAGAACAACTGTTCATTCGGAGGAAGTGTTCAAGAAGATCCCAATCAACATCTAACCACCTTCCTGAGGATATGTGACACTGTGAAGTCTAATGGTGTTCATCCTGACACCTACAGACTACTTCTATTCCTCTTCTCACTCAAGGACAAGGCATCTAAATGGCTGGAATCCTTCCTGAATGAGAGCTTAACAACCTGGGAAGATGTGGTAAACAAATTCTTGGCAAGATTTTATCATCCTCAAAGAATCAACAGGTTGAGAGCTGAGGTTCAAACCTTCAGGCAGCAAGATGGTGAGACTCTATATGAAGCATGGGAGAGGTTTAAAGACTTGACAAGAAGATACCCGCCAGATATGTTCAATGAATGGGTGCAGTTGCACATTTTCTATGAAGGTCTTTCTTATGAATCAAAGAAGGCAGTAGACCACTCATCCGGGGGATCACTAGACAAGAAGATGACCATTGAAGAAGCCATAGATGTCATTGAGACTGTAGCTAAGAATGACTACTTCTATACTTCTGAAAGAGGCAACACTAGAGGAGTGATGGAGTTGAACAACGTAGATGCACTGCTGGCTCAAAACAAGATGATTACCAAGCAATTGGCTGACCTCACCAAGAAGATGGAGAGGAATCAAGTAGCAGCAATCACCACTTCAGCAGCAACTCAAGAAGGAGTGAATGAAGAAGTAGAGGGTAGTCAGGAGCAAGCCAACTACATTGGAAATTCACCTAGGCAGAACGATGACCCATACTCCAAAATGTCTAATCCTGGCTGGAGGAACCACCCAAACTTTGGGTGGGGAAATCAACAAGACCAAGGCCAAGATCAGAGACGCCACAACCCCAACAACAATGCAGCTCACCAACATCCCACACAGAGATCATATTAGCACTCACCTAACAACACATCTCAACATCTATACCAAAGCAAAAATGGCCCTTCTCATCCCTCCAATCTCAACTCTCCATCATCGGAAGAAAGACTATCAAGGATTGAGACTCTACTTGAAGTCATATGTAAGGAAATCCAAGATAACAAGGTGTTCAAGGAGGATGTGCGAGCCAATATCAAAAACCAGGGAGACACCATCAAGAGGTTGGAGTTTCAAGTGGGATACCTCTCTGAGAAGATTCCCAAACCTACTGATAGCTTTCCAAGTGACACAGAGAAGAACGCAAGAGGTGAAGCAAAGAAGGTCAGATGGGAAGATTGCAAGATGGTCACTATAAGTGATAAGGGTACTGAGGAAGAGCTGAACAAACATTTAAAACAACCTGGAGATACTTCAGTAGAGACACAAGAAGAGGATCACCAAGAAACCACACTTACACAGAAGGAGCTGCTGAAACTCTATGCACCTTTTCCCCAAAGACTCAAGGGTGGTGTAGAAAAAAGAATATACTCAAGGTTCCTTGATATGTTTGCATCTCTCCATGTAAACATACCATTCATCAAGGCTCTCCAATAAATGCCCTCATACATTAAGTATATGAAAGAGCTGCTGACCAGGAAAAGCTCACTCAAAGGAGGGCAAACAATAGTGATGAATAAGGAGTGCAGTGCTCTCATTCAACCAGAGTTGCCTACAAAAAGGAAGGATCTATGAAGTTTTCATATCCCCTGTGCCATAGGAGAAATAATGTTTCACAAAGGACTCTGTGATCTGGGAGCAAGCATCAACTTAATGCCTTTATCTCTCATGAAGAAGCTATGAATCAATGAGCTAATACCTACAGACGTAGTCATCAGGCTGGCTGACAAAACTCAAAAACAAGCAGTGGGAGTGGTTGAAAACGTGTTGGTAAAGGTTGGGAACTACTTCCTTCCTACAGACTTTGTCATATTGGAAATGGAAGAAAGTCACATCCACCCAATCATATTGGGAAGACTGTTCCTAGCTACAGCCAGAGCACTCATAGATGTGGAGTGAGGAAAGCTAATACTGAGGATACATGATGAACAACTCGCATTCAATGTCTTCAAACCCTCACAAGAGGCAGATCAGGAAAATAAGGAACCAAGGAAAGAGCACAACAAAGCACTGGTGGAAGAAACAAGCATTGAAGCACGGGGATTTCCTTTGGTTAATGAACAAGACAGTCAACAGTTACCATAGCTAAAGGAAATTCAAGTGGAGCCAAAACCACCAGAATCATATGAGACCAGCAACAAAGTCTCCCTAGGAAAAGAAACCACAAAGAGCAGGGCAACAGCAAAAGAAACAAAGAAGAAGGCACCAAGGAGATGGAGGAACAAGAAGATCCCTACAGAGGATTTCTCTCCAGGGGATAAAGTGATCTCAGCCTACTTTCTAGACATCCCACCTCATCTCCCCACCATCCCATCTCAGTTACCTAAGGTTTTCACCATCAACAAAGATCTCTCCCTAGAACATATAGAGATCCTTGATGAAGCCAATGGATATAGGTTTACTGCAAGAGGGGAAGATCTGAAGCATTACCAACCACCCTGACAAAGGCAGAACGTCAAGCTAGTGACGCTAAAAAAGTGCTTCATGGGAGGCAACCCATGTTTTACATGCTTTTAAAGTAGTTAATAAAGCAAGGTTCATGAATTTCAAATCAACTTTGGCATGCACTTGCATGAATCCTTTTATGCAACATATAGTGAAGAACAAGTTTGGTGTTCAAGGCACACTAAGAGAACATAAATGTAACTCATATCATGTCACTCTTAGAGCCTTGAACAAGTCATTTCCACCACATAGCCCCAAACTAAGTTTGGTGTCACCAATGTTGCATACATGGATATTTAGTTGGTTAGTTGGTTTGCACTCATGAATAGCACATAGTAATTAGAAAAAAAAATTTTTAAAAAGTAGTTACCCCACTTTTTAAATTTTGCCGCCACTTTCCACAATTTTATTAATCACATTTCTTTTATTTTGTAGGAAAATTGATAGGACCATTGAAGGAGGGTTCGGCCACCACAAAAGAGAGGACTATACACATGTCTTCAAGGGGATTGCGTTGGGAATTGTTCCCATGCAACATTGGAAGAAGAACACACTTGGAAACTGAACCAACCCCATCATAAAAGTGATTATCCTTGTGCCCATCCCATGCTAAACCCCATCCGTTCATCATACACCCACTCCATCAATCCACACCTTCCATTCACTCACCACTTTCCTATATAAGTGGTTCTTATTCTATACTTCCTTTCACATTCCAATTTCCATCCTTTACACCTCCCACTTTTGGCACCCAACTCCTCTTACCACATCAAAAACACCCTCACTCACTCCCTTCACTACACCCCATCTTAACCGGCCAAAGCCAATTATCCACACCCTTTACACCTTCACATATCAACAATCACTTATGGAATCATCAAGCTCTAAGAGAAGAAAAGGGAAGGAGACCATGGAGCAACGCCCTATCGATGAGAAGAAATTTAAAACCTTTCACCATGCATTGCAATATGGATGGATGGTTGATAAGGAGATCATATATGAGCTAGGCTTTCAAGTCAGAAAAACTGAGTGCCCCGAAATCACAGAGAAGGTGGAGAAGAGAAGATGGGAGCTCCTTACTGATCCAGTCATAAAAGTAAATACAACTCTTGTAAGAGAGTTTTATGCAAATGCAGTCAGGTATGATAAGGCAGATGACTCCTATATAAGCTTCGTGAGAGGGGTAACCGTGGACTTCAGCCCCATGAGCATCATGAGGGCATTAAGGCTGCGAGCCATACCATTTGCAGAAGAAAGCTATCACTCCAGAATAGATGGCAGCCCCAATCATGACCAGATTGTACAAGATATATGCGTGCAAGGAGCTGATTGGGTACGAGATCCTCAAGGAAAACCCAAGTTCATCAAGAGAGGAGACCTCACCCCTGAGGCAAAGGGGTGGTTTGAAATTGTAAGGAGATCCATCCTTCCTGCTGGAAATAATTCAGAGGTGAATCTTAAAAGAGCAACAATAGTGCAATGTATACTTAAAGGGGGAGAGATCAAGGTCCATGAACTTATAGCTCAAGGTATTAGGAAGATGCTTGAAAAGAGCGATTCTGGAAGAAGGTTAGGCTACCCCAGCACTATTTTTCGTCTGTGTGACAGGGCTGGGGTGGTGTTCGAAGATGAGGACCCCGAGTGGATAAAAGTGGGCATCCCAATTACTGTTCGACGGATGCATGCGGTTGCATCTCCCCTACCTCAACGAAAGCCAAGAAAAAGGCCAGCCCATCAAGTAGTAGAAGGACAAAACTTAGAGGAGCAAGCCCCTTTAGACATGCACCAGCTACAGGAAGCCATTGATGGCTTATCTAGACAATACTTGGAAAATCAAGGGGCACAGAAAGAATTGCAACTACAGTTGGTAAGCCATCAAGAAGAATTACTTTCTGGATGGATGAATCAACATGGGGAATGGCAAAAGCAATTGATGGAGCAGCAACTGGAACAAGGGAAACATTGGGATGAATCCTTCCACAGGATAGAGCAAAGGCAAGATCAACAACAAGAAGCCATCCAAAAGCTAATCAACATCCAAGCACATCAAGGTGCACACATACATGAAATGCATCGAAAACAACTGGAACAGGCAGAACTCTTTGACGAATACAGAGCATTTGCAGAAGGAGTTTACATGAACGAGACTGGACATCATGTAAACACTCAAGCCAGGCTCGGGTACTTAGTGGGACAACTGCCTGTACTGCACCCAGGAATCACAAGATATGAAGAAGTAAAGGATGAATTAGCGCGAGAAGAAAGAGAGAGGGTAGAAAAGAGTCATGAATCAGTAAGGAAGGCACTTGAGGAGTGGAAGAAAGCCAGGCTAGCACGGATACGAGGAAACACAAGTGGACACAAAGAGGACAAACAAGAGGGAGAGCATGAGCAACCCCGTGAGTAAAAGGTGGTGGAGTTCCCTTATTGTCCCATCTTTTTCATGTTTTAAATAAGGAAAATCATGTATGAAATAGAACATGCTTCCATGGTAGTTTAGGATTTTCAATTCTGTCTTTAGTATTTTCCTTGCTTTTGTCATATGTGTGCTGGTTCAAGTTACCTGTTTTCATCTGCATCTTACTTATTGTATGTTTGTCCTTTTAAACCAAATAAAAAGAGATGTTATGAAAGACCAGAGTGATGTTCAAGTTGTGGAGTAGGTCCTTAAATTTGTGGTATAGTAATCACTTAGCTAAGTTGGTTCATCAACAAGGTAGGAAGGCAACTATCTGTCCTGAATCATATGCTTGAAACACACCCCATGAGACTAGCTAAATAACAAGATCCTAATAAGAAAAAGGAAAAGAACAATAAGAGTTGAAAAAGAAAGAAAAGTAATAAGAAATAAGGCTAGGAACCAATGGCTTGAATTTTGAGGGATATGTCTGTAGTGCTCTTGTTCCAAGGATCTGCTTGGATGAATATGTTCTTAGGAGTGCTTCATCACTTGGTAACTTGGGTTAACTAACCCAGGATTATCAACTAAAAATCCACTATCAAGAGCAACCTTGCTACAGAACATTTAGTAACCCAAAGAGGTGCTGGACACCAAGGCCTTAAGTTAAGAAAATAACAAACCATGTGCCTGTAGTGTGCATGTATGGGGGAGAGAGACTTGAGGGAGTAAGTCCTTAGGGGTGTTTCAACACCTAGCACCTTGAACCAACTGGTTCGGGAGTGTTGGCTGAAAGCTTATCTTAAAAAGTCGCCCCCTCACAGAACACTTAGCCTAAGGATGCAATAAACCGTGGAAAGACAAAGGGATCAGTAAATAAAAGTCTCAATGGGTGTAATCAAGTGAGTATTCCAGGGCATGATAAAGGTCTGAAAGCTAGTAAAGGAATGAACGTAAGTTGCTATGCATGAAAACCCATAAAACCAAGGACATGAATTCCACAATAATGATTCATTTCTCTTGTCATTTCATTCATCATTCTCTTGTTCCAGTACTTTCTTAGGGACAAGCTAGCTTTATGTTTGGTGTTGTGATGCCAGGACATTCTGGCCAGTTTCACTGACCTTTTCTTTATGGTTTTAGGGTAGTTTCATGCACTTTCTTAGGAAATAAGCAAGTTTTGGGTAAATAATCATTTACATCTTGATTCAAGCAAACATTGTGAATTTTATATGATTTCATGAGAATTATGCATGAATTGAATGATAAATTGAATGATGCATGATCTCATCGGTTAGAACCTAGCTTTGATGCACTTTATTTACTTGATTTTAGGACAAAGGAAGCAAGGAAGATGCCATGTTAATAGCCACGTTAGTCTAACTAACGTGACCATTAACATGGAAAGGAGGCTAGCTTACAACGTTAACAAGAAAAGTGAACACCAATAACGCTTTCGTGAGCCATCATAGCCCACGTTATTGTCCACGTTGATGTAGTTAACGTGGAAGCTAACTTGGAAGAGAAGTAAAGCTCCAACGTTAGTGGTAAAAGTGTATGCCACTAACGTTAAGGAGAGGGGCACACTTAGCCACGTTAAGAGTCACGTTAACTACATTAACGTGACCTTTAATATGGGAGAAGCAATGAAGAGCCAACATTAGTGACACTCACCTTTGTCACTAACGTTGGACTAAGCCTCTATTAGCCACGTTAGTTGCCACGTTAATTGCATTAACGTGGAAGCTAACGTGGAGGAAAGGAATGATGAGCCAACGTTAGTGACACTCACCTTTGTCACTAACGTTGGAGATGGCTATCACTACCACGTTAGAAGTCACATTAACCTAAGTAACGAGAACTCTAACGTGGGAAGAAGGGTGTTTGGAGCGTTAGTGACAAAGGTAAGTGTCACTAACGCTCTCGAAGTTGAGGCATACCCACGTTAAGAGTCACGTTAGCTACACTAACGTGAACTCTAATGTAGGAAAGAAGGGGCCAACGGCAACGTTATTGGCAAAGGTAAACGCCAATAACGCTCGCGATGGATCAAGAGGCAAAATTAGTGGTCACGTTAGTGCCACTAACGTTGAAGTTAATGTAACTCATCTTGGGCTAGTAACGTTAGTGCAAAAGGTGATTGTCACTAACGTTCTCGAACCCACATTTTCACTTAACGTTAACGCCACTAACGTCCTAGCCAAAGTCCATACCTACTTCACACTTTCTCTACAAGTAAAGCTGAGCCCATTGAAGATTCTAAACTGCTTCAACTCAAGATCCAAAGGCCCATATCCAAGACTTGAAGAGCCAACTAGAAGATCAGAAGAGTAGTATATATAGGGGTAGTTTTGAACTAGAGAGGAGCCTTTGGGGGATTGAGAGGACTACTCTCTGTATCATTTTACTTTCTCTGTAACTTCTAGTTTTACTTCAGAATGTACTCTCCATCTTTGCTTTTCATTCCCAGAGCCATGAACAACTAAACCCCTTTCATTGGGTTAGGGAGCTCTGTTGTAATTTGATGGATCAATAATGGATTTCGTTATTCTTCTTCTTTCTTTTCTCTTGATTTTACTTGAAAGCTTTCAATCTTCATCCAATTGGATAGTTGTCTTGGAAAAGAAACTATTCATACTTGGATCTCTTCTGAACCTTGGAAGAGGAATGAAGAGATCATGCTAGAAATGCTTTCTCATGTTGGACCAAATTGGGGTTTGGGCGGATATGGTGACATATAATTCTCCCAATACTTTGATTTGGAAATACATGTGGTATAATTAGTGACCATACCTCATCTCTTCTCATGAGCAATTAGACCAAGGAATTGGCTATTGATCAAGATTTGAGAGATTGAGTTACCAAGGAATTGGAATTCAATCACTTAAAATTGCCAAGGAGATCAATGAATGCATTGATTGAGGAAGAGATGAGAATGAACTTGATCCGGAGAATGCAACATCTCCTAAGCCCAATGAATTCCCCATTTCTGATCTTACCCATTCTCTTTAGTTTCTGCCATTTACTTTCATGCTAAATTCCCCATTCCCCATTTAAGATTTTGCCATTTACTTTCCGTCATTTATATTCAGCCCTTTATTTCCAGCATTTACATTTTCTACCATTTACTTTCCCGCCATTTAATTTCCTGCAATTCTCATATCAAATTCTGCTTAGCTCAACTAGAACATTCCTCCAATTAAAGTTGCTTGACCAATCAATCCCTGTGGGATTCGACCTCACTCTATTGTGAGTTTTTACTTGACGACAATTCGGTATACTTGCCGAGGAAAATCTGTTGAGAGACAAGTTTCCGTGCATCAAGTTTATGTGCCTTTACCGGGGATTGATTTTGTATCAACAATGATTAAATTGGTGGATAACTAGATTGAGTATTTTTCTTTTGTTTGATTTAATTCCATCTGAGTAATTTACTTTCAGTTTTAGTTATTTCCTTCCCTTTATCTCTCACCCATTTGTGGTGCTATCTGCATATCATTTTTTTTTTACTATTTAGTTCACTGACCCACTAACTATTTGATATATTGCATCACTCACACTAACAGTATTCTGCAGAAAATACTGTCTGCATCTATCCTTTTTGCTTGTGCCTTATTATTTGTATGACAGGTAGAAGAAGCAGAGCTTCAACTTCCTTTGATTCTGAACCTGAGAGGACCTTCCTTAGATTTAGGAGGGAAGTAAGAGGGAAGAGAGTAGTTGGTGCTGAGGAAGAGGAAGAGTATTTTGAGCTAGACATGGATGAGAATATGGAGAACCATCATGAAGAAGAGGCTCACAACCATGGCAGAGAAGGTCCAGCGCATCATGCTGGGCAAGAGAGAAGAGTTCTAGGATCCTACATCAATCCAAACCCAGGAAACTATGGAAGTAGCATCCAAAAGCCAACCATACATACCAACAACTTTGAACTAAAGCCACAGCTCATCACCCTTGTTCAGAACAACTGTTCATTCGGAGGAAGTGTTCAAGAAGATCCCAATCAACATCTAACCACCTTCCTGAGGATATGTGACACTGTGAACTCTAATGGTGTTCATCCTGACACCTATAGACTACTTCTATTCCCCTTCTCACTCAAGGACAAGGCATCTAAATGGCTGGCATCCTTCCCGAAGGAGAGCTTAACAACCTGGGAAGATGTGGTAAACAAATTCTTGGCAAGATTTTATCCTCCTCAAAGAATCAACAGGTTGAGAGATGAGGTTCAAACCTTCAGGCAGCAAGATGGTGAGACTCTATATGAAGCATGGGAGAGGTTTAAAGACTTGACAAGAAGATACCCGCCAGATATGTTCAATGAATGGGTGCAGTTGCACATTTTCTATGAAGGTCTTTCTTATGAATCAAAGAAGGTAGTAGACCACTCATCCGGGGGATCTCTAAACAAGAAGAAGACCATTGAAGAAGCCATAGATGTCATTGAGACTGTAGCTAAAAATGACTACTTCTATGCTTCTGAAAGAGGCAACACTAGAGGAGTGATGGAGCTGAACAACGTGGATGCACTGCTAGCTCAAAACAAGATGATTACCAAGCAATTGGCTGACCTCACCGAGAAGATGGAGAGGAATCAAGTAGCAGCAATCACCATTTCAGCAGCAACTCAAGAAGGAGTGAATGAAGAAGCAGAGGGTAGTCAGGAGCAAGCCAACTACATTGGAAATTCACCTAGGCAGAACCATGACCCATACTCCAAAACGTATAATCCTGGCAGGAGGAACCACCCAAACTTTGGGTGGGGAAATCAACAAGACCAAGGCCAAGATCAGAGATGCCACAACCCCAACAACAATGCAGCTCACAAACATCCCACACAGAGATCATATCAGCACTCACCTAACAACACATCTCAACATCTATACCAAAGCCAAAATGGCCCTTCTCATCCCTTCAATCTCAACTCTCCATCATTGGAAGAAAGACTATCAAGGATTGAGACTCTACTTGAAGGCATATGTAAGGAAATCCAAGATAACAAGGTGTTTAAGGAGAAGGTGCGAGCCAATATCAAAAACCAGGGAGACACCATCAAGAGGTTGGAGTTTCAAGTGGGATACCTCTCTGAGAAGATTCCCAAACCTACTGATAGCTTCCCAAGTGACACAGAGAAGAACCCAAGAGGTGAAACAAAGAAGGTCAGATGGGAAGATTGCAAGATGGTCACTATAAGTGATAAGGGTACTGAGGAAGAGCTGAACAAACATTTAAAACAACCTGGAGATACCTCAGTAGAGACACAAGAAATGGATCACCAAGAAACCATACTTACATAGAAGGAGCTGCGGAAAATCTATGCACCTTTTCCCCAAAGACTCAAGGGTGGTGTAGAAAAAAGAATATACTCAAGGTTCTTTGATATGTTTGCATCTCTCCATGTAAACATACCATTCATCAAGGCTCTCCAACAAATACCCTCATACATTAAGTATATGAAAGAGCTACTGACCAGGAAAAGCTCATTCAATGGAGGGCAAACAATAGTGATGAATAAGGAGTGCAGTGCTCTCATTCAACCAGAGTTGTCTACAAAAAGGAAGGACCCAGGGAGTTTTCATATTCCCTGTGCCATAGGAGAAATAATGTTTGACAAAGGACTCTGTGATCTGGGAGCAAGCATCAACTTAATGCCTTTATCTCTCATTAAGAAGCTACAGATCAATGAGCTAATACCTACAGACGTAGTCATCAGGCTGGCTGACAAAACTCAAAAACAAGCAGTGGGAGTGGTTGAAAATGTGTTGGTAAAGGTTGGGAACTACTTCATTCCTACAGACTTTGTCATATTGGAAATAGAAGAAAGTCACATCCACCCAATCATATTGGGAAGACCGTTCCTAGCTACAGCCAGAGCACTCATAGATGTGGAGCGAGGAGAGATAATACTAAGGATACATGATGAACAACTCGCATTCAATGTCTTCAAACCCTCACAAGAGGCAGATCAGGAAAACAAGGAACCAAGGAAAGAGCACGACAAAGCACTGGTGGAAGAAACAAGCATTGAAGCACGGGGAATTCCTTTGATTAATGAACAAGACAGTCAGCAGTTACCACAGCTAAAGGAAACTCAAGTGGGGCCAAAACCACCAGAATCATATGAGACCAGCAACAAAGTCTCCCTAGGAAAAGAAACCACAAAGAGAAGGGCAACATCAAAAGAAACAAAGAAGAAGGCACCAAGGAGATGGAGGAACAAGAAGATCCCTACAGAGGATTTCTCTCCAGGGGATAAATTGATCTCGGCCTACTTTCTAGACATCTCACCTCATCTCCCCACCATCCCATCTCAGTTACCTAAGGTTTTCACCATCAACAAAGTTCTCTCCCTAGAACATGTGGAGATCCTTGATCAAGCCAATGGATATAGGTTTACTGCAAGAGGGGAAGATCTGAAGCATTACAAACCACCCTGACAAAGGCAGAACGTCAAGCTAGTGACGCTAAAAAAGGGATTCATGGGAGGCAACCCATGTTTTACATGCTTTTAAAGTAGTTAATAAAGCAAGGTTCATGAATTTCAAATCAACTTTGACATGCACTTGAATGAATCCTTTTATGCAACATATAGAGAAGAACAAGTTTGGTGTTCAAGGCACACTAAGAGAACATAAATGTAACTCATATCATGTCACTCTTAGAGCCTTGAACAAGTCATTTCCACCACATAGCCCCAAACTAAGTTTGGTGTCACCAATGTTGCATACATGGATATTTAGTTGGTTAGTTGGTTTGCACTCATGAATAGCACATAGTAATTAGAAACAAAAATTTTTAAAAAGTAGTTACCCCACTTTTTAAATTTTGCCGCCACTTTCCACGATTTTATTAATCACATTTCTTTTATTTTGTAGGAAAATTGATAGGACTATTGAAGGAGGGTTCGGCCACCACAAAAGAGAGGACTATACACGTGTCTTCAAGGGGATTGCGTTGGGAATTGTTGCCATGCAACATTGGAAGAAGAACACACTTGGAAACTGAACCAACCCCATCATAAAAGTGATGATCCTTGTGTCCATCCCATGCTAAACCCCATCTGTTCATCATACACCTACTACATCAATCCACACCTTCCATTCACTCACTACTTTCCTATATAAGTGGTTCTTATTCCATACTTCCTTTCACATTCCAATTTCCATCCTTTACACCTCCCACTTTTGGCACCCAACTCCTCTTACCACATCAAAAACACCCTCACTCACTCCCTTCACTACACCCTATCTTAACCGGCCAAAGCCAATTATCCACACCCTTTACACCTTCACATATCAACAATCACTTATGGAATCATCAAGCTCTAAGAGAAGAAAAGGGAAGGAGCCCATGGAGCAACGCCCTATCGATGAGAAGAAATTCAAAATCTTTCACCATGCATTGTAATATGCATGGATGGTTGATAAGGAGATCATATATGAGCTAGGCTTTCAAGTCAGAAAAACTGAGTGCCCCGAAATCACAGAGAAGGTGGAGAAAAGAAGATGGGAGCTCCTTACTGATCCAGTCATAAAAGTAAATGCAACTCTTGTAAGAGAGTTTTATGCAAATGCAGTCAGGTATGATAAGGCAGATGACTCCTATATAAGCTTTGTGAGAGGGGTAACCGTGGACTTCAGCCCCATGAGCATCATGAGGGCATTAAAGCTGCGAGCCATACCATTTGCAGAAGAAAGCTATCACTCCATAATAGATGGCAGCCCCAATCATGAACAGATTGTACAAGATATATGCGTGCAAGGAGCTGATTGGGTACGAGATCCTCAAGGAAAACCCAAGTTCATCAAGAGAGGAGACCTCACCCCTGAGGCAAAAGGGTAGTTTGAAATTGTAAGGAGATCCATCCTTCCTACTGGAAATAATTCAGAGGTGAATCTTAAAAGAGCAACAATGGTGTAATGTATACTTAAAGGGGGAGAGATCATGGTCCATGAACTTATAGCTCAAGGTATTAGGAAGATGGCTGAAAAAAGCGATTCTGGAAGAAGGTTAGGCTACCCCAGCACTATTTTTCGTCTGTGTGACAGGGCTGGGGTGGTGTTCGAAGATGAGGACCCCGAGTGGATAAAAGTGGGCATCCCAATTACTGTTAGACGGATACATGCGGTTGCATCTCCCCTACCTCAACGAAAGCCAAGAAAAAGGCCAGCCCATCAAGTAGTAGAAGGACAAAACTTAGAGGAGCAAGCCCCTTTAGACATGCACCAGCTACAGGAAGCCATTGATGGCTTATCTAGACAATACTTGGAAAATCAAGGGGCACAGAAAGAATTGCAACTACAATTGGTAAGCCATCAAGAAGAATTACTTTCTGGATGGATGAATCAACATGGGGAATGGCAAAAGCAATTGATGGAGCAGCAACTAGAACAAGGGAAACATTAGAATGAATCCTTCCACAGGATAGAGCAAAGGCAATATCAACAACAAGAAGCCATCCAAAAGCTAATCAACATCCAAGCACATCAAGGTGCACACATACATGAAATGCATCGAAAACAACTGGAACAGGCAGAACTCTTTGACGAATACAGAGCATTTGCAGAAGGAGTTTACATGAACGAGACAGGACATCATGTAAACACTCAAGCCAGGCTCGGGTACTTAGTTGGACAACTTCCTGTACTGCACCCAGGAATCACAAGATATGAAGAAGTAAAGGATGAATTAGCGCGAGAAGAAAGAGAGAGGGTAGAAAAGAGTCATGAATCAGTAAGGAAGGCACTTGAGGAGTGGAAGAAAGCCAGGCTAGCACGGATACAAGGAAACACAAGTGGACACAAAGATGACAAACAACAGGGAGAGCATGTATGAAATAGAACATGCTTTAAATAAGGAAAATCATGTATGAAATAGAACATGCTTCCATGGTAGTTTAGGATTTTCAATTCTGTCTTTAGTATTTTCCTTGCTTTTGTCATATGTGTGCTGGTTCAAGTTACCTGTTTTCATCTGCATGTTGCTTATTGTATGTTTGTCCTTTTAAACCAAATAAAAAGAGATGTTATGAAAGACTAGTGTGATGTTCAAGTTGTGGAGTAGGTCCTTAAATTTGTGGTATAGTAATCACTTAGCTAAGTTGGTTCACCAACAAGGTAGGAAGGCAACTATCTGTCCTGAATCATATGCTTGAAACACACCCCATGAGACTAGCTAAATAACAAGATCCTAATAAGTAAAAGGAAAAGAACAATAAGAGTTGAAAAAGAAAGAAAAGTAATAAGAAATAAGGCTAAGCACCAATGGCTTGAATCTTGAGGGATATGTCTGTGGTGCTCTTGTACCAAGGATCTGCTTGGATGAATATGTTCTTAGGAGTGCTTCATCACTTGGTAACTTGGGTTAACTAACCCGGGATTATCAACTGAAAATCCACTATCAAGAGCAACCTTGCTACAGAACATTTAGTAACCCAAAGAGGTGCTGGACACCAAGGCCTCAAGTAAAGAAAATAACAAACCATGTGCCTGTGGTGTGCATGTATAGGGGAGAGAGACTTGAGGGAGTAAGTCCTTAGGGGTGTTTCAACACCTAGCACCTTGAACCAACTGGTTCGGGAGTGTTGGCTAAAAGCTTATCTTAAAAAGTTGTCCACTCACAGAACACTTAGCCTAAGGATTCAATAAACCGTGGAAAGACAAAGGGATCAGTAAATAAAAGTCTCAAAGGGTGTAATCAAGTGAGTATTCCAGAGCATGATAAAGGTCTGAAAGCTAGTAAAGGAATGAACCTAAGTTGCTATGCATGAAAACCCATAAAACCAAGGACATGACTTCCACAATAATGATTCATTTCTCTTGTCATTTCATTCATCATTCTCTTGTTCCAGTACTTGCTTAGGGACAAGCTAGCTTTATGTTTGGTGTTGTGATGCCAGGACATTCTGGCCAGTTTCACTGACCTTTTCTTTATGGTTTTAGGGTAGTTTCATGCACTTTCTCAGGAAATATGCAAGTTTTGGATAAATAATCATTTACATCTTGATTCAAGCAAATATTGTGAATTTTATATGATTTCATGAGAATTATGCATGAATTGAATGATAAATTGGATGATGCATGATCTGATGGGTTAGAACCTAGCTTTGATGCACTTTATTTGCTTGATTTCAGGACAAAGGAAGCAAGGAAGATGCCACGTTAATAGCCACGTTAGTCCAACTAACGTGACCATTAACGTGGAAAGGAGGCTAGCTTACAACGTTAACAAGAAAAGTGAACACCAATAACGCTTTTGTGAGCCATCATAGCCCACGTTAGTGTCCACGTTAACCTAGTTAACGTGGAAGCTAACGTGGAAGAGAAGTAAAGCTCCAACGTTAGTGGTAAAAGTGAATGCCACTAACGTTGGGGAGAGGGGCACACTTAGCCACGTTAAGAGTCACATTAACGTGACTTCTAACATGGGAGAAGCAATGAAGAGCCAACGTTAGTGACACTCACCTTTGTCACTAACGTTGGACTAAGCCTCTATTAGCCACGTTAGTTGCCACGTTAATTGCATTAACGTGGAAGCTAACGTGGAGGAAAGGAATGATGAGCCAACGTTAGTGACACTCACCTTTGTCACTAACGTTGGAGATGGCTATCACTACCACGTTAGAAGTTACGTTAACCTAAGTAACGAGAACTCTAACGTGGGAAGAAGGGTGTTTGGAGCGTTAGTGACAAAGGTAAGTGTCACTAACGCTCTCGAAGTTGAGGCATACCCACGTTAAGAGTCACGTTAGCTACACTAACGTGGACTCTAACGTAGGGAAGAAGGGGCCAAGGGCAACGTTATTGGCAAAGGTAAACGCCAATAACGCTCGCGATGGATCAAGAGGCAACATTAGTGGTCACGTTAGTGCCACTAACGTTGAAGTTAACGTAACTCATCTTAGGCTAGGAACGTTAGTGCAAAAGGTGATTGTCACTAACGTTCTCGAACCCACATTTTCACTTAACGTTAACGCCACTAACATCCTAGCCAAAGTCCATGCCTACTTTACACTTTCTCTGCAAGTAAAGCTGAGCCCACTGAAGATTCCAAACTGCTTCAACTCAAGATCCAAAGTCCCATATCCAAGACTTGAAGAGCCAACTAAAAGATCAGAAGAGTAGTATATATAGGGGCAGTTTTGAACTAGAGAAGAGCCTTTGGGGGATTGAGAGGACTACTCTCTGTATCATTTTACTTTCTCTGCAACTTCTAGTTTTACTTCAGAATGTACTCTCCATCTTTGCTTTTCATTCCCAGAGCCATGAACAACTAAACCCCTTTCATTGGGTTAGGGAGCTCTGTTGTAATTTGATGGATCAATAATGGTTTTCATTCTTCTTCTTCTTTCTTTTCTCTTGATTTTACTTGAAAGCTTTCAATCTTCATCCAATTGGATAGTTGTCTTGGAAAAGAAACTATTCATACTTGGATCTCTTCTGAACCTTGGAAAAGGAATGAAGAGATCATGCTAGAAATTCTTTCTCATGTTGGACCAAATTGGGATTCGGGCGGATATGGTGACATATAATTCTTCCAATACTTTGATTTGGAAATACATATGGTATAATCAGTGACCACACCTCATCTCTTCTCATGAGTAATTAGACAAAGGAATTGGCTATTGATCAAGATTTGAGAGATTGAGTTACCAAGGGATTGGAATTCAATCACTTAAGATTGCCAAGGAGATCAATGAATGCATTGATTGAGGAAGAGATGAGAATGAACTTGATCCGGAGAATGCAACATCTCCTAAGCCCAATGAATTCCCATTTCTGATCTTACCCATTCTCTTTAGTTTTTGCCATTTACTTTCATGCTAAATTTCCCATTCCCTATTTAAGATTCTGCTATTTACTTTCCGTCATTTATATTCAGCCCTTTATTTTCAGCATTTACATTTTCTGCCCTTTACTTTCCCGCCATTTAATTTCCTGCAATTCTCATATCAAATTCTGCTTAGCTCAACTAGAACATTCCTCCAATTAAAGTTGCTTGACCAATCAATCCCTGTGGGATTCGACCTCACTCTATTGTGAGTTTTTACTTGACGACAATTCGGTATACTTGCCGAGGGAAATCTGTTGAGAGACAAGTTTCCGTGCATCAGCTGCTGCAACACTTGACACTAAGCCTTCATTAAGAAATAAGCTTTCTAAGCAAAAGAAAGAAAGCAAAAGCTAAAATGGATCAATCAAAAAGCAAGGCATTATAGCAGCAACTCTAGTGAACCTTTAAGGATATATTTCCTATCTATCAGCAAAGAATAAGTGAGCTACATTTGTCTGCATAAAACCCCATGTATGCATCTCTGTTCTATAAGGAAAGAATAAGTCAGCAACTCTAGTTCAATTATCTACTAAATAAGGACATGTATGCATCTCTGTTCTATTTTATTTCCTCTTATGTTTAGTGCTTGCTTGGGGACAAGCAAGGTTTAAGTTTGGTGTTGTGATGACAAGTCATCTTATGCTAGCTTTTCAAGCATTTTTCACTTGTTTCATTAGGTTTTATGTACTTTCTTATATTATAAGTAAGTGATTTGGAGTGGATTTGCTTGGTTATGTTGAATCATTCAACCATCCTTTATTTGACACAAAATCATGAGGTTTAAGCTAGAATTAGTTGGTTTTTGAATGATTTATAAACCTTGTGAATTTGGTGATGCTTTGATTGGTTGTTTTGATTACTTGTAGGTGAAGAAAAGAAAGAAACAAGGAAAGCGTAGCCTATGCTAGAAAAGTGTTACGCATCACAAGGGTCAGCAAAGGCCAACCAAACCAACCAAGGCCATAGCGCTTCAATAATGAGCATAGCGCTCAAAAAGTGAGCGCTAAAGGAAGGTTCACTAAAGCAAAGCCAAGACGCAAGGGTGCTGTGTTAAGTTACACAACGGAGCGCTACAAGGAACCAAAGAAAATAAGGAGCGCTCCGTTAACTAAGTTACCTTTATCGTGGGCCATCCAAAGGAAAACAAGGCGCGCTACACCAAGCAATGAAGGAGCCAAGGTTCGAAATGGGGAACAAGAAGAAGCAAAGAAAGGGCGCTTCATTTGGTTGCTTCACTGAGCGCTAGTATGAACAAGGAAATGGGCACAATTGAAACCACCAAGTCTCGAAATAGGGACCGTGTGCAAGCAAATAAGGGCGCTACGTTAACTTAGTTCACTGAGTGCTAGTATGAACAAGGAAATTGGCACAAAGGGGCAGCCAGCAAGGTTTGAAAGTGGAGCCTCACTCAAGGCATGTAGCACTACGTTATGTGCATTAACTGAGCGCTACACCCACAATGCTTGGCATGGGACAGATTGAAAAAGCACACAAGGCATTGGGCGCTGCGTTGCCTTAGATGACCGAGCGCTCCCCTGGAAGGTGTCCATGGTCCAATTTAATTAAATGCCACCTTGGATCCAAGTCTTCACCAATTTAAAAAGCCCACTCCAAAGTCTGAAGATCAAAATTAGAAAGTGTATAAATAGGAGTTAGTTTGATTTGTAGAGGACCTTCTTTCATTTTTTTAGTTTTACCTTTTGCTCATTTTTAGTTTTCACTTTAGCTAAATTTTAATTTTCACTCTTCTTTTGAATTTGGGAATTGGGATTGAGATCTAGTGTTCTTTCTGCTTTCATTTTATTTTCTTCTGCATTTTCTGCTATCTGTTCTTGGAATTTGAATTGAAATTGAAGAGCTTCATTGATTCTAAATTCTGAGAATAATCTTTTACCTCTCTTCTCAATTGTTCTAAGGATTGGATCTGAATTTAGCTTTCTGTTTTCATTCTCTGTAACTTCTACTTTCTATTTTGAGTTTTGGATTGAGATTGAAGGAATTCTATTTCAAGTCTTGATCTAAAATCCATCTTTGTTCTTCTTCTGAAAAATTCTGAGAATTAATGAATTGGATCTGAGTTTTATTTTTTGTTTCATTTATATTTCATCTGCAATATATTTTCTGTTCGATCAAGGGAGAAATTGAGATCTAGATTTATTTTCTAACCTCATTGCTCCTCTTCGATCTTTAATTTCTCTTTCAGATTTCATAATTGAGCTAAGTCTCTTTCTGTTTTGTTTCTTCAAGAAATTTTACCTTTCTGTTTAAGATTCTATGCAACTCATTTCATCTTCAACTTCTTTGATTGATTTCACTTTATATTTTCTTGTTAAATTCTGAATCCCAGCACCCAAATCCATTTTATTCTTCAAGCAATTTATATTTCTCAGCAATTTAGATTCAGTCATTTAGTTTTCTTGCACTTTAAGCTCCAGCTATTTACATTTCTTGCAATTTAATTTTCAGCTCTTTTACTTTCTTGCACTTTAAGTTTCATGCATTTTACTCTTCTGCACTTTATTTTTCTGTCAATTTCCCCTCTCCCTTTTATTTTCATGCAATTTAGCTTCTACTATTCAAACTTCACTCAAATCATCAACTATTTGCTTAACTAAATTCATCACCTAACTAAAATTGCTCAATCCATCAATCCATGTGGGATCGACCTCACTCACGTGAGTAATTACAACTTGATGCGACCCGGTACACTTGCCGGTGAGTTTTGGTGTGGGAATCTAATTTCCACCCATCACCTTGTTCTTGCTTATTTTCAACACTTTTCTACACATACCAAAGCTCAAAGCAACTCCAATAAATATTGATTAAAAGCATGAGAATCTTAAGAAAAACAAGGAAATCACTAACTTTATTTAAAAAAATAATAACTAATAACAAGTGAAGATACTCATGCATCATCAACCCAGAAGGATAAACTTAGAAATACATCCACCTAAGGATGTGGTGAACCAAAATCTGACAGAACTTATGGGATTGGTACATGGACATCATGGATGATTGAAAGAACTTGAGCAGGAGTTAGAGCGACAACGAGAATCTGAAAGAGGCCTGAGAAGAGAAGTACGGTGATGAAGGGAATTAGAAGAAAAGCTTTTAGAACTGGAAGCTGACCTTCGAGGTCGGAGCAACTATGCAGATCAAGAAGAAACCCCCTTTGGAGGAGAAGATCCATTCCTCAAAGAGATTATGCGTGCTAGGTTAAAAAACCCCAACAGGGACCTCTATGATGGAACGACCGACCCAAGACACCATCTAAGCAACTTTAAAAGCCGAATGTACCTGGTCAACGCGTCGGATGCAACCCGTTCCAAAGCTTTCCCGATGATGTTAACCAAGACGGCGATGAAGTGGTTTGACAGTTTACCACTTAGGTCCATAACTTGCTTCGACGACCGTACAAGAAAATTCCTTACCCAATTCTCCATCCAGAAAGAGAAGGCAAAACACGCTCCAAGCCTCATGGAGATCAAGCAAGAGGTCAGAGAAACTCTCTAAGCTTATAATAAAAGATTCAATAAAGCCTATTTGAAAATCTAAAATTTTCCTATAGAAGCAGTCATAATGGGGCTAGTTAATGGAATCAAAGATGTCCCATTTTCCCAGACCATATCGAAAAGGCACCCGACTCCCCTGTACGAGGTACAAAAGCACGTAGAAAAGTACATCAATATGAAAGAGAATGCCCGACTAAGAGAACCCATCCCAAGGCAAAAGCCTCCTTACCAAGCTCGAGATAAAGAGAAAGAAGCGAAAAAAAAAAGATGAATACAACTTGGATAAGCCTCAAATGTACCACAACTACACCCCACTATGAGTTTCCCTTATTGACATCTACAGGGAGATCTGCTATACCGAGAAGCTTTCATCTCCTCGGCCCATTATTAAGGTTAGAGTCAAATAGAATATTATGAGTACCACAAGATATATGGACATTCCACCAATGGTTGTTATGACTTGAAAAATGTGATAGAAAAACTGGCTAGTGGAGATCGGTTGGAAAGATACATGACAAAATGATCGGATGATCAAGGAAAAAGGAAAAGAGAGGAAGAAGACAGGAGTCGACGAGATCGGCCACCATGAACTCTTGATAGACACGTCCATATGATACTCGGAGGATTTGCAGGAGGTAAAATAATTAAGTCCTCCGGCAAAAGGCATTTGAAATAAGTCTATCGAGTCGGGGAGGAGGCTAAAGCCCCCGACTTGCCTACTATTTCCTTCACAAAAGAAGATGCTCAAGGGATAACACCGAGGTATGACGACCCCATCGTGATCACAATGATACTTGCTAATGCAAACCTTCACAAAACTTTAGGGGATCAAGAAAGTTCTGCCGATATCTGCTAAACCCCAATTTTGTGGTTTATATTGTGTAGAATTTGGGAGGTTTTGTCAATATTTTTCACACTTATTCACAAGAAATGCATGGTTTTGTGTTCACTTTCTAATATTACTCCATGATAAAAAAACATGCTTATTTTGCCTTAGAATTGCTATATTTTGATTCTCTTCTATTACCATTCAATGCCGTGACATGTTTGTTGAGTGATTTCAGAATTTATAGGGCAATGATGGCCTAGAAGAGAGAAAGAAAGCATGCACAAGAGGAAGAAACATGAAGATTTGGATTTTGGAAATTCCAGCATGGGCGCGCACGTGCACGCGTGGATGAGGATAGCTGGTTGCGGCGCGCAAGGATGGACGCATCTGCGCGGATCAGAGAAATCCCACCAACGCGCACGCGCATATGGCGTGCACGCATGGATCACAAAAGCAATCGGCACGCACGCACGCATGGCGCGCACGCGCGGAAAGCTGCACGTGACCTCATTAAAGGAAATCGTGCCTGGCGATTTCTGAGGCTCATCAGGCCTAATTTCAAGCTGTTTCTGCATGGAGAAGACCCAAGGATGCTAGGGGAAAGGGGGGATCAATCATTTTACACTTAGACACAATTTTAGCTATTTTTTGGTTCTTTGTTCTTCTAGATAGAGAAACCCTTGTTCCTCTCTAGATCTAGCTTTAAATTGATCTTCCCTTGTTGAATTCTGATTTGGATCTTGTTAATTACTAGTTTTAATTGTTTAATTTGAATTCTCTAGTATAATTTTGTTTAGATCTTGTGTTACTTTTATGTTTTCTTGTTGTTTGTCATTTTATACCCATTTCATGAATCTTGTAGATCTTGATTTGTTATTGTTGCATTGATGATTTTCATGATTAATTGTGTTGTTTGAGTGATTGTATGTTGATAATTGTTAGTGGGTACTTGTTAGTTCCAATCTAATTTCAATTTAAATAGATCTTTTATTAATACTTACTATGTGTTTGATGAAATGTTTTCTTTGATTATGGAGTAGTTCTCTTTACTCTTGGCCTAGGCTAAGGGAATTGGGTAAGCTTGAGTCATTGGGTCTAATGGATTTGATGATTTGGGAACCCTTAGTGGTCAATTTGATAGCCATTGACACTAGCCTACTATCAAGTTATTTGGTAGTTTGGTTGGACCTTATGGGTTGATGTTGACCAAACCATTTAACATACTTCAAGTATAGAAGTAAACTTAATGAGTTTGGTTCCTCATAATTGTCAAGATATGGTTATTAGACAAGGATAGTGACCCCAATTTCCATGTCTAGCCAAGAGTTGCTTTTATCATTCATATTTGAAAACCTAAAATCTTGATTGCTTTGTCTTAGTTATAGTTACTTGTTTAGTTTAGAATAGAATTACATTGGATGTTATTTTATGAGTTTGGAATTATTTACACTTTGCTCTAATTGTTTGAATTAGTTTCTTGCACTCCAAGATTACTTGCTTGTTAAGATTCCTAGTTTAATTTCTTGCTCATGACTTGCAACCCCGGATTTCTAACCAATGTTGAAGCACATGTTTGCCCATTCCTTGTGAGACGACCCGAGGTTCGAATACTTCGGTTACTTTTATTGGGGTTGAACTTGTGACAACCAAATCCCTTCTAAATTTGATACTCGAAGATTGTTGTTGGGTAGAGCTATACTTACAACAGGATTTTATTGAGAAATTCTATACCAACGTAGTCTTCGGGGCAATCAATATCCTATTTAAACCTTTTTTCGGCAAGCTGGGGTTAAAAGACAAGGAATTAAAGGCTTATCCAGACACTCTTTCCAGATTAAGAGACACACCAATCTGACCTCTAGGCTTTATTCTATTATATACCACTTTTGGTAAAGGTACAAAATCAAGAACCTTGTGTATAAACTACAAAGTAGTCGACGTAGCGTCAACCTACATTACTCTGATAGGTCAGACAACTCTAAACCAACTCATTGTAGTAGTTTTCACCACTCACCTTTGTCTGAAATTCCCGACCTCTGAGGGAATAGCCACTGTGAGAGGAGATCAGAAATTGGCAAGAAGGTGCAATAATGAAAGCCTGAACCTACACAAATGCATAAAGGGGAAAGGGGTCAACACCATCGAGCTTAGCGGTGTTCGAATTCAAGAAGAGTTGAGACCACAACCTGATAAAAAGATTGAGGAAGTTCATATCAGAGATCAAGTCGAGAAAACAACTGTAACACCCTTACTTTTAACACCTCATGATCGTACTAATTCAAGCGTTACTTACCTCTAATCTATTAATTTGATATTATCTTTATTTAATATTAAGCCTTCGCGAATATGAACCAAGTTCTAATTAAGAAAATCAAAGAAAAAGTCTTTACTTTAACCCACATAATCACATAATTGTATCCACATAATAATAAATACACAGACTTATCCAAAACTTCTTAATATACAAGTCCTGCCCCTCTAAAATTTAAAATGACAAATGATGAGGGAGAAAATAAAATCTAAGACTAAATCAAATACAGAAAATGAAAACATATATATATATATATATATATATATATATATACGTAAAGCTCCGTAGTTCGATCGTAGCTTCGTACCAAAATTTCCTGATCTGCCACTGAAAAAGAAATTATGTAAGAGAGTGAGAACATTGTCCTCGAAAGGGTTCTCAGTAGAAGGTTTAAAAATTGTCATAAGAGAATATTTAAAAGAAAACTATTTTTCGATTGCAGTGGTCATCGTTTGTCTTATGAATCTTTTTAAAAACCAACAGTTAGTCATCCAAAACCTTTTCAAAGAGATAATATTTAATTTTTCAAAAATCCAAAATCCTTCTTTTCTTATAAGAAAATCTCAATCAATTTCCTGGACTATATGAATGACCAACCTGTTCCAAGCATAGGTTCATTAAGTCTATGCTGAACTAACTTGACTTTTCATACTTTACTAATACCTCAATCAGAAACCAATCACAGCCCCCAACTCAAGCAACTTAACCAAATCAGCAATCAAATTATCATGTCAGGAAAACAACCCTCAGTTTCACCATCACCACAAGCACGAGGGATACTCAGTTGCACACACACACAATACAAACAAGGAAAATACAGATAGGATGTAAATACAGCAAGTAGGCCAAATAGCAGATAAGTATAGTTAAATAGATAGGCAAACTAAAACAATGTACATCCAAGCAAAACATACAAATGCATATGATGTATGCCTGTCCTATGGCTAATGAGCTCATCTGTCGATTATACAGCCAACCCGACATGTCCTGGTAGCCAACCATTGGACAAACCCTCTGTACGTGCATCCCTAAGCTCAATAATATCCATGGGAAAAATCCCAAGCTCATCCATGGGGAGAGACAAAGCCCCAAGCTCAAATTCATATATATATAGGCATGCCCATGGGGGAACCCGGGGAGTTAAAGTGCCCGATCACATCTTACGTACAAAGGGTCAACAATTTGTCTCAATTTTGCATGTCTCATTTACTTTTAGTTCATTTTCATCATTAATTCATATCAGTTCATATCTCATTGAAATCTCAAATTCATCATTCCTCATTATCACAACTACCATTCGGTTCATCAATAATTTAAACGCAAAACATAATTCATTTTTTTTCTAAATAAATCAAACTTAAATTATATAATCTTTAAAACCAAATCTTTCTAAATAATCACTTTAGAAGAAGCTTTCTGATTTTTATAAAAATTTTGGCAGTATCTTCTCTAAAACTCAAATTCTACTACCTTTCTCGAGTCCCATCCAAACATTCCTCTAATTTTTCTCAATCATTTCCAAAAAACAAATCATTTTCAATAATCAAACCATTTGCAAATATCAAATCCTTTTCAGTTTGTTCTAAACCAAGTTTCGATATCAAATCAGATTCAATATCAAACCAATTTTCAATATTAAATTTCTTCCAAACCAAACCGATTCCAATATTAAATATTTTCTAAAACCAAATCATTTTCAATAACAACATTCTTCTATGGCAGGCTGTATGTGATCAACGCTGGTTGAGAGGTGATAAACCACTATTTTATGGTTTATCTTGTGCTAATTTGAGTGGTTTTTATCATCTTTTCACCCACTTAGTCATATGATTTGCATGGTTTTACAATTCCTTCCTAGATTTATTCTATGATTGAAAACTTGCTTCCTAAAGCTTCAAATTGTGTATTTTAATTTCTCCTTTATACCACTCGATGTCGTTATCTCTGCGTTAAGTGTTTCAGGCTTTATAGGGCAGGAATGGCTTAGAGAATAGAGAGGAAGCTTGCAAAAATGGAAGGAGCATAAAGGAGACAACCAGCGAGAAGTGATGCACACACATGGCTAACGCGTGCACGCAAAACGGAGAAAATCACAGCGACGCATACGCGTGCTTGACGCGTACGCGTGGAAGTAGATCAGCACAACGACACGCGTACGCGTGACCGACGCGTACGCGTGACAAGCGCGATTGATAAACCCATATTTTATGATATATATTATGCTCAATTTAAGTGATTTATTCAACCCTTCACCCACTTATTTATGTAAATTGCATGGTTTTTCTTTCCCTTCCTTATTGTGTGATATATGTGAAAAACATGTTTCCTATGCTTTAAAAATAATTATTTTAATTACCTTTTATTACCATTCGATGCCGTGATTTGTGTGTTGAGTAGTTTCAGATCTTCTAAGGCATGAATAACTTAAAGGATGGAAAAGGAAACATACAAAAATGGAAGGAAAAGCATAAAATGGAGTTTTTGAAGAAACTGGCAGTGACGCGAACGCATGGACGACGCGGCCGCATGCCTAGCGCGAAAAGGCAGTGACGCGAACGCGTGATTGACGCGGACGCGCGCCTTAAGCAGAACGCAGATGACGCGTATGCGTGACCGAAGCGAACGCGTGACTAGAAAAACTCCCAGATGACACGACCGCGTGACCCACGCGGACGCGTTACAAACGCCACGCACCAGAAATTACAGAAAATGCTCCCAGCGATTTCTAAAACCCTTTTTGGCCCAGATCCAAGTCCAGAAGGCACAAATTAGAGGTTATAAAGTGGGGGAATGCATCCATTCATTATCAGGCCCTCAATTATTCACTTTTCATAGTTTAGATGTAGTTTTTAGAGAGAGAGGTTCTCTCCTCTCTCTTAGGTTTTAGGATTAGGATTCCTCTTAAAGGATTTAAGATTTCAACTCTTCATCAGGTTCAATATTTCTTTTACTTTATATTTCTCTTTTACTTTCAGATACTTTAATGCTATCATTTAATTACTTATGTTGCCAGATTGGCTTATAAACTCTTTATGTTTAGATTGATTTTCTCTTATTAATACAATTGAGGTATTTCAGATCTAAGATTCTTATTTAGCTTTTTATGTTATTGGCTTTACTTGATTAACTGGAAGCTCTTGAGTCATCGACTATCCGTGATTGGTTGTTATGTCGACTAAATTGACTGGTATTCCACTAACTCTAGCCTTTCCTTAGGAGTTGGCTAGGACTTGGGAATCTAACTAATTAGTTCATTTGACTTTCCCTTGCTTTCATAAGGGTTAACTAAGTGGGATTAACTTCCATTCTCATAGGAGTAACTAGGATAGGACTTCCGAATTTTCATACCTTGCCAAGAGTTTATTTTACAGTTATTTATTTATTTTATTTGTCATTTAAATTACTTGTCCCTTACTTTCAAAACCCCCAATTTACAAAACTCATAACCATTAATAAGAACATACCTCCCTGCAGTTCCTTGAGAAGACAACCCGAGGTTTAAATACTTTGGTTATCAATTTTAAAGGGGTTTGTTACTTGTGACAACCAAAACGTTTGTAAGAAAGGACTTTTGTTGGTTTAGAAGCTATACTTTCAACGAGGATTTATCTGCAAATTTCTAGACCACGCAAAAGTTCTTTCTTCAAAATGGCGCCGTTGCCGGGGAACTGCAAACGTGTGCCTTATTATTGGTTATTGTAAATATTTTTCTTTTATTTGTTTATTTGTTTTTGTTTTTCCCTTTTTATTTCTATTAGCTACTATGAATTCTCACCCCTCTCGCTTTGAGTTTGGTTCTAAATTTGTTGAAGGGAATAGAAGCTATAACAGGAATATGCATCAAGGTCTAAGCAATCAAAGATGGATGGAGCCAAGAGGCCCTGATCAACCCTTTAGGCAACAACATCCTCCAAGATATCATGGGCAAGGACCGCTCTATAATGCATACCAAGCTGACAGACATGGTGGACCCCCTTGTAATTACCAACAAGACCCACCCTGTGCTTATAGACCATCCTCTCAACGCAGATTCGAACCACCACGCTCACAAGTTCCTTTTCACCATTCACCACCGTATGACCCTTATCCACCACAATCCCAATTCAATTACTCCCGAGAACCACCACATTCTTATTCTGAACCCCCCTCCCCAACCAATGAACCCTCATACCCACCCCCAACCTCCTATGGACAACAGACTTCGTGTTCTTCTTCAAGGGCAAGCGAAGATGAAAAGGAGCGTACTGGAACTCACTACTGCCATAACTGAGGTAGTAAATTTAATAGCTTCCCGACATCTGAGAACTCAAAGTACTCCCATGGCTGCATGTAGAGAATCAAAAGAAGAGCGTAGCATGAAGAAAACACTAGAAACTCCGGTGGACAATGAGGAGCTTGGCTTTGTATTGGAACAAGTAAAGGAAGCCATGATAGTTGTAGAGGAAGAAGTGGTTGAAGATTTAGGAGATGCTGAACCTCCTTGGAAATCAAGAAATGTACAGGATTCCGCTGAGAAGTCCGAATTTGATGCCAAGGAGGATAGTGCACAACCTCCAAAGCATATACCTTGTGAAAAATTGGATGGAACAGACCAAGAAGTTGATTCCATAGGCAGTGATGATCATGAATCAAGCTCTCCTAGCAATAAACTTGCATCCGCAACTGAATTCTTTGAGCTAGAAGAATCTTCCCCGGATGAATACGAAGATGATATTGAGGTAGATTTCTCTCAACCTCCAGCTTACGACTTGAGTGACGAGGAAGACATAGAAGACTTTGATCAGGACGCAGTTGTAGCTGAAGAATTTTGCAAAGAAGTGGAGGAATTCACAGAAGATTACAAGGGAGTAGAACTTACAGAACCACTGAAAACACCTATCCCAAGGCCATTACCTCCTAATACAAGCTTCAAGTGGGTTCAATCCTTAACCTTTATCTTTACTTTTCCACTTGAATATGATTTGCTTGAAACAGATGGCCAGCTTAGAGCTCTCTGTGACTTTAAGAGTAAGAGGGAAATGGCTCGTACTCAGAGCTGCTGTGCAAGGTTCAATAAGGTTCCACGCTTTAATTCGAAGTGTACGGATTGGTACCAAGTTCAATTGAATGGGTCTCGGAAGACGTTTGCTCATCTTGGTGAGAATACAATTTCTAAACCGCCTGGATCGAAGAATATAGATCAAGACAAAGGCGGATTTAAAAGCAAAGTTTGGGATCCTGGAATCTATTCTGACATTCATCACCCCGGGAGCCTAAGAACCTGTTTGAAGCTGCTCAACAGCTTTACATGCCTAGTTTGGGACCCCGGAGGCTGTTGGCATTCCAAACATTGGTGGAGATTTCTGGATGAATTTAAGCATAAGCCACCATAACAGGAAGCTCATCCAATGTCCAACTTAAGGACTTTAACTAAAAGTGCTAGGTAGGAGACAACCCACCATGGTATGGTCGTTTCTTTTTTCAGTTTTATTTCATTTTGTTTATTTTTATATTATATTATTGAACCTGAATATTATTCATAAGCATTGCATACTGCTTGATTGCATAATTGCATAAAAAAAAGGGGGCGCGACGCGACCACATTTCTAACGTGTTCGCATCAGTTGCGAAAAACACCTCCCACGCGTCCGCGTCAACCACGCGAACGCGTTATCTGAAAATCGGCGTAAAAATCCAACGCCCAGAAATCTGGGCTGGAATCGTGCGGCTGTTGTGCGTTTAGCACAAAATGGCTCACGCGTTCGCGTCCCTGACGCGAACGCGTCACTTGCAACACACTTATCCCACGTGAAAGCGTGAGCGACGCGTTCGCGTCGCATGAATAGCACAACACCCTAAATGGAGAGAGAGAGTTACGCTGAAACGATGCTGGAATTGTGCGTTAAGCACAATTTTCAGCGACGCGGTCGCATGCCTCACGCGACCGCGTCATTCATCCTTTTTCCCATTCCATGCGATCACGTCACTCACACGATCGCATCAACCCCATTCCACCCTAGCCATGCGATCGTATGCTCCACGCGTTCGCGTGGATTCAAATCCATTAACCCCCAGTGACGCGAAACCCTACCCCATCGCGCCCCATTCTCTTCCCCCCTCAAACCCCCCCGACTGCTCCCTCTCTGCTCCCCACCACCCACAACCACCGCCACTACCCCCAACCA
The DNA here is from genome assembly GCF_003086295.3 of Arachis hypogaea. Taxonomy (NCBI): domain Eukaryota; kingdom Viridiplantae; phylum Streptophyta; class Magnoliopsida; order Fabales; family Fabaceae; genus Arachis; species Arachis hypogaea. The sequence continues at coordinate 60,749,675 of NC_092046.1, forward strand.
CCTCTGACCGCCGCACCATCCCCAACCACCCAGACCCACCGCGACGACCACAACCACCTCTCCTTCCTCCTTCTCCCTCGCTTCTCTCCCCTCCACCACCGTGGCGCCGTGCCACCCTCCCAGCACCGCCACTTCACCACCGCCATCTCTCTGATTTCTAGCTTAGTCCATACGAATACCAGGTTCCACCATACGCCACTTTTGTTTCATTCGTAGTTAGTTGCATATTTTTCAGTTTTATGTTTCAAATTAGGCTAGTTAGAGTTGCATGTTTGTAGTGGATTCTAGGTGGTTAGGTAGCTAGGATGTGGTTAGTGGATTTCGGCCTGATAATTGCGCTGTTCTTGCTACTTGTTTTATCATTTTCGCAATTCTGATGTTGCTGTGATGTTAATACTGTTCATATGTTGTTCTTCACTGTTTCATACTGCTGTTCCATTGCTCTTTCATGTTCGTATTACTTATGTGTGTTTGTAGCTTTATTTTGGTTTATATATGAACTGTTCTGCTTGCTGTTTATTACCCGGGAACATCTAATTTTAGCCGGAGTGCTGCCCAATTTTTTGTAAATTGTTTCCTTCTCATTCATGTATTGGTTTTGGCAATTTTGAAATTTTGCATTACTTGGCTTTTACCAAACCAATTCATGAATGCACGGGCCAGCATTCTTATTCTTTTTGATTTCCTGGTTAATGAATTGCATTATTGATGATTGTATTTCAATTTTTGCTATTTCTATATCTATATGGATCATCAACAACCTAATTTCCTTGCTTGAATATGAGTTGAATGTTGTTTAAAATTGTGAATTTATTGTTACTTAGGAACCATTTTTCATGCCACTTACTTTAACTTTCTTGCTCCTAACTCACTGCTTTCCACTTTCTAACCTCTTTCTCACTTTTAACCACTTTTAACTTTCTAACTTCTCCCTTTTCTTTTTAACTAACTCTTTCAACTTTTTAACTCATGGCAAGATTATTGTTTCTCCTAATTAACTGGTATTCTACTTATAATATATTTTGGATTGTGATTTCTCATCTCAGATTTTTAACTCCGAAACAATCCAAAATACACATTTACTTAACTCATTTCATAATTCTATTGCTCTTTTGTCACTATGTGCTTATCTTATTATTATTCTATTTTCCTACTTATTTTCCTGTTTTTATTCTTCAATTATATCCTAGATTTCTGTTTTTTTAGGATGTCTGACCCTCAACGAAAAGGAAAAGAAAAGGCAACAACTGGCAAACGGAAAAGAGGTGAAACCTCTATGTCTATCCTGGACATTATGCATGATGACTCCTGACGGGAAAAGCACTTTACCCCGCAGGAGAAGGCTGACCAGCTCCTCCCTACCAATGATCCAATTAAATTTGCAAACCGATACTGTGAGCTAAAGTATCCAATGTTTGCCACCTCCAGAAATCTGTACCTGGAGCGCACTCTGAAAATTCCGGAAGAACTATAGCAGTACACCTCTGATCAGATAAAATAGAGAGGCTGGTTCTTGTTGGAGAGAAACCTGACAGAGGTCAATGCTTCCTGGGTCCGGGAGTTTTACTGCAACTATTTCAAGACTACCCTGGATGCAGTGTACCTCAGAGGGAAACAGATATTGGTAACTGAAGAAGCCATTGAGGATATTCTGTAGCTTCAGCCTAAGTCAGATCAGCCTGACGGTTACCAAAAGGCTGAAGAGGACATGCGCTTTATGAGATTTGACTGGGATGCTGTCAAGAGGATAGCCCTTGATCCGACTGTCCCATGGGTCATGGGTAAGAACACCACAATGCCTAAAGGAATCAAGCTTATGTATCTGAATGATGAGGCTCGGCTCTGGCACCGGATCCTGAGCAACTTTGTTATGCCGAGCACTCATGAGACGGAGCTGCCTGCTACTATGATCACCCTTCTCTGGTGCGTGCTGGAGGGTAAGGACCTGTATCTGCCACGATTCATCCGGCACTATATGGCCAGGGTCCATGTCAGGGGCACTCTCCCGTTCCCTTATCTGGTCACCCAGCTAGGCCGTCGAGCTGACGTGCCTTGGGAGCTTGCTGATGAGAAGCCACCTGCTGCGGACTGCAAGAAGATTATCCCTCACAGCAGGAAGTTTCGGGCTTTAGGCTATACACCTCCATTCCTCACCGCTTCTGACGAGATAGCCACACCTTCAGCTGCCCCTTCTTCATCCACTATTGCACCAGCCCCACCCACTGCACCTCGACCTGCTCCTGAGCCTATTTACCATTTGGTGCATCGACTCTTCGTCCGCTTGGATCGTATGGAGCGTCGCTTGAAAAGTCATCTTAGCCTAGTTTCACTAGTCTTTTTCTTTGTTTTTATTCGGTTTTATGCACTTTCTTGCATTATAAGTAAGTAATTTGGAGTAGAATTTCATATTTTATTAAATCAACCAACCACCCTTTAATTGATACAAAATCATGAGGTTTAAGCAAAAATTAATTGAATTATGAATGAATTTTAAACCTTATGAATTTGGTGATACTTTGATTGGTTGTTTTAACTATTTGTAGGTGAAGAAAGAAGAAATTAAGAAAAGCGTGGCCTAAGGAGCGTGCCCAAAGGAAACAAGAAGCATGCCCAAGAGAAGAAAAGCGTAGCAACATTGAGGAAGAAGGGGAGCTAAGTTGAGAGAGTGAACCGAGCTCCACAAGGAAAGAAAAGAGAAAGTAAGGCACAAAACTCAGTTCACTTGGTTAACTGAGCACCAAAGGAAGCAATGCAAAGACATAAAGCTCAGTTCACTAAGTGAGCTTTATCGGGGGTTCTTAAAAATTAATTCAAGATGCAATTCCAAGGAATGAAGCCTCAAGGTGTCGAACTCATGACCCAAGGAGAGCAAGGAACGTTCCTTGCAAGGATAATAAAAGAAAATGGCCAAAAAGCTTCCTCCAAGGTTCGAACAAGGAACCTCACACTACCAAGCTTGCAAGAAAATTAAGCCAAGGTGGGTAGGCTAGGATTCGAACTTGGGAACTCCATGGAGACAAGGGAGGAGCGCCACTTTTGGTGCAAAGAAAATGAGCCAAGATGGCTCTCCCAAGGTTCGAACCAAGAAGCTTCATGAAAGGCAAGGAAGGAGCGTCCACTCTTCCAAGGAAATTAGCTTCAGTTTGCTTCCACCAGGATTCGAACCTGGGAGCTTGAAGTCCAAAGCAAGGCGCTACAAATGGGGAGCTCAGTTGGTTTTCCCAACTGAGCACTACTCTTCCCCCCATCCCCCACACTTTGGCACAACAAGAAGCACCAAGGAGCTTGTCATGTGCACATTGACACGGCCAAGGATGCCATGATGCACACAAGATTGACACGGCCAAGACATAGAGCTCATTTCAAAATTCCAACTGAGCTCTATTGAAGAGCAACACGGACAGGGGGGCTGGCGCACCAAATTAAGCAACGCAAGGCAACATTGGGCGCTTAGTTTGGTTTTCCAACTGAGCCATCCCCTGGGAGGTGCATCTTGGGCCAAAAATCCATTAAAAATCCAAATTAATTCACTTCTTCACCAAATTTTAGAGCCCACCCAAATTCTTAGATCTAGATTAGGAAGTGTATAAATAAGTGTTAGTTTGATTTAGGAGGGACCTTTTGCTTTTTTGAGAATCCTCATTTTTGTAATTTTGAGCTTTTTACTTTGAATATTGGATCTTAGAGAATTTGGAAGGAGGATTGATCTCTCCTCTTCCTTGTTCTTGCTTGAGCATTCTTTACTTCTTGTCTTGGATCTTGGGTAGAGAATTGAAGAAATTCTGTTTCAATCTCACCTTGAGATCTCTTGTTTAATCTTTCTGCATAATTCTAAGAAACTTTGATTTACATTTCAAATTCTACTTACTGCTTCTTCTCTTCTACTACTTCTGCAACTCACTTTTCTATTTCTTTTGCAATTGTTCTTGTTGGATCAAGGAAGGATTTGAGATCTTTAATTTCTCTTTTAATTTCTGCAATTGAGCTACATTTTTTTTGTTTTTAATTCTTCATCATTTTCACTTGCTGTTTAAGATCCACTTTGCTTCAATTCACCTTTTACTCTTCTATTTATTGCAATTTACTTCTGCTTGTTTAAATTTCTGCAATCCTATCTCCCAATTCCTTTTATAATTCAAGCAATTTACCTTTCTTGCACTTTAAGATTCAGTCATTTACATTTCTTGCAATCTAAGCTTTTGCAATTTAATTTACTTGTTCTTTAAGATTCAGCACTTTTATTTTCTGTTCTCTTTAATTTACTGTAATTTTTCCCTCTCCCTTTACATTTCATGCAATTTAGCTTCTGTCAATCACAAACCACTCAACCAATACTTGATTCGCTTGACTAAATCAACCACTAAACTAAAGTTGCTTGATCCATCAATCCCTGTGGGATCGACCTCACTCTAAGTGAGTTTTACTACTTGATACGACCCGGTACACTTGCCGGTGAGTTTAGGTGTGGGAATTCGTTTTCCAAAAATACACCATCAGCTATGAGCACATCAAGTTGATGATCCGATCCGGCGGCGACATCCCCTCCGAGCCTGACACCCCTTCTGACACATCTGAGGTGGAGGAGGACGATCACGAGGAGGAGACACCTACCCAGGCTGCACAGGCAGGACTAGAGCAGGCTGCACCACAGCAGGAGGTGCCACACCAGATTCAGGCCGCAGATCCAGAAATTTCTATCCAGTCGAGCCTCCTCTGCAGCAGACAGATCCTCCTACCCTCATCCAGTCTGCAGACCCTCAGGCCACCACAGAGACTCCAGCAGCCCATCCTTCCGGTGATGACACCTCTTCACACCCAGCTTGAGTGAGCATCGAGGACGATGCTTTATTTTAAGTGTGGGGAGGTAGCCATCCCTGGCATATCTTTTTGGTGAACCACTACAGACTCTTTTTATCTTATTTTGTTTATTTTTCTGTATTTTTATCTTTGTTTTTATTTTTCAGTACTTGCACATTGTTCTTTTGCTATATTTTTACTTTATTTCTGCATTTTGTACTTTAGTTTATATTTTAGCCAGTTAGTTTAGTTGCAATTCTAACTTATTAGTTCTAGAATGTGGATTAATTAGTATAGTTTACCCCTTTTAGCATATGATAGTTTGGTTTAAATTGAAAATAAAAGGAAGTAAACTAGAGACTTTAGTAAATCAAAACAATCCACACACCTTGTATATATAGCATTACATGTTAGTTAGTTAACAACATTTCATCAAGGAACAACACTAAAACTTTAAAGGCACCCTAAGATTCACATTGAGAATAATGGGAACTCTTAATTTCTACTTGCATGACATGTATAACTGATATATGATTTTTGAGCTGGAGAACACACAGCCTGTGAGTTTTGAGCTTAATTGTATGGTTACATTCAAACCATAATTTTTATTCCTGTGTGTTTTACCCTTCTTTTTCATTCTGATGTTCTTTACTTTGTTTTAATCTATATGTCCAATTATAGAATATAGATACATACTAAGAGATGATTGAGGCCATCATTTGAATTTTCCTCACTATTCCCATATTAGCCTACCTTTCACATCACCCTTGTTAGCCCCATTGAGCTTTTTAATCCCCTCTTGTTCTATAAACCACATTACTAGCCTTAAGCGGAAAAACTAAATAAAAATCCTAAGTTGAATCCTTGGTTAGCTTAAGATAAGTATTGTGTATAATTTAAGTGTGGGGAATTTTTATGGGAACATGGGATGATAGAAACAAAGTAGGAATTTAAAAAGGGATAAGATGTTTCAAAATAAAAATTTGGAAAGCATGCTCATGTGAAATCAAAACAATTACCAGATGCATTGAAAAAAAATATTTTTAATATTTAAATAAAGGGGATACAAAAACTCCCCAATTGTAAAATAAGAAGAATCAATGCACATGGGATAAAATTAAAGTTAATGCATGAGCTTGCAATACAAAGTGAGAAAATTTGGGCAAATAGGTTAAAGAAACTTTTGAATTACAAAATATGTATGTTAGGTGAGATCTTAGACTAATCAAGGTTTCACTTATTAGCTCACTTGGCCTTATACATATACCCTTACCTTTACCTTGGCTCCATTACAACCTTAAAAAAGACCTCATGATTTTTGTATGTCTGTGTTCTATAATTGTTGATTGGTTAGATGAAGAACAAAGTTATAGAAAGTAAGGATAAAAAGAAGAATAGAGTGATTAACCCAATAAACACTGAGTGACTAGAGAGTAAACACAAAATCCAGTGAGGGTTCAATAGCTCATCACCATATATCTCTACTTAAATTGTTAATTGTCTTGCAAGTTTGTAAAATATTTTTACCCATCTCAATTGAAAAAGTGCTTTAACATTATATAGGGTTTGGCTATGCATATATGATTCCTTGAGGATGTGAATTAATTTAACTACATGTAAGTTTTATATACAAGTGAATAACAATTAGAATTGCATGATTCATTTAGGTAGTTGCATTTAGAATAGATTGCATTGCATGAGATTCCACCACTTTAACCTTACCTTACTCTTGGATTTAGCATGAGGACATGCTATTGTTTAAGTGTGGGGAGATTGATAAACCCATATTTTATGATATATATTGTGCTCAATTTAAGTGATTTATTCAACCCTTCACCCACTTATTGATGTAAATTGCATGGTTTTACTTTCCCTTCCTTATTATGTGATATATGTGAAAAACATGTTTCCTATGCTTTAAAAATAATTATTTTAATTACCTTTTATTACCATTCGATGTCGTAATTTGTGTGTTGAGTAGTTTCATATCTTCTAAGGCAGGAATGACTTAAAGGATGGAAAAGGAAACATACAAAAATGGAAGGAAAAGCACAAAATGGAGTTTTTGAAGAAACTGGCAGTGACGCGAACGCATGGACGACGCGGCAGCATGCCTAGTGCGAAAAGGCAGCGACGCGAACGCGTGATTGACGCGGACGCGCACCTTAAGCAGAACGCAGATGACGCATATGCGTGACCGAAGCGAACGCGTGATAAGAAAGACTCCAAGATGACGCGACCGCGTGACCCACGCGGACGCGTGACAGACGCCACGCACCAGAATATACAGAAAATGCTTCCAGCAATTTCTGAAACCCTTTTTGGCCCAGATCCAAGTCCAGAAGGCACAGATTAGAGGTTATAAAGTGGGGGATTGCATCCATTCATTATCAGGCTCTCATTTATTCACTTTTCATAGTTTAGATGTAGTTTTTAGAGAGAGAGGTTCTCTCCTTTCTCTTAGGTTTTAGGATTAAGATTCCTCTTAAAGGATTTAAGATTTCAACTCTTCATCAGGTTCAATATTTCTTTTACTTTATATTTTTCTTTTACTTTCAGATACTTTAATGCTATCCTTTAATTACTTATGTTGCCAGATTGGCTTATAAACTCGTTATTTTTAGATTGATTTTCTCTTATTAATGCAATTGAGGTATTTCAGATCAAATATTCTTATTTAGCTTTTTTATGTTATCAAGGATTAACTTCTATTCTCCTAGGAGTAACTAGGATAGGACTTCCGAATTTTCATACCTTGCCAAGAGTTTATTTTACAGTTATTTATTTATTTTATTTGTCATTTAAATTACTTGTCCCTTACTTTCAAAACCCCCAATTTACAAAACTCATAACCATTAATAAGAACATACCTCCCTGCAGTTCCTTGAGAAGACAACCCGAGGATTAAATACTTTGGTTATCAATTTTAAAGGGGTTTGTTACTTGTGACAACCAAAACGTTTGTAAGAAAGGACTTTTGTTGGTTTAGAAGCTATACTTGCAACGAGGATTTATCTGCAAATTTCTAGACCACGCAAAAGTTCTCTCTTTAGCGATCTACAGAATTAACAGAAATTGCTAGGGGCGATTTCGGGCCGCATTTTGACCCAGTTTTCGGCCCAGAAACGCAGAATAAAGCCAGGCAACATGCAAAGACTCAGGGGATAACTAAACACATTCTCATAATTCACAATATTAGGATTAGATGTAGTTTTTAGAGAGAGAGGTTCTCTCCTCTCTCTTAGGTTAGGATTTAGGATTTCTTCTTCTCAATTTCCAGGTTCAATGTCCCTTTTATTTATTTTCTCAATTTAGTTTATGAACTCTTTATGTTTATATTGATTTTCTATTTAATACCATTTGAGGTATTTCAGATTTAATTTTGCTTTATTTTATGTTATGGATGCTTTTAATTTAATTTAAGATATTTTCCCCTTTTGGTTTTGGTTAAATAATTAGTAACACTTGAGTTATCAAACTCAGCTGTTGATTGAAATTGGAATTCTTTGCTGATTAATTTGTACTCTAATAACACTAGTCTTTCCATAGGAGTTGACTAGGACCTGAGGATCAAATCAATTTGTCCACTTGACTTTCCTTTGTTTAGCAAGGGTTAATTAAAGTGGGAGCAGAATCCAATTCTCATCATACCTGATAAGGATAACTAGGATAGGACTTCAATTTCTCATACCTTGCCAAGAGATTTTATTAATTATTAATTTATTTTTCTTGTTATTTAAATCACTTGTTCCCTATTTCAAAAACCCAAAAATACACTGTTTTACATAACCAATAATAAATCATACCTCCCTGCAATTCCTTGAGAAGACGACCCGAGGTTTAAATACTTCGGTTATAGATTTTATTGGGTTTTGTTACTTGTGACAACCAAACTTTTGTATGAAAGGATTCTCTGTTGGTTTAGAAGCTATACTTACAACACGATTAATTTTATAAAATTTCTTTACTAAACAGAAATCCGATCGTCAAAATGGTGCCGTTGCCGGGGAATTGAAATGTGTGCCTTATTATTGGTTATTGTAAATATTTTATTTTGCTTGTTTATTTGATTTTATTTTTGTTTTTAATTTTTATTAGTTGATATGAGTTCTCACCCCCATCGCTTTGAGTTTAGTTCCAATGTTGTTGCAAAGAATGGAAATTATAACAGAAACATGCATCAAGGTCAAAATAATCAGAAATGGAAGGAGCCACGAGGATCTGATCAACCCTTTCGGCAACAACACCTTCCACAGTACCATAGACAAAGACCATTCCACAATGCATGCCGAGACAATAGTTATGGTGGACCCTTTCGTGACAACCAACCTCCACCAAATTACTATAGTCAAGAGCCATTCCAGGGAGCGTACCAAGATGATGGATATGGTGGACCCCCTTGTAGTTACCAACAAGGCCCACCATATGATTATGAACCACCTCCTCAACACAACTCTGGACCACCATATTCACAAGTCCCCTACTACCAAACATCATCACATGATTCTAACCTTTATCCACCATATCAGCCACCCTATGAGCCATATGAGCCATACATAGATCCACTCCAATTCCAACCCAATTACTCCCAAAGACCACTACCTCCATATACACCACATCCATATCCATCAATCCAAGAGCCTTATGATCCTACTTATGATATCCGAACAGAACAAGAGTCAAGGGATCGTCTCAAGGAAACAATGGATCGATTTCAAGCAACCGTGCGTCAATTGGATCGAGCGATAAACCAAATAGCACCCGAAGCTTTCATGGCTAAGGAATCTCAATTTGAGAGCAAGGAATTGAAGTGTGCTGTGCAACAAGTGGAAAATATGGAGAGTGATGAACCACCCTCTTATCATGAACCTTTCCTCCCAAATAATGAGCCCTCACATCCACCTCAACCTTCAATGCATGATACTATTGGTGTTCTTCTTCAAGGGCAAAGAGAGATGAAACGAGGAGTACTGTAATTCGTGACTGCCTTTACCGAGGTAATAAATCGATTAGCTTCCCAACATCTGAGCACGCAAAGTACTCCCATGGCTACATGTGGAGAATCAAAAGAAGAGTGTAGCATGAAAGAGACACTAGAAACTCTGGTGGACAACGAGGAACATGGCTTTGTATTGGAACAAGTGGAGGAAGCCATAACAGTTGCAGAGGAAGAAGTGGTTGAAGATTTAGGAGATGCTGAACCTCCATGGGAATCTAGAATTGTAGAGTACCCCTCCAATATGATTGAAATTGATGTCAAGAAGGCTAGTGCACAACCTCCATGGCATATTCCTTATGAAGACTTGGATGGGATAGATCAAGAAGTAAGTTCCCTTGGTGATGAGAATCATGCATCAAGTCCTCCTAGTGATAAATCTACATCCACAAACGAACTCCTTGAGTATGAAGACTCTTCTCTGATTGAGTTTGCAAATGATGTGGAAGTAAAAGCCCTTCGAAAAGGATGGACGGGAGTTGAGTACGCTTTGTCAAGATTGTTGGAGACTTCTCCACCTAGGTTGTCGTCTACTCCTTCACTTGAGTGGGTAAAACTTATCTCTGTTCGTCTTCCTATCCCACTTGAGTATGGTATTCTTGAAACGAACGGCCAACTTAGGAACCTTTGTGGCAGTAAGCGTAAGAGAAGAATATTTAGTGGTTGGAGTTGCAAATCAAGGCTTATCAAGGTTGATACTTTAAGAGAAAGATGTAAGGCTCAACTGGTGATAATTTGGTTAGATCTAAAAGAAGAGTTTGGTACTCCGTAGAGAATTCAGAGTGCTTGCCACCCGGATGGAACCATGATGATCAACTTGAAGACGAGTGCAGAAACAAGATTTGGGATCCAAGCATATATGAGGATCAAATTTGGGAGCTCAAAACTTGTGACAAACTCCATCAAAGCTTGAGAAATTTACTTGGTATTGATAGAGCTTATTGGAAGTCCAAGCATTGGTGGAATTTCAAGATGAGTTCAAGCACAAGCCGCCATGACAAGGAGCTCACCAAATGTCCAACTTAAGGACTTTAACTAAAAGTGCTAGGTGGGAGACAACCCACCATGGTATGATCGTTCCTTTTCAATTTTAATTTTATTTCGTTTTGTTTGTTTTAAATTTTTGTTTTATTCTATTGAACCTGGAATTATTCATAACCTCCATATCAGCATTTGCATTCTGCATTCTGCATATTGCATACTGCATAAAAAAAAAAAGCAATGCATGCGACGCGTCCACGTCATAGGTGCCTTGGACACGAGAAGAAAAGAAACAGAGAGTCACGCGAAAGTGTGGCTGGAGGCGTGCCTTAGGCACAAATATTACCACGCGACCGCGTCACTAACGCGTTCGCGTCGTTTGCGAAATAGCCTCCCCACGCGTCCGCGTCACCCACGCGAACGCGTGGCCCTGTAAAATCGACGTAAATGGGTGTATGGCAGCAAGTTATCATGGAGTGGGGCTGGAACCATGCTAGAAACACCAGCCCTCCCACACGATCGCGTGCCCCACGCGGCCGCGTCGTCTTACAAAATCAGTCCATTCACGCGTGCACGTCACCCACGCGCACGCGTCACCCCAAATTTTGGCAAAATGCGTTTGAGACAGAAAGTTGCGCGAATGCGAGGCTGCTCTCACGCCACTAGAACAAATCAAGTCACGTGTCTGCGTGACCGACGCGTCCGCATAACTTGCAATTATCGCCAATCACGCAAACGCGTGATCCACGCGTCCGCGACGCAGGTCACGCGTCCGCGTCGCCTGCGTCGCACAACTTATCCAGATTAGTGCCAATTATCTTATCTTTTCTTCTCTAATCTTAATTTCTTCTATCTTTTCTTCTTTCTTCTTTCTTTCCTACTTTCTCTTTCTTCATCATCCTTCTTCACTTTCATTCTATTTTACTTACTTATTTGCATACTTTCTTTCATTGCATTTTCATTTTGTGCATATTTTTATTTTCTTCTCTAAATTTATTATTTTACCATTGGTGATAAATGTTCTTATTCAACTGTTGTATCTTTTCTGGTATTATTTTGATGCTTAGTGACTTGATTCACACTGTTAGATGATATTATCTTTTTGTCAATGTCAACCTTTTATGATACCTGTATTCCTTTTGCATTGACATGAACTTACACTGTCTTTCATTATCTACTGTCTCTTTCCATTGTTGAAAATTTTGCACCACTGGTATGCCATGTGCTTCTATTGTTTTCTCATGTACATGTTGAAGCTTCCATGTAAATGAGACCCTTATCATTTGGCATTAACCCACCCATACTTCATTAATTTTCTTATCTTTATTTCTGGGTTACCTTTCTTCCCTTTTCTTTCAGGATGGCCACCTGGAAGGGAACCGGAAGACGTTTACATAGGAAGACAGACAAGTCCATCTGCAAAATCTTCGGAGAAAAGTGCCAGTTGAAACAGCCCGTCCACCTGCACATCTCAACATGCACCGAGGACGGTGCAATCTTTAAGTGTGGGGAGGTCGATACCGATCCCCATGGGTTAGTTATTTTCTTCTCAACACCAATGTCTTTTTTTCTTTATTAGTTCATTGTTGCATCTACATATTTGATTGCATGTTTTCTTGATTTTGTGCATATATTTACCACTTCTTGGTTAAAGTAATGAGTTTCTTTTCAAGACCTTATTTTATAAAATTTTACTAATTTAAATCAAAACTTTTCTATTAAAACTTGTTTAAAGTTGTATTTGGAACATAGTTTAAAAAGCTAAGAACACACAACCTGTGAGATTTTGAGCTTATTTATATGGTTACATTATTTAACCATAAATTTTTATTCTTGTGTGTTTTCTTCCCTATGATTGCAATCTTTGCTTTGTTCTATTCTATATGTCCATTATTTAGTGTATTTACATGCTTGCATATGATTGAGGCCATTACTTGTTTTTGCTCACTTATCCCAAATAAGCCTACCCTTTTATGTCACCCTTGTTAGCCACTTTGAGCTTTTTAATCCCCTTTTGTTCTATAACCACATCACTAGCCTTAAGCAGAAAAACAATTAATCACCCCAAATGAATCTTTGGTTAACTTAAGATAGAGATTGTGCATCAACTAAGTGTGAGGAAACTGTGAGAACAAGGGTTAATAAGGGAATGTATCATGTTTCTAACTTATTTAATATTGGGAATTTGGGAACCTACTCATGAAAAACCAAAATAGAAAAATAATGGAAAATCCATGTGCATTGATAACTTATGTTTGCTTTTATCATTCAAAAAAAAATTACCCCAATGTTAAGCTTTAATAGAAAGATCAATGCACATGTGATAAAAGTAAAAATAAAAAATTTGGTACATGAGTATGTGATGCAAAAGTGGGAATTATGGGTAGCTAGGCATGAATTTAAAAGTATATAGAGTATATGTATGTTAGGTGAGAGCTTAGGTTAGTCAAAGATTCATATTACAGCTCACTTGGCCATACATGTATCCTTACCTTCACCCCAGCCCCATTACAACCCTAAAAATACCTCATGATGTTTGCATTGGTATGCTAAATATTTGTTGATTGGTTAGATAAAGAACAAGGTTTAGAAAGCATGACTAGGGAAGAATAGAGTGATTGACCCTAGACACTTGAGAGTTAGAGTGATATACACTACCAATAAGGGTTCAATGCTTGGTTCTATGTTCCCTGCTTTCATGAGCTCTCTTCTTACAAGTTTACTTGCTTTTTATTGTACGATTTGAATTAGTGGAATTTGGTTTATGTTTGTCTTGGAGAACTTGTTTGCTTTTAACCACGTAGGCAGAATCATTTTAGCATATAGTTGCATTCACATATAGGTTGCATTTCATGGGTCCTACTGTCCCTTATTAATTCTCTTTGCCTCCTTGAGCTTAGCATGAGGACATGCTAATGTTTCAGTGTGGGGAGGTTGATAAACCACTATTTTATGGTTTATCTTGTGCTAATTTGAGTGATTTTTATCAGCTTTTCACCCACTTAGTCATATGATTTGCATGGTTTTACAATTCCTTCTTGGATTTATTCTATGATTGAAAACATGCTTCCTAAAGCTTCAAATTGTGTATTTTAATTTCTCCTTTATACCACTCGATGCCGTTATCTGTGCGTTAAGTGCTTCAGGCTTTATAGGGCATGAATGGCTTAGAGAATGGAGAGGAAGCTTGCAAAAATGGAAGGAGCATAAAGGCGACAACTAGCGAGAAGTGACGCAGACGCATGGCTCACGCGTGCGCGCAAAACGGAGAAAATCACAGCGATGTGTACGCGTGCTTGACGCGTACGCATGGAAGTAAATCAGCACAACAACGCGAGCACGCGCCTGACGCGCACGCGTGGAAAGGGAATTCGGCCAGTGACGCGTACGCATGACCGACGCGTACGCGTGACAAGCGCGATCTGTAGAATTAATAGAAATTGCTGGGGGAAATTTCGGGCCACGTTTTGACCCAGTTTTTGGCCCAGAAACGCAGAATAAAGCTAGGGAACATGCAGAGACTCAGGGGATAACTGAACACGTTCTCATAATTCACAATTTTAGGATTAGATGTAGTTTTTAGAGAGAGAGGTTCTCTCTTCTCTCTTAGGTTAGGATTTAGGATTTCTTCTTCTCAATTTCCAAGTTCAATGTCCCTTTTATTTATTTTCTCAATTTAGTTTATGATCTCTTTATGTTTATATTGATTTTCTATTTAATACAATTTGAGGTATTTCAGATTTGATTTTGCTTTATTTTATGTTATGGATGCTTTTAATTTAATTTAAGATATTTTCCCGTTTTGGCTTTGGTTAAATAATTAGTAACATTTGAGTTATCAAACTCAGCTGTTGATTGAAATTGGAATTCTTTGCTGATTAATTTGTACTCTAATAACACTAGTCTTTCCATAGGAGTTGACTAGGACCTGGGGATCAAATCAATTTGTCCACTTGACTTTCCTTTGTTTAGCAAGGGTTAATTAAAGTGGGAGCAAAATCTAATTCTCATCATACCTGTTAAGGATAACTAGGATAGGTCTTCAATTTCTCATACCTTGCCAAGAGATTTTATTAATTATTAATTTATTTTTCTTGTTATTTAAATCACTTGTTCCATATTTCAAAAACCCAAAAATATACTGTTTTACATAACCAATAATAAATCATACCTCCCTGCAGTTCCTTGAGAAGACGACCCGAGGTTTAAATACTTCGGTTATAGATTTTATTGGGTTTTGTTACTTGTGACAACCAAACTTTTGTACGAAAGGATTCTCTGTTGGTTTAGAAGCTATACTTACAACGCGATTAATTTTATAATATTTCTTTACTAAATAGAAATCCGATCGTCAAGAGGTCGCCAATGCTCCTCTAGATCTGAACCCCAGGGTTAGTGTGGATCCATTCTGATTAAGGATGAAGCTCCTACAGTTCATTCTCCTTAGTGATCCTACTTAAAACACCACAGTCAAGGTCGAATCTTACGGATCAGAGAATGCTGCACCTTTGGTTCTAGCCTCTACCACAAAGACTCTAATCTCCCTATACCTTGGCTGAACCAGTGTGTCGAGAAGTCCCCAACAAAGTCATGGATTAGCTGTCTAAGAGATGTATAATTAAGCTAGTGGTTCATCATTGTCCGATGAAGGACTCACTCTGAACCCATATAGAATGAAATAACCTTGTGCCAGTTCAACGCATTCATATTGATGAAGAACGAAGATACATCTTAAAATAGAGAATCAAACACGTATTGAGAAAGAATAGTAGTACTTTATTAATCCATAAAACTCAGCAAAGCTCCTCCTCTCAACCTAGGATGTTTAGAAACTCATACTGATAGAAAATACAATGTGCAATTTAAAAATATGGCATAAAGTCCTGAACAAGGGTGATCCTTGTTCTATATATACTAATCTAATGAATAAGGATTACATAAGAAGGGTAAAACAGTCTTTTAGTGCTAAAATCCACTTTTGGGACCCACTTGGTGAGTGTTTGGGCTGAGCTTGATTGAGATCCACGTGATAGGAGGCCTCTAGGGCATTAAAGGCTGGCTAGGGGGTCCTTTATAGATGTTGGACGCTGGTGTCTTCTCCTTTGGGTATTGGACGCTAGAATAGGGCAAGAGGCTGGCGTTGAACACCCATTTTGGGCCTTCAATTATGAAGCAAAGTATGATTTATTATATATTTATGGAAAGCCCTTTATGTTAGCTTTCCATAGCCATTGAGAACTCTCCATTTGGATGTCTGTAGCTCTAGAAAAGCTCT
Source organism: Arachis hypogaea (assembly GCF_003086295.3). Taxonomy (NCBI): domain Eukaryota; kingdom Viridiplantae; phylum Streptophyta; class Magnoliopsida; order Fabales; family Fabaceae; genus Arachis; species Arachis hypogaea. The sequence goes on from NC_092046.1 coordinate 60,765,724, forward strand.
TTCGAGTAGAAAGAGGTCAAATCCGGACAGCATCTGTAGTGCTTTCTGTGCCTCTGAATCAGACTTTTGCTGCAGCTCCTCAATTTCAGCCTGAGAATACGTGAAATTGCATAAAAACACACATACTCAAAGTAAAATCCAAAAATGTGAATTTAACAATAAACCCTATGAAAACTTAATAAAACTTAAACAAAACATGCTAAAAACTATATGAAAACAATGCCAAAAAACGTATAAAATATCCGCTCATCAGAACACCAAACTTAAACTGTTGCTTGTCCCCAAGCAACTAAAAACAAAGTAGGATAAAAAGAAGAGTAAGATACAATAAATCTCAGAGTTCTCAATGAAGCTCAGTTTCAATTAGATGAGCGGGACTTAGTAGCTTTTTACTTCTGAATAGTTTTGGCATCTCACTATCCATTGAAACTCAGAAGTGTTGGCATCCTTAGGAACTTAGAATCCAGATGATATTATTGACTCTCCTATTTTAGTTCTTTTTTATTCTTGAACACAGCTTCTTTAGAGTCTTGGTCGTGGCCCTAAGCACTTTGTTTTCCAGTATTACCACCGGATACATAAATGCCACAGACACTTAACTGGGTGAACCCTTTCGGATTGTGATTCAGCTTTGCTAGAATCCCCAAATAGAGGTGTCTATAGTTCTTAAGCACACTCTTTCTAGTTTGGATCATGACTTTAACTGCTCAGTCTCAAGCTTTTTACTTGACGCTTGGTTGAGCCGCTTAGGCCAAGAACTTTTTGTTTCTTTTAGGCTCTCCCAACCATTGATGCTCAAAGCCTTGGATCCTTTTACCCTTGCCTTTTGGTTTAAAGGGTTATTGGCTTTTTCTGCTTTGCTTTTTTTTTTTCGCATGCATATATATATATATATTTTCTTCTTTTATTGCAACATGCTTTTTCTTTTTCTTTTTGCTACTTTTTCTTGCTTCAAGAATCAATTTTTAGATTTTCAGATTACCAATAATACTTCTCCTTTTTCATCATTCTTTCAAGAGCCAACATTCTTAACTGCAGTTTCAAATATGCACTCTTCATTCATACATTCAAAGTTCATGTATCTCTAAATTCTTTTAAAATAAATTTTTTCTTTTAAGCAGGGTAAGAGATATATGGAACATTTTATAGCCTTAAGACATAGATGATCATGCAACTAGAACAAGAGAACAGACAATAAAACATACAGAAAATAGAAAAATAACGTAAAAGCAAAGGAATTAAGAGAACGAGTCCAGCTTAGTGATGGCGCCTACTACTCCTCCTTGAGGATCCAATATAGTTCTTGATCTCTTCAATGTCACGCCCTTGTCTCTGCTATTCTTCCCTCATGGCCCTTTGTTCTTCTCTAATTTTATGGAGGATGGTGTAGTGCTCTTGATGTCCCAACCTCAGTTGCTCCACATTTAAGCTCCACTCTTCCAGAGAGGTATTCAGTTAATCCCAAAAAATTTTGGAGAGAAAAATACATCTCTTGAGGCATCTCAGGGATTTCTATTGAGGCGGCTCTACATGCTCTTGCTATGGTCTATGTGCTGGCTCTCTAACATGCTCCATCCTTCTTTTAGTGATGGGCTTGTCCTCTTCTATGACAATTCCAGCTGAATTGGATAGGTGACAAATGAGGTGAGGAAAGTGGAGGCAGGTGCCTTTCCCTTCTTTTTCCTTGAGGTTTCACCAGTCTTTGGTGCCATACTTAGGAGTTGTAGAAGTCAAAAAGCAAAGCTTTTGCAATACCAAACTTAAGAGTTTTGCTCGTCCTCGAGCAAATATGAACAATGGGGAAGAATAGAGTAGAAGAAGGTAGAGTAGGTGAAGACTCTGTGGGACCTACTGGTCCTAAGAGGCTAGGGAATTCAAATTCTCTTCCTTCATTATGGGCGTTGAACGCCTAGCTTCTTCACCATACCTGGCGTTCAACGCCAGCTTGCCTCCCATTTGTGGCGTTAAACACCCAGGAGGAACCTCCTTCCTGGCGTTCAATGCCAGGTCTTTTGCCTTTTTGGGCATTGAACGCCTAGCCTAAACGCTTGTTGCTCCCAAGAGGGCGTTGAACGTCAACTCTGGCTCCTTGTCTGGCGTTCAATGCTAGGAAGGTCTTTGCTCTAGGGTATTCTGTTTCCAGCTCTGACTATTGCTGTTTCTGTTCTAACTACTGCACATGACCACAAACATTAAAAATTAAGGGAAAACTTTAAAAATAAACAAAAATAAACTCAAAGGAAATAAACAAAAGAAATAAGAACAGAAATACTCTACTTATGGTTGGGTTGCCTCCCAATAAGCGCTTCTTTAATGTCATTAGCTTGACGGACAACTTCTTTCAAGGAGGAAGATAGTCATAGAGGAATAAATTCTTATTCCTTACTGGGAGTGTCCTTCCTGTGCTCTCATGGAATAGCGTAATACACTCAAGAGATAGGAACTTGTTCACTGCCTGAGGCAGGGTTGGGCTTGCAGCAATATGCTGGTGTCCCTTTTTACCACTTCCCTCTTCCATGGTGAATACCATGATGAGATAAGTGAATACTACCATCTTCCATGGTGAAAAGCATTCAGTAGGGATATTTTTGTTTTTCTAGCCCCTAGGCATCTTTCTTTTGGGGCCTTCCTCCTTTGTGGATAGTATACATCCAACACCAAACGTAGAGGGATTGAATTGATTTCATCCAAGAAAGGAGGCTTGAATGCTGAATCCTTTATGCAAGTGCCTCCCTTGTCAAGGGGTAATGGAGGGTCAAGAACCTTGAACACCATCCAGTCCTTATGCAAGGTAATCCTTGTGTTCCTGTGCCATTTTGATTCTCAGCTTCTTCATCATAGATGAAGGTATCAGATTTAAACTTAAACCAAGATAATACAGAGCTTTGTCAAAAGTGATCTTTCCAGTAGTCCATAGGATCTAAAAGCTCCCTGGATTTGGCATCTTCCTTGGCAACTCATTCTAAATTAGTGTACTGTATTTCTCAGTATGTACCTTTATTTCATCTCCCCTTAGGTCCTTCTTTTCAAATACCTCTGTAAAAGAGATATTGACTTGCAGCTTCTTAAATGCTGCTTGGAGATGATCCAGTTGCTCATCTTCTGGTTCTGTTTGCACGCCTAGGAAGGGTATCTCTTGAGGCTCTTTCACCTCTGCAAGGGCATGCTCTGTGGGAATCACAGGCTCCTCTTGCACGCCCAGAGAAAAATCAACTTGAGGTTCCTTTTCTTCTGTAGGGGCGTGCTCAATTTCATTCTTAGGATCCTCCTGGTCCTTGATTGCCTTAAGTCCCTCAGTAGCAGGCTCCTAAGGTTTGGCCTCCTTGGCGAAGACTACTGTCTCACCTTCTTTTAAGGTCTCCTTCCCAGAGAGAATCAGGCTTTCTGTGAGGGTCCTATAAGGATGCACTTCCTCAAACAACTCAGTAAAAGGAATATTAACCTGCTCAGGTGTCCATCGATCATGGGTGAGAGTGTCTCCTTAAGGGTAGTTACCATTCATATCACTAGGAGCATTATAAACCTCAGCAGGGGGTGCAGCTACAGTCTCCATGTCTAGAACTTCTGTCCTAACCGGAGTCTCCTCACAGGAGTGTAAGTGCTGGTTATTGGTAGTTATCTCAATGAGCTCGTCTGCCTCTTCATGTGTCTCTATAAAGTACAGAGGACTGTTTGCAAAGTGATCTACTGTCTTCCTAACTATCTCAGAGATTACTTCATAGAAGATCATTGTCTTGCCCCATCCTGAGAACATATGGGGAGGACATTCCTGAACATCAGCTTGTACCTCTCCCAAACATGATGGAGAGACTCACTCTCCTTCTGCCTGAAGGTCTGAACATCGGTCACTAGCTTAGTTAATCTCTGTGAGGGAGAGAACCTGTTCAGGAATTTGTTAACAACCTTATCCCATGTGTACTGTTCACAATTCCTATAAGTTCCATATGCCACCATTTATTTGCTTGATCACTCAGAGCGAATGGGAAGAGTTTTAGCCTAGAGACTTTAGGGTTCACCCCATTGGCTTCTATAGTGTCATAGAACTGTAGGAAGTCAGAGATGAACTTACTGGGGTCTTCCTGTGGGTGTCCATGAAACTGGCATTTTTACCGTAACAGCAGGACCTGGTCTAGGTTGATCTTAAAGTCATCTGAGTCAATACGAGTGTCAAATGTATAGGAGCCCAGAGGTTTCCCAATTCGTGCATTCCTCTTTGGATCCATAGTGACCCCGGTGTCTCTTCATTCACAAATACGAGACAAAGAAAAATGGGAGTCTCTATGTCACAGTATAGGAAACTAGAAGATTTTCGAAAAAGAAGAGAGAGAAATAAGTGGAGAATTTTCGAAAATAGAAGAGAGAAAAATTAGTTAGGAAGTTTTGAAAAAGAAGAAAGAGAAAACAAATAACTAATTAAGAGAGATTCGAAATTAAAATAAGATAGTAGATTAGAAAAGATTTGATTTTAAAATTGAAATTGAAACAAGATAAGATAAGAATTGAAAAGATTTGAAAAATATTTTGAAATTAAAATTTAAAAGAAGACAAGATAGAAAAGATTTTAAATTGAAAAGAAGATAAGTTAGGTAAGTAAGATAAGATAAGAAAGTTGAGAAAAGATAAGTTTTAAATTAAAAAGGTTTGAAATCAAAATAAAAAATTTAGTTTCTAATTTAAGAAGATTTGAGATTTAAATTTTAAAAGAAAGATAAGATAAGAAAGAATCAAATTTTAAAAGAAAAGATTTGAAAAGAGGTTGAAGAAGATAAGATTTAAAATATGATTTTTGAAAAAGATTTGATTTTGAAATTTGAAATTTGAAATTTGAAATTTCAAATTTTGAAATTAATTTTAAAATTTGAATTTGAAATAAGATAAGATAAGATTTTGAAAATTGAATTTTAAATTTTAAATTTTGAATTTGAAACAAGATAAGATAAAGATTTGAAAAAGATATGATTTTTTTAATTTAAATCTTGACTTAACTAACAAGAAAACACCAACATTAGAAAATTTTTGAAAACAATTAGCAATAATTTCGAAAATTGTAATTAAGGATAAGAAAAGATATTTTATTTTTTTGATTTTTGAATTAATGAAGAAAGAGAAAAATAACAAAATGATACCAAACTTAAAATTTTTAGATCTAAGACACTTGGAATTTGAAAATTGTAAAGAAAAACACAAAGAGATACCAAACTTAAAAAATTTTAAGATCAAAACTAGAAGAAAAACAAGAACACTTTGAAGATCAAGAAGAACACCAAGAACAAAACTCAAAGAATTCAAAGAAAACAAGAACATGCAAAGGACACCAAACTTAAAAATTTTGAAAACCAAAGACACATTTTCGAAAATTTTAAAAGAAAAGATTTAAGAAGACACCAAACTTAAAGATTGACACAAGACTCAAACAAAAGACACTATTTTTGAAAAAAATTTGGAAAAAGAAACAAGAAAATTCGAAAATTCAACCAGAACACAAACAAAAGACTCAAACCAAAAACAAGGATTAAATAAAGAAAAGAAAAAAATTTTTGAAAAATTTTTTATAAAGAAAACAAGAAACAGGTAACACTCAAAGTAAGACGCTCAAAAGGAAATACATAGGCAAAAACAGAAAAGATTTTGAAAGATTTTTTTATTTTTTCGAAAAAAAAGAAAATAAAATAAAAGACTCAAACAAAATTAAAGACAATACCTAATCTAAGCAACAAGATAATCCGTTAGTTGTTCAAACTCGAACAATCTCCGGTAATGGCGCCAAAAACTTGGTGCACGAATTCTCACACTTTGTACAACTGAACCAGCAAGTGCACTGGGTCGTCCAAGTAATACCTGAGGTGAGTCAGGGTCTATCCCACAAGGATTGTGGTTTGAAGCAAGCTATGGTTATCTTGTAGATCTTACTCAGGCGGATAGAAAAGTTGTTGGATTTGTTTAAATGCATAAAAAGAAAATAAGATGGAATTACTATGTTTGATTATAACCAGTGATAAGAAGATGGTTAAGGCTTGGAGATGCTTTGTTCTTTTGGATTAATCCGGTCTTATTGTTTTCTTCAACTGTGAGTGATTTCTTCTATGGCAAGCTGTATTTGATCAACGCTAGTTGAGAGGTCGCCAATGGTCCTCCATATCTGAACTCCAGGATTAATGTGGATCCATTTTGATTGAGGGTGAAGCTCCTGCAGTTCATTCTCCTTAGTGATGCTACTCAAAACACCACAGACAAGGTCGAATCTTCCAGATCAGAGAATGCTCCACCTTTGATTCTAGCCTCTACCACAAAGACTCTAATCTCCCCATACTTCGGCTGAACTGGTGTCCCGAGAAGTCCCCAATGAAGTCGTGGATTAGCTGTCTAAGAGATGTATAATCAAGCTAGTGGTTCATCGTTGTCCGATGAAAGACTCACTCTGAACCCATGTAGAATAAGATAACCTTGTGCCGGTTCAACGCATTCATATTGATGAAGAATGAAGATACATCTTAGAATAGAGAATCAAACACGTATTGAGAAAGAATAGTAGTACTTTATTAATTAATAAAACTCAGCAGAGCTCCTCCCCTCAACCTAGGAGGTTTAGAAACTCATACTAACAGAAAATACAATATGGAATTTGAAAATATGGCATAAAGTCCGGAACAAGGGTGAACTTTGTTCTATATATACTAATCTAATGACTAAAGATTACATAAGAAGGGTAAAATAGTCTTTTAGTGCTAAAATCCACTTCTAGGGTCCACTTGATGAGTGTTTGGGCTGAGCTTAATTTAGATCCACGTGCTAGGAGGCCTCTAGGGCATTAAACGCTGGCTAGGGGGTCCTTTATGGGCGTTGGACGCTGGTCTCTTCTCCTTTGGGCGTTGGACGCCAGAATAGAGTAGGATGCTGGCGTTGAATGCCCGTTTTAAGCCTTTAATTCTGAAGTAAAATATGGAGTATTATATATTTCTGGAAAGCACTGGATGTTATCTTTCCATAGCTGTTGAGAAAGCTCCATTTGGATGTCTGTAGCTCTAGAAAAACTCCTTTGAGTGCAAAAAGGTCAGATCCGAACAACATCTGCAGTGCTTTCTCTGCCTCTGAATCAGACTTTCGCTCCAGTTCCTCAATTTTAGCCAGAAAATACCTGAAATTGCATAAAAATACACAAATTCCAAGTAGAATCCAAAAATGTAAATTTAACATTAAAATCTATGAAAACTTAATAAATCTTAAACAAAATATACTAAAAACTAAATGAAAACAATGCCAAAAAGCGTATAAAATATCTGCTCATCAGTAGGGAGGACACAATGGTAGTCGCTCCCTTTCCCTAGCCTCTGGCTTGCACGCGGTCCTCCGACCTTTGATTGCTCCATCCTTGATGCATGTTCTCATTAAAATTTTCATTCCCTACAACATAGTTGTAACCACACTCATAGCCAAAGGGGGTGAGAATTCATGGTGAAACGACAAAATAAAATCAAAAGCTAATAAGAAATAATGAAATCAAACTCCTAAAACTAGCAACAACTAACAAAGAAGTAAAAGGCAAACATATTCATAATATATACAATAACCAATAATAAGACACACATTTGTAATTCCCCGGCAACGGTGCCAAAAACTTGACGGAGGAAAAATGTCAGTATAAAATTTCACAAAAATAATCTCGTCGAAGTATATATCTAAACCGACAATTAAACCTCAATCAACGTTTAACTTGTTTGTCACAATGCAAACCAATAAAAATAATCGAAGTATTTAAACCTCGGGTTGTCTCTCAAAGGAATTGCAGGGAAGTGTACTTATAATTGGTTATGGAAAAGTATTTTTGGAGTTTTTGAATGTTGAACAAGGAATGTAAATAACAAGAAAATAAACTAACAATTAAGAAATGTCCTAGCAAGGGTTGAGAATTGGAATTTCTATCTTCATTATCATCGTCAATTGTGATGGTAATTGCCTTTTGCTCTCACTTAGTTAACCTCTGACAATTGAAGGAAAGTCAAGTGAGCAAAATCAACTTAAGTTCACAAGTCCTAATCAAAGATTAGATTTAGTGAAGCTCAAGCCAACTAGCAACTTTCAATCACCAATCAACAAGAGACTTCGACAATTCAAGAGTCTCCAAATTACTCAATCCAAGCCAAGAACACAAAAATCTATTTTAAAATCCAACCAAGCATTTTATCAAACACTTGGAAGGCACAAAATAAAAACATAGAAAATTAACAAGGAACAGTAAAATCTAAGACTAACAATTGCAAGAAAATAATAACCACAAATTAAAAAAAAGTGACAATAAATATAAAATACCTCAAAATGCATTAAAAAGAAATTAGAATCAACAATGGGTCATGAACAATAAAGCAACAAGGTAAAGGAAATAACATACAAAACCAAGAAAGCAAAGAGGTAATAATAAGAAATTAAAAGAGGGACTTGAATCAAAATAAGAAGTAGAACCTAAATGATGCCTTGGAATCTTTGGCTAGTTTCACAAGCCATTTTCTATATTTTTTACTTGGTTTCATTCATTTTCTTAGTCAATAAGCAAGCATTTGGATGAGTAATGTATGCATGTCTTGATTCAATCAAACATTGTGAATTATAAACATTTTCATGAGATTAATGCAAGAATTACTTGATGCAATCAATGATGCATTATCTTGTGACTATGGCAAAGCTTTGACGCACTTGTTTGATTGATGATAGGCAAGGAGAAGCAAAGAAAAAGCAGAGAGGTTGTGGCGTTAGTGGCCAAGTTAGCCCACTAACTCCATGGTTAACATTAGCTCAAATGAAGAGGTTCCGGCGTTAGTGGCCAAGTTAGCCCACTAACGCCAGTGCTAACTTGACTCAATGAAGAAGGCAATGTTAGTGGCCTACTGATGGACGGACTTTTGCTAGTAAAGAATTCACAAATAAGTTCTCGTTGCAAGTATAGTTTCTAAACTAACAATAATCCTTTCGTACAAAAACTTGTTTGTCACTAAAGCGAACCCAATAAAAATAATAACCGAAGTATTTAAACCTCGGGTCGTCTCTCAAGGAATTGCAGGGAGGTGTAGTTATTATTGGTTATGGAAAAGTATATTTTTGGGGTTTGGAATAAGGAACAAGAAAAGTAAATTGCAAGAAATTAAATTAATAATTAAGAAAACTCTTGGCAAGGTATGAGAACCAGACGTCCTATCCTAGTTATCCTTATCAATTGTGATGAGAATTGTTCATTGCTCCCACTTAGTTAACTCTTACTAAATAAAGGAAAGTCAAGTGGACTAATCGAATTGATTCCTCAAGTCCTAGTCAACTCCAAGGGAAAGACTAGCTTTAGAGGTATCCAAATCAACCAGCAAATTTCAATTGACAATCAACAAAGGAGTTTGATAACTCAAGCATCTCCAATTAATCAATTCAAGTTAAGAATGTAAAAAGCTAAATTAAAATCATAAATGTGAAATACCTCAGATTGCATTAAATAAAGAAATCAAATCTAACATTGGAAGGTTCATAAACCAAATTGGAGAAGAAGAGAATCAACAAGAATAATAGATAAACCGGAGTACTAGAACAAATAAAAGTCGAAGGGAAACTAAATTAAAGCAGAGTAGAATCTAAAATTAAGAAAAGCTAATCCTAAAATCCTAAAACCTAGAGAGAGGAGAGAGCCTCCCTCTCTAGAAACTACATCTAAAAACCTCAATTGTGAATGAATGAAAGTTGTCCCTTCATTCCTCCACTCTGTAGCTTCTAATATGTGTTTTCTGGGCCGAGAACTGGGTCAAAAACAGCCCAAAAATTGCTGGGGATGAATTTTGATACGCTGATTTTTCGTAGATGCACGCGTGCTCGTGATACACGCGTGCGCATCATCTATCTTCACAGAAAATATAGCAAATTATATATCATTTCGAAGCCCCAGATTTTAGATTTCTAACGCAACTAGAACCGCCTCATTTGGACCTCTATAGCTCAACTTATGGTTGAATTAGTACGAAGAGGTCAGGCTGGACAGCTTAGCAATTCCTTCAGTTTCTTGTATTTCTTCCACTTTTGCATGCTTTTATTCCATCCTCTAAGCCATTCCTGACCTATAAATCCTAAAATCACTTAACCCACATATCACGGCATCAAATGGTAATAAGAGAGAATTAAAGATTAGTAATTTAAGGCCAAAGAAGCATGTTTTCAATCATAGCACAAAATTAAGAAGAAAAATGTAAAATAAGCGAATTATATGAATAAGTGTGAGTTTAGTGGATAAAATCCACTCAATTAAGTACAAAATATACCACGAAATAGTGGCATCACCTACGTTAGCTCATCAACGCTACTACACAAGGAGAAAAGCGCCAACGTTAGTGTGTTAACGCCACCCAACGTTAGCACACTAACATCTTCGATCATTTCACAAGTTGGGAGCTAGATGAATTGTCTAGTATGCGTACACACAAAGCAGTGTCCGTACGCATTAGAGGAAAATTGCTCAGTGTGCGCACACATGAAGCAGTGTGCGTATACACAAGTGGAAAAACTCATCAAGATGTGCACGCACGGAGTAGTGTCCATACGCACAAGAGAAAAATTGACTAGTGTGCGCACGCACAACACGCAGAACGTTAATGGCCACGTTAGTGTGTTAACACCAATAGCAATGCCAGAATGGGCTTGAAGGCAGCGTTAGTGGCACTGTTAGTGCACTAACGTCAGTGTTAACGCCAGCTGAGAAGAGAATTGTGGCATTAGCAAGGTTGTTAATGCCAGTACCAACGTCATTTCCAGGGGGCACTCATGCAAGTATGTGAGCGTTAGTGAGCTAACGTCAGTGTTAACTACAAAAGGGCCACTCCTAACTTGCTTCAACTAAGGCCAAAAGCCCACATCCAAGTACTTGAAGACTCAATTGAAGATGAGAAGAATAGTATATATAGGAGAGTTTTTGAACTTAATAAAAGGGGGGGGGGAGATTGATACAAGGGCTTACACTGGAGGATACTCTAGAGAGGGCTTAGCTTAGAACTCTTAGTTTGATACACTTTAACATTTATGCAATTTTACATTTGAGCTTGTATTAAGTTTTGGTTGATTTTCGTGCAATTTCAATTTCTTGCAAGTGTTCTTAGATCAATGATTAACTTAACCTCAATCATTAGTGGGAGGATCTCTATTGTAATTCAAATGAATTAAGGAAATTCTTCTTCTTCTCAATCCGCTTGTTGTAGCCTAAGAGACAACTTCTATGCTTAATAGATCGATTCACTACCGAAAGGGGGTTTAGATCTACTTGAATCTCTATGTGAGCCTTGGAAGAGGGATCATAGAATTCACGTTGAAGCTCTTTCCCTCACAACTCTCTTGATCAATAAATTCCTGGTTTGAATTGAGATCCTGAGAACTTGTGTGGCTTATGGATGAGAGAATTGCACTTAACCTCTTCTCATGAACAATTAAATCAAGGAATTGGCAAATGATTATGTTAAGAGAAATTGAATCACCAAGGGATTGGGATTCAATTACTACAATCCGCCATAGATCTACTTCATATAATTGAGAATGAAGTTGAGACCCATTGATTCATGAAGGATTATAATATCTCCAATCCCTAATGAATCTCACCCATTGTTATTCTTCATTTAAATTGCTTTGAGTTCCCTGTTATTTTTTATTCCCAACACCCAAAACCCATTTACATTTCATGCAATTTACCTTTCATTGCTATTTACATTCTTGCTTTTACTTTCTTGTCATTTAAGTTTCAGCTCTTTAATTTCTTGTCATTTAAGATTCTGCCATTTACATTTCCCAATTTACTTTCAGCACTTTAGATTTCCAGCAATTTACATTCTGTTAATTCAATTTCACCAAAATCATCAAATATTAGCTTGACTGGATAAATCACCTAACTAAAGTTGCTTAATCTATGAATCCTTGTGGGATCGACCTCACTCAACAGTGAGTTATTACTTGGCGATTCGGTACACTTGCTGAAGGAATTTGTGTTGTGCAAATTTCCAGTCATCAAGTTTTTGGCACCGTTCCTGGGGATTGATTCAGATTAACAATGATTAAGTGGGTGATAGTCTAGATTAAGTACTTTTCTTTTGTTTTCTTTAAAGCACACTAACTGTTTGACACTTTGTGTCAGCTAACTTTAACATCACTCTAGTACTAGAGTGATCATTTTGCTTTTAGTTTGTCTTTGTGTTGTGTATGCCAGGAGGAAAAAAAGCAACATCAATATCTTTTGATTCCGAGCCAGAGAGAACCTTTCTAAGACTGAAAAGAGAAGCTAGGGGAAAAGAGTTGTTGGTGAAGAGGATTCAGAAGAGGACTCAGAAGAGGACTTGGATCAAGTCATGGAGGATGAGATACACAACCATCATGAAGGGGTGGCCAACAACAATGGCCAACCTGCAAGAAGGGTGCTAGCCTCTTACACTATTCCTGATCCTAGGAATTGTAGGAGTAGTATACTCACTCCTAATGTACATGCCAACAACTTTGAGCTTAAACCTTAGCTCATTACCCTGGTTCAGAATAACTGCCAGTTTGGAGGAGGTGCCTTGGAGGACCCAAATCAACACTTATCCATTTTCCTGAGGATATGTGACACTGTCAAAACTAATGGTGTAAACCCAAACATCTACAAGATACTTCTATTTCCCTTCTCTCTCAGGGATAAAGCAACTCAGTGGTTGGAGACCTTCCCAAAGGAGAACATCACAAATTGGGATGACTTGGTTAACAAATTCTTAGCCAAGTTCTACCCCCCTCAAAGAATTATCAAGCTCAAAATTGAGGTGCAAACTTTCAGACAATTGGAGGGAGAATCACTATATAAGGCTTGGAAGAGGTATAAGGCACTGATAAGAAGATGTCTTTCGGATATGTTTAGTGAGTGGGTGAAGCTCAAGAACTTCTATGAAGGTCTCTCCATGAAAGCAAGAAAGGCATTGGACTACGTTTCAGGAGGGTCACCTCAAATGATGAAAACTCCAGAGGAGGCACATGATCTCATAGATATGGTGGCTAACAAACAGTACTTTTACTCCTCAGAGAGACAAGCAACTCCAAAGAGAAGTGTATATGAGCTTGAGGGTGTGGATGCAGTCCTAGCCAGAACAAGCTAATACATCAAAAAATTCAACAACAGATGAAAATGATGGCAAAAAGGATGGATGGACTTCAATTTGCTGCAATCAGCACAATAAGCCAAGCTCCAAATGCATGGGGCCAAAATGAAGAAAGCTTTGAGGCATACAACAATGAACAGCAAAGTCCTGAGCAAGTCTAGTATATGCACAACACCTCAAGCTCTTCCCACAATGATTTCCATGGGGACACATACAATTCTTCATGGAAGAACCATCCCAACTTGAGGTGGGGAGACAATCAGAAATAATGGCGGAAGAATTCTAACCCCAATAACTTTCACAAAACAAACAACCAAAACCATCACCCCACTAATAACAATCCATATAGAAAACCACAAAATAATGATTTCACATCCACATTCTTCCCACAAAATAACCTCAAATAACCAAAACAACTTCCACCAACCATCAACATCCCAGCAATCCCAGCCATATCAAGAGTCTCAAAGAATCTTTAATCTAGAGATGATGATGGAAAAGCTCATAAAGAACCAAGAGGTGGCAAGCAAGAACTATGAAGCATCAATGAGAAACCTTGAAAGACAAATAGGATAACTATCCATGCAACCTTCTGAGAGTCCAATTAATGCCCTCCCAAGTGACACCATCCCTAATCCAAAGGAAGAGTGCAAAGCGATATAGCTTAGAAGTGGCAAAAAATTGGGAAAGGACAATAAGGTTGACAGCAAGGAAGAGATAGAGATTCAGGAAAATGATAATGTGGATCCCAAGAAGGATACTGAGCCACAAGCTCCAAGGAAAGGCAAGCAAGCCTTAAAGTCACACACACAAGAAAAGAAAGAAGAAGTGAAACCATACATTCCTCAACTACCTTACCCTTAGAGATTACACAAGGAGATGAAGGATCAATAATTCCCTAATCAAAATAAAATGCATGAGTATGTGAAAAGTGAAGGATGGGTCGTTAGGTTAGTACTTAATTGTATAGATCATCGTAGGCTAGGTGGGAAAGTTTAAGCCTATCAAAGATTCAAACTATAGTCCACTTATCCATATATGATCCTACCTTGACCCTAGCCCCATTACAACCTTTGAGAAAGACCTCATGATATTTGTATGCATGCATTGAATGATTGTTGATTATTAGATGAAGAAAAAATTTCGAAAAGTATGATTAGGGGAGAATTGAGTGAAACAACCCCTAAACACTTGAGTGAATAGAGCGGATACACATCCAGTGTGGGTTCGATTGCTCAATTACATGTATTCACCACTATCATCTATATTCATGCAAGTTTGTAAATCCTTTTGATAATTCAATGCAATTGTGGGTTGGATTTTGATTATCATCACTCTAGCCCTTATGCTTATATATATTCTTTTAGAAGTTGAATTGTTTTGACCAAGCATTTACATTCATATAGATAGTTTGCATTTAGATAGTTTAGTTGCATTGAATAAATGTCATACACTTTGCTTCATTCTTGGTTTAGCATAAGGACATGCTAAGGTTTAAATGTGGGGAGGTTGATAAACCCCCTTTTTAGGGTTTATCTTGTGTGGAATTTAGAGCATTTTGATAACTGATGAGCGGATAATTTATACCCTTTTGGCATTGTTTTTACAAAATTTTTAGTATGTTTTAATTACTTTTTATTATATTTTTATTAGTTTTTATGCAAAAATCACATTTCTGGACTTTACTATGAGTTTTTTTGTTTTTCTATAATTTCAGGTATTTTCTGGCTGAAATTGAGGGACCTGAGTAAAAATCTGATTCAGAGGCTGAAAAAGGACTGTAGATGCTGTTGGATTCAGACCCTCCTTCACTCAAAGTGGATTTTCTGGAGCTACATAAACCCAATTGGTGCACTCTTAATTGAGTTGGAAAGTAGACATCCTGGGCTTTCCAGCAATATATAATAGTTCATACTTTTCTTGAGATTTCATGGCCCAAACTGGCGTCCAAAGCCAGTCTAAAATATCTTGGCGTAAAACGCCCAAACTGGCACCAGAATTGGAGTTAAACGCCCAAACTATCACCAAAGCTGGCGTTTAATTCCAGGAATAGCCTATTCATGTGAAAGCTTCAAGGCTCAGCCCAAGCACACACCAAGTGGGCCCCAGAAGTGGATTTTTGCACTTAGTTACTCATTTTCTGTAAACCCTAGTTACTAGTTTAGTATAAAAACTACTTTTAGAGATTTATTTTACATCTTTGATTACTTTTGATCTTTGATCAGTTATAGAATTTTATCATCTGTTGTTCACGTTTGGAGGCGGGCCTCACGGCCATGCCTAGACCTCTTTCACTTATGTATTTTCTACAGTGGAGTTTCTACACCCCATAGATTAAGGTGTGGAGCTTTGCTGTTCTTCATGAATTAATGCAAGTACTATTGTTTTTCTTTCAATTCACGCCTACTTCTTCTCCAAGATATACTCTCATACTTAATTCAGTTAAGTCAGAATGAAGGGGTGACCCGTGACAGTCACCCAATCTTTGTTACTCGCTTAGCCAAGATCTGCGTGCCTGACAACCACAAAGCGGTCTATATGATGTTGAACGTAGTCATTGGGCGACACCCGGAGTATATTCTCTTGGATATCTAATACACGGACCGAGTCCGTGAGATTAGTATCTTCGTGGTATAGGCTAGAATCATTGGCAGCATTCATGGAATCTGGAAAGTCTAAACCTTGTCTGTGGTATTCCGAGTAGGATCCGGGAAGGGATGACTGTGACGAGCTTCAAACCTGCGAATGTTGGGCGCAGTGACAGTGTGTAAAAGGATCAATGGATTCTATTCCGACGCTAGTGGGAACCAACAGATGATTAGCCATGCGGTAACTGTGCCTGGTATTTTTCATCCGAGACGAGAAATCCGACAGTTGATTAGCCGTGCAGAAACCATAGAGGACCATTTTCACTGAGAGGATCTTACAGCTTGCCATGGAAGGGAGCATGCATGGTTGGAATGAGGCAGTAGGAAAGCAGAGGTTCAGAAGCAATAAAGCATCTCCAGACGCTTATCTGAAATTCCCACCAATGAATTACATAAGTAACTTTATTTTATTTTGTGTTTTATTTATATTTTAATTATCAAAACCTCATAACTAATTGAATCCGCCTAATTGAGATTTACAAGATGACCATAGCTTGCTTCAAGCCGACAATCTCCGTGGGATCGATCCTTACTCACGTAAGGTTTATTACTTGGACGACCCAGTGCACTTGCTGGTTAGTTGTGCGGAGATGTGAAAAGTGTGAATCACGATTTTTGTACACCAAGTTTTTGGTGCCGTTGCCGGGGATTGTTCGAGTTTGGACAACTGACGGTTTATCTTGTTGCTTAGATTAGGTAATTTTATTTTATGTTTAAGCCTTTTTAAAATTTTTAGTTTTTGAAAAATTCAAAAAAAAATTTATGTTCTTCAGAATTTTTAAGAATGAATTCTAGAGTTTCATAAGATATGTTGAAGCCTGGCTGGCTGTTAAGCCATGTCTAAATCTTTTGGACCGAGGTTTCCACTTATCTTTGCAAGAGCCTTTTGATTCCCATCAATTTGGCTGTTGTATGTAATGTCCTGCT
This sequence comes from Arachis hypogaea, assembly GCF_003086295.3. Lineage (NCBI taxonomy): Eukaryota > Viridiplantae > Streptophyta > Magnoliopsida > Fabales > Fabaceae > Arachis > Arachis hypogaea. Next base: position 60,782,426 of record NC_092046.1, read on the forward strand.
AAAGCTTGGCTGGCCATTTGGCCATGTCTAATTCTTTTGCACCGAAGCTTTAGACTAACATTGCATGATTCCTGGAATTTCTATTAAAAATTTTGAATTTCTTTATTTTCTTTTTCCAAAATATTTTTGAAAAATACAAAAAAAATAATAAATCATAAAAACAAAAAATTTTGTGTTTCTTGTTTGAGTCTAGTGTCAAATTTTAAGTTTGGTGTCAATTGCATGCTTTTAAATTTTTGAAAATATATGTATTATGTTCTTCATTGATCTTCAAGTTGTTCTTGATGATTTTCCTTGTTTGATTTTTGACTCTTCTTATTTTGTGTCTTTTCTTGTTTTTCATACGCATTTTCAAATTCATAGTGTTTAAACATTAAAAATTTTTAAGTTTGGTGTCTTGCAAGTGTTTCTTTTCTTAAAAATTTTCAAAAATGTGTTCTTGGTGTTCATCTTGACATTCAAAGTGTTCTTGGTGTTCATCTTGACATTCAAAGTGTTCTTGCATGCATTTATTGTTTTGATCTTAATTTTTTATGTTTTGTTTCATTTTTGCTGTTTAATGAAAGAAAAAAATAAAAAAAAAAGAGAAAAACAACAAAATGATATCTTTTTTCTCTCTCCTCATTAAAAATTCAAAAAATAAAAAAAAAATCCTTCCCTTATTTTACTCGTAAATTTCGAAATTTTGAATTGACTTAGTCAAAAATTTTCAAAATTTGGTTGTTTCTTGTTAGTCAAGTCAAAATTTCAATTTAAAAATTCTATCTTTTCAAAATCTTTTTCTTAAAAATCAAATCTTTTTCATTTTTTCTTAATATTTTCGAAAATTTTAAAATTGATCTTCAAAATCTTTTTCTTATTTTTATTTCATAATTTTCGAATTTAATGCTAACAATTAATGTTTTCATTCAAAAAATTTCAAGTTGTTACTTGCCTATTAAGAAAGGATCAATCTTTAAATTCTAGAATAATATCTTTTAGTTTCTTGTTAGTCAAGTAATTAACTTTAATTTCAAAAATCAAATCTTCTTAATTTCCTTTTCAAATCTTTTTCAAAATAGATTTCAATCATGTCTTTTTCAAAACTTCATTTCAAATCTTTTTCTAACTTCTTATCTTTTCAAAATTGATTCTCAAATCTTTTTCAATTAACTACTTGACTCTTTGTTTGATTTTAAAAATTTACTATTTCCTATCTTTTTCAAAACCACCTAACTACTTTTCTCTCTCTCTAATTTTCGAAAATCACTAACCCTTTTTTTCAAAATTCTCTTTAATTAACTAATTGTTTTAAATTTTAATTTTATTTTAATTTTATTTCTTTGCTTAAATTTTGAATTCTAACTAATAATTAAAATAAAAACAAAAATATTTTTCTTTTCTTTTAAATTCAAATTCGAATACTCTCTCTCTCTCTCTCTCTCTCATCTCTTTCTATTTATTTTATTTATTTACTAACACTTCTCTTCTTCTTATAATTCGAACCCTCTCCCTCTCTCTGTGTTTGAATTCTTCTTCTTCTCCCTTCTTCATTCTATTCTTCTATTCTTTTACTCACATAAATGAATCTCTATACTGTGACATAGAGGATTTCTCTTCTTTTCTGTTCTCTTCTTTTTCATATGAGCAGGAACAAGGATAAGAACATTCTTGTTGAAGCTGATCTTGAACCTGAAAGGACTCTGAAGAGGAAACTAAGAGAAGCTAAAGCACAAAACTCTGTAGAGGACCTAACAGAAATTTTTGAAAAATAAGAAGACATGACAGCCAAAAATAACAATAATGGTGGAGATGCAAGGAAGGTGCTTGGTGACTTTACTGCACCCACTTCTAACTTCTATGGAAGAAGCATCTCAATTCCTGCAATTGGAGCAAACAACTTTGAGCTTAAGCCTCAAGTAGTTTCTCTAATGCAGCAGAATTACAAGTTTCATGGACTTCCATTGAAAGGTCCTCATCAGTTTTTAGCTGAATTCTTACAAATCTGTAACACTGTTAAGACCAATGGGGTTAATCCTGAGGTCTATAGACTTATGCTTTTCCCCTTTGCTGTAAGAGACAGAGCTAGGACATGGTTGGACTCACAACCTAAAGAAAGCCTGAACTCTTGGAAAAAGCTGGTCAATGCCTTCTTGGCCAAATTCTTTCCACCTCAAAAGTTGAGCAAGCTTAGAGTGGAAGTCTAAACCTTTAGATAGAAGGAAGGTGAATCCCTCTATGAAGCTTGGGAAAGATACAAGCAATTGATCAAAAGGTGTCCTTTTGACATGCTTTCAGAATGGAGCATCTTATGTATATTCTATGATGGTCTGTCTAAATTGTCCAAGATGTCATTGGACCACTCTGCTGGTGGATCCCTTCATATGAAGAAGACGCCTGCAAAAGCCCAGGAACTCATTAAAATGGTTGCAAATAACCAGTTCATGTATACTTCTGAAAGAAATCCTGTGAATAATGGGATGACTCAGAAGAAAGGAGTTCTTGAGATTGATACTCTAAATGCAATATTAGCTCAGAATAAAATATCGACTAAGCAAATCAATATGATTTCTCAATATCTGACTGGAATGCAAGCTGCATCCGGCAGTACTAAAGAAGCTTTCTCTGAAGAAGAAGCTTATGACCCTGAGAATCCTGCAATGGAAGAGGTGAATTACATGGGAGAATCCTACGGAAACACCTATAATCCTTCATGGAGGAATCATCCTAATTTTTCATGGAAGGATCAGTAGAAGCCTAATCAAGGCTTTAATAATAATAATGGTGGGAGAAATAGGTTTGGAAATAGCAAACCTTTTCCATCACCTTCTGAGCAACAGACAGAGAATTCTAAGCAGAGCATCTCTGACTTAGTAACCATAATCTCTGATCTAAGTAAGACCATTCACAGCTTCATGACTGAAACAAGGTCCTCCATTAGAAATTTGGAGGCACAAGTGGGTCAACTGAGTAAAAGAGTTATCGAAACTCCTCCTAGTACTCTCCCAAGCAATATAGAAGAAAATCCAAAAGGAGAGTGCAAGGCCATCAATATAACTTACATGGTCGAACCTATATAGGAGGAAGAGAAAGTGATTTCCAGTGAGGAAGACCTCAATAGACGTCCACTGGCCCCTGAGGAGTTCCCCATTGAGGAACCAAAGGAATCTGAGACTCATATAGAGACCATAGAGATTCCACTGAACTTACTGTTGCCATTCATGAGCTCTGATGAGTATTCTTCCTCTGAAGAAGATGAAGATATTATTGAAGAGCAAGTTGCTTAGTATCTAGGAGCAATCATGAAGATGAATGCCAAGTTATTTGGTAATGAGACTTGGGAGGATGAACCTCCATTGCTCATCAATGAACTAAATACCTTGGTTCAACAGAAATTACCTCAGAAGAAACTGGATCTCGGAAAGTTCTTAATACCTTGCATCATAGGCACCATGACCTTTAAGAAGGCTCTGTGTGACCTTGGTTCAAGTATATACCTTATGCCACTCTCTGTAATGGAGAAACTAGGGATCTTTGAGGTACAAGCTGCAAGAATCTCACTAGAGATGGCAGACAATTCAAGGAAACAGGCTTATGGACTTGTAGAGGATGTCTTATTGAAGGTTGAAAGCTTTTACATCCCTGCTGATTTCATAATCCTAGACACTGGGAAGGATGAAGATGAATCCATCATCCTTGGAAGACCCTTCCTAGCCACAGCAAGAGCTGTGATTGATGTAGACAGAGGAGAGTTAGTCCTTCAATTGAATGAGGACTACCTTGTGTTTAATGCTCAAGGATTTTCTTCTGTAACCATGGAGAGGAAGCATGAAAGGCTTCTCTCAATACAGAGTCAAACAGAGCCCCTACACTCAACTTCTAAGTTTGGTGTTGGAGGCCATCATCAAGCTCTGAGTCTTTGTGAAGCTCTCTAAGAGCTCACTGTCAAGCTATTGACATTAAAGAAGCGCTTGTTGGGAGGCAACCCAATGTTATTTAATTATATTTATTTATATTCCATTGTCATTTTATGTTTTCTTTAGGTTGATGATCATGTGAAGTCATAAAAACAACTGCAGAATTAAAGCAAAATCAAAAATAGCATAAAAAACAGCACACCCTGGAGGACAGGCTTACTTGCATTTAAATGCCAGTAAGGATAGCAGAATGGCCGTTTAACGCCTAGCCTGGCAGCATTCTGGGCGTTTAACGCCAGAAAAAGGTGTCTGGTGTCTGGCTGGCGTTAAACGCCAGAAATGGCAGACAGACTGGCGTTTAACGGCAGAAAAGGGTGTCTGGCTAGCGTTAAACGCCAGAAAGAGGCAGCAGACTGGCGTTTAACGCCAGGAAAGGTAGTAGAGCTGGCGTTTAACGCCAGAATTAGCACACAGAAGGCGTTTGAATGCTAGAATGGTGCAGGGAGCAGAATTCCTTGACACCTCAAGATCTGTGGACCCCACAGGATCCCCTCTACCCCACCTCTTCTTCTCTCCTCTTCACACATTTCCATAACACTCTTCCCCAAATACCCTTGACTAATCCCATCAATAACTCTTCCCCAAATACCCTTCACCTATCAAATTCTACTCACATTAGGATTTTTGCTGGTAAAGAATTTTATAAAAATAGTCGCGTTGTAGATATAGTTTCTAAACCTACAGAAATCCCTTCGTACAAACGTTTTGGTTGTCACAAGTAACAAACCCCTTTAAAATTGATAACCGAAGTATTTAAACCTCGGGTCGTCTTCTCAAGGAGCTGCAGGGAAGTATGTTTTTATTATTGGTTATGAAGATTGTAAATTGGGGTTTTGAAAATAAGGAGCAAGTAATTTAAATTGCAATTAAAATAAGTAAATGACTGTAAAATAAACTTTTGGTAAGGTATGAGAAATTGGAAGTCCTATCCTAATTATCCTTATCAATGGTGATGAGAATTGAGTCTTAATCCCACTTAGTTAGCCTTTACTAAAGCAAGGGAAGGTCAAGTGAATTGATTAGTCTGTTCTTCAGGTTCTAGTCAATTCCTAAGAAAGGACCGGAATTATTGAAGTTCAATTCAATTAGCAAAGATAACAATTATCGATCACGTTGAGTTTGATAACTCCTGAGTTACTGATTTCTTAACCAAGACCAAAAGGGGAAAAGTAAATCTATTCGAATAAAAATATCTTCAGATTAGAAGTAACGGTGGCATAAATAAAAGAGAGCGATCATAAACTGAAATACCTCAAATAACATTAATTAAAAGAATTATCTGTAACATAGAAAAGTTCATAAATTAAATTGAGAAGATAATAAAAAAAAGAAAGTTGAACCTGATAAAAAGAGACAATCATAAAAGCAAGAAAAATCCTAAATCCTAATCCTAAGAGAGAGAGGAGAGAACCTCTCTCTAAAAACTACATCTAAATCATGAAAAGTGAATAATTGGAGAGTCCCTTTGAATGGGTGCATTCCCCCACTTTATAACTTCTGATCTGTGCTTTCTGTACTTGGATCTAGTCCAAAAAGGGCTTCAGAAATCGCTGGGAATGTTTTCTGTAATTTCTTATGCGTGGCCTCTGTCACGCATCCGCGTGGGTCACGCGGTCGCGTCATCTGGAGTTTTCCTTATCACGCGTTTCGCTTCGGTCATGCGTCTGTGTCATCTGCGTTCTACTCAAGGCGTGCGTTCGCGTCATTCACGCATTCACGTCGCGCTCTCTTTGTGCTGGGCATGCGGCCGCGTCGTCCACGCGTTCGCGTCGCTGCCCGTTTCTTCAAAAACTCCATTTTTTGCTTTCCTTCCATTTTTGTATGTTTTCTTTCCATCCTTTAAGTCATTCCTATCTTTAGAATATCTGAAACTACTTAACACACAAATCACGGCATCGAATGGTAATAAAGAGTAATTAAAATAATTATTTTTAAAGCATAGGAAACATGTATTTCACATATACCACATAATAAGGAAGGGAAAATGAAACCATGCAATTAACATGAATAAGTGGGTGAAGAATTGAATAAATCACTTAAATTGGGCACAAAATATATCATAAAATATGGGTTTATCAACCTCCCCACACTTAAACAATAGCATGTCCTCATGCTAAATCCAAGATAAAGAGTAAGGTTAAAGTTAAAGTGGTAGAATCTCATGCAATGCAATCTACTCTAAATGCAACTACCTAAATGAATCATGCAATTCTAATTGTCATTCACTTGTATATAAAACTTACATGTAGTTGAATTAATTCACATTCTCAAGGAGTCATATATGCATAGCCAAACCTTAGATAATGTTAAAGCACTTTTACAATTGAGATGGGAAAGAAAAATATTGTACAAACTTGCAAGACAAATGACAATTTAAGCAGAGATATATGTTGATGAGCTATTGAACCCTCACTGGATTTTGTGTTTACTCTCTAGTCACTCAGTGTTTATTAGGTGAATCACTCTATTCTTCTTTTTATCCTTACTTTCTATAACTTTGTTCTTCATCTAACCAATCAATAATTACAGAATACAGACATACAAAAATCATGAGGTCTTTATTTAAGGTTGTAATGGGGCCAAGGTAAAGGTAAGAGTATATGTATAAGGCTAAGTGAGCTAATTAGTGAATCCTTGATTAGTCTAAGATCTCACCTAACATACATATTTTGTAATTCAAAGGTTTCTTTACCTATTTACCCAAATTTTCTCACTTTGTATTGCAAGCTCATATATTAACTTTAACTTTTGTCCCATGTGCATTGATTCCTTTTATTTTACAATTGGGAAATTTTTGTATCCCCATTATTTAAATAAAAAATTTTTTAATGCACATGGTAATTTAATTGTTTTGATTTCACATGAGCATGCTTCCCAAAGCTTTTATTTTGAAATGTCTTTATTCTTTTTAACTTTCGACCTTTGTTTCTATAATCCATGTTCCCATAAGGTTCCCCACTCTTAAACAATACACAATTTCTATCTTAAGCTAACCAAGGATTCAACTTGGGATTTTTATTTTATTTTTCTGCTTAAAGCTAGTATTGTGGTTTATAGAATAAGAGGGGATTAAAAGCTCAAGGGGGCTAACAAGGGTGATGTAAAAGGTAGGCTAATTTTGGGATAAGTGAGCTAGAATCAAACAATGGCCTCAATCACTTTTTTGGTATGTATCTATATTCTATAATTGGACATATAGATTAAAACAAAGTAAAGAACATCAAAATAAAAAAGAAGGGAGAAACACACAGGAATAAAATATTATGGTTTGAATGTAACCATACAATTAAGCTCAAAACTCACAGGCTGTGTGTTCTCTAGCTCAAAAATCATCTCTCAGTTATATATGTCATGCAAGTGAAAAATTAAGAGTTCTCATTATTCTCAATGTAAACCTTAGGGTGGCTTTAAAGTTTTAGTGTTTCTCCTTGATGAAATGTTGTTAACTAACTAACATGTAATGATATATATGCAAAGTGTAGATTGTTTTTTATATTAAAGTCTCTAGATTACTTCCTTTTCATTTTCAATTTAAACCAAACTATCTTATACTAAAAGGGTAAACTATACTAATTAATCCACATATTCTATAACTAATAAGTTAGAATTGTAACTAAACTAACTGGCTAAAATATAAACTAAAGTGCAAAATGCAGAAAATAGAGTAAAAATACATGAAAAGAGCAATGTATGAGTACTGAGAAATAAAAATAAAGATAAAAATACAGAAAAATAACAAAATAAAGTAAAAAGAGTCTGTAGTGGTTCACCAAGAAAAATACGCCAGAGATGGCGACCTCCCCACACTTAATATAAAGTATCGTCCTCGATGCTCACTCAAGCAGGATGTGAAGGAGTGTCATCACTGGAATGATGTCTGGTTGGAGTCTCTGTGGTGGTGGTTTGAGGATCTGCCTACTGCGGAGGGGGTGCTGACTGTATAGGAACCTCGGGGTCTGTAGCCTGAATCTGATGCGGGGCCTCCTACTGTGATGCAGCCTGCTCCGGGCCTGCCTGCTCAGCCTCTCTCTATGGATGGGTCTCCGTCTCATGATCATCCGCCTCCTCCTCAGATGGCTCTGATGGTGTGTCAGGCTCGGAGGGAATGTCGCCGCCAGATCGTATCATCAGCTTTAGGTGCTCATAGCGTCGCTTGCTGCGACGCTCAGATCTCTCATATCGGTGCCGGTTGCGGTGCTCCATCTGGTCTAGCTGCTGAAATAGGTGGTGCACGAGGTGATAAACTGGCTCTGAGGCAGGTGGAGGTGCAGTGGTGGTAGCTGGGGTAGCAGTAGATGAAGAGGGGCCAGCTGAAGGTGTGGCTGTCTCATCAGGGGCAGTGAGTAATGCATTTGCATCTTTGCTATATTAGCTAGTTAGTTGAAGTAGTTTTAGCTTAATTTCATTCATTTTCTTTGAAATAAACAAGCATTTTAATGAGTTCCATCTCCATGCACTCAAGTACCAAGAACCAGGTTAATTGTAGCCAAATTCATGCAAATGATTCAAGGAATGCATAAATGAATGAGTATGAATGAATCTCATGAAATTGATTACATGGATTGGTAAGACTTTGAAGCAATTTCCCTTGTTAATGATAGGTGATGAAACAAGAAGGCATTGAAGCAAGAATGAAGCAAGCAAGTGGCTAACAACTCCTTCAAGAAGAGCAATGTGCACGTTGCTAACATGGAATTCAAGTTGGCAATGCCATTGAAGCTTTACTTCAGGAAGAGCACAAACAACCTTGCAAGAAAGTGGTCTCCTGTGAGCACTATGCACGTTGCTAACTTGGAGCTACATTGGAGTGCTTGGCAACAACGCCAAGAAGCAAACTGAGCAAGGTTTGGCTAGGAAATGAAGGTTGCTACGTTGCCAACCCAGAGATACATTGGCGTGTTCCAAGGCAACGCTGAGCTAGAAAACTTGGCCCAGGAAAGGGAGATGCACGTTGCCAACGCCAGCTCCTATAGGCGTGTTCCAAGGCAACGTAGCAAGCAAAGCTTGGTGCCATAAGGAAGGCTCGAGCACATTGTTGGCTTGGGAGAGCATGGACGTGTTCCAAGGCAACGCCAAGCTAGAAGGCAACCCTGGAGGGCAATCTCAAGACATCAAGCACGTTGCCAACGCCAGGATACATGGGCGTGTTCAATGGCAACGCATCATACAAGCAAGCTAGGCAACCTTGAGAATGAAGAGCACGTTGCTAACTTGGGAATGCATTGGCGTGTTTGGCAACAACTCAAGGCAGCTTGGATGATGACTCTCCCACTCAAGCACGTTGCCAATGTTGGGATGCATAGGCGTGTTCAATGACAATGCCAAGCAGCAAGCATGGAGCCATGAGGAAGGTTCGAGCACGTTGTCAACGCCAAGTTCTATAGGCGTGTTTTGTGACAACGTAGCAAGCAATCTTAGAGAGCAATCCTTTCACTCGAGCACGTTGCCAACACCAAGTTATGAAGGCGTGTTCCAAGGCAACGTGACAAGCAAAGTTGAAGGCTAGAAGGCAGCCCTGGAGGGAAGCAACGAGCACGTTGCCAACGTGCCAACAAGGGGGCGTGTCCAGCAACAACGCCAGCCCCATGTCTCAGCCCTGGGAGGTTTGGCACGTTGCCAACTTGAAAGAACAAAGGAGTGTTTGCCAAAAACGCTGGTGAGCTGGACAGCCTGACCTTACCTCCTTCAATGGAGTATATCTTGAGCTACAAAGCTCCAAATGAGGTGATTCCAACGGCATTTGAAAGTAGACATCCAGAGCTTTCCAACGATATATTATGGTATGGGTTTGACATTAGTTTGAAGCTTCAAAAGCGGGCTTCATTTGGAGCCTCAGAAACTGAACACGTTGCCAACTTGGAAGAGCAAAGGCGTGTTTGCTAACAACGCCCGCGATTTTGGCAGCCTGACCCTGTCTTCTTCAAACAAGAATAACTTAAGCTACAGAGATCCAATTTGAGTGCTTTCAGTTGCGTTGGAAAGCTGACATTCAGAGCTTTTCAACCATATATAATAGTCTATAGTGGAGCACAAAATTGAAGCCAAACCATAAGCAACTTTAAGCCCCAAAAATAAGAACAAGGAGTTAACATCCAAGGAAGCATGAATGAGCCTAGAGAGGCTCGAACACGTTGCCAAGCCAAGGGGGAGAAAGCGTGTTCATCAAAAATGCCAAGGGGTAGAGAATTTGGGCCAAGGAAGGGCACTAGCACGTTGCCAACTTGGAATGAACTGGCGTGTTTGACAAAAACGCCACAACCAAGGCAACTTGACCTTGCCTTCTTCAATGGAGCATAACTTGAGCTAGAAAAATCCAATTGAGATGATTTGAAATGCATTAGAAAGAAGACACTCTGAGCTTTCCAATGATGTATGATAGTCCATATTAAAGCAGAGGATTAAAACTCAAATTCTGGGCAACATTAAGCATGAAAAGTAGAGTCAAGAAGAAGGAAAGCCAAGTTGTTAGCAACAACTTGGGCTAACAACGCCCAAGTAACAAAGCCCACTCCCAGGAAAATACCATACACGTTGCCAACATGCATTAAGGCTAGCATTATTGGCAAAAACGCCAAGCCATTGGGCCAGGAACATTATGAACAAGCTCCTTCTCCCCTGTTTAGCAACACTTTTTCAATTGAGCCAGGAATTCAACAAAGAGAAAGCCCACATTGCTAGCCCAAATTAAATATCTCTAAAGGAGTTTGAGGAGTAGTATAAATAGAGAAGAGTTTGATACTTAGAGGGACTTTTTTTGCTTTGGAACTTGTTTTTAGGCTTTTTATACTTAGACATTTTCTATTACACTAGCAATTTCAATTCTTTACTTTTTCTCACCGGTCTTCTATTTTGTTTTTCTTGCAACTCTGAATTTCAGTTTTAAGAACTTCTTCTTCTTCTCCATTCTTCTCTAGACTTAGTTTAATTTTTATCTCTGCAATTGTTGTTGAAATTGGAGCTATGATTCACTAAACCCCACTTTCATTAGGGGGAAGAGCTCTGTTTATTTGAATGAATTGATAACTCTTCTTTTCCTTCTTAATTCAAGTGGTTAATCCAAGAGGAAACTCTTGCTCTTCAAAGATTAAATCACCATCGAAAGAGGGATTAATCTATATGAATTATGTGGTGAATTTTAGAAAGGAGCCACATAATTCAGTTTAGAGTTCATCCTTTCATGATTTTCTTAATCAATACACTTTGGTTGGTATGTGAGATGTAACCTCCCTTAGTTGAGATTCTGGAGGTTATGTGGCTTGGATTAGGAATTGAACTTCATCTCTTCTCATGAACAATTAGATCACGAGAGTGGCAATTGGTTGTGTTGAGAGAAATTGAGTTACCAAGAGATTGGGACTCAATTACCCACTAATTGCCATGGATCTATACCCATGCTTGAGAAGGAATTGATCAACATCAATTCAGGAGAATTTGCATCTCTGATCCCTAATCATCTCTTCCATCATAAATTCTCATTTCTTTTGCTCTTTAGTTGTTTGAATACCCATTACCCAATTCCCTTCTACATTCTTGCAATTCATTATTCTTGTCATTTACATTCTGTTTCTATATTTCTTGCTATTTACTCTTATGCTCTTTAAAATTCTGCAATCTTTACTTTCTTGCAATTTATCTTTAATGTCATTTAAGTTTCTTGCATTTTAAGTTTCAGTTATTTACTTTCATCTTCTTTCTCTCTTCTAGTTCTTTAAATTCCTTGCCATTTAAATTTTTGCAATTATGTTCAAAAATCACAAATCTCATGAAATCAAAACCATGTTTGCTTGACTAAATCTACCATTTAACTAAAGTTGCTTAATCTACCAATCTCCGTGGGATCGACCTCACTCTTAGTGAGTTTTATTACTTGATACGACCCGGTATACTTGCCGGTGGTTATACGTGAAATTAATTTTTTGCGTATTAGTGAGGAATGGAGGTCTGTAGCCCAAAGCCAGAAAGTTCCTGCTGTGAGGAATAATCTTCTTGTATTCTGTAGTAGGTGGCTTCTCATCAGCATCCTCCCAAGGCACGTCAACTCAATGGTCGAGCTGGGTAATCAGATATGGAAATGGGAGGGTGCCTCTGACGTGGACCCTGGCCATGTAGTACCGGATGAATCGTGGCAGGTATAGGTCCTTACCCTCCATCACACACCAGAGGAGGGTGATCATAGTGGCAGGTAGCTCCGTCTCGTGAGTACTCGGCATAACAAAGTTGCTCAGGATCTGGTGCCAGAGCCGAGCCTCATCATTTAGGTATATCCGCTTGATTCCCTTAGGCATGGTGGTGTTCTGACCCATGACCCATGGGACAGTCGGGTCAAGGGCTATCCTTGCCTTGACCGCATCCCAGTCAAACTTCATGAAGTGCATGTCCTCCTCAGCCTTTTGGTAACCATCAAGCTGATCGGATTTAGGCTGAAGCTGCAAAATATCCTCAATGGCCTCTTCATTGACCAGTATCTGCTTCCCTCTTAGGTTCACTGCATCTAGGGAAGTTTTGAAGTAATTGCAGTAAAACTCTCTTACCCAAGAAGCATTGACCTCTGTCAGGCTTCTCTCCAGGAAGAATCAGTCTCTTTGTTTGATTTAATCGGAGGTGTATTGCTGGAGTTCTTCCGGAATTTTCAGAGTCCGCTCCAGGTACAGGTTCCTGGAGGTTGCAAACACCTGATACTTCAACTCGCAGTATCTGTTTGCAAACTTAGTGGGATCAGTGGCAGGGAGTAGCTGGTCAGCCTTCTCCTGCGGGGTAAAGTGTTTCTCCCGCCAGGAGTCATCATGCATGATGTCCAAGATGGACATAGAGGATTCTCCTCTTTTCTGTTTGCCAGTTGTTGCCTTTCCTTTTCCTTTTCTTTGGGTGTCAGACATCCTGAAAAACAGAAATCTAGGATATAATAAAAACAGGAAAACAAGTAGGCAAATAACAAAATAAGCACATAGTGGCAAAGGAGCAGTAGAATAATGAAATGAGTTGAGTAAATGTGCATTATGGATTGTATAGGAGTTAGAAATCTGAGAAAAAATTCACAATCCAAAATGCGATATAAATAGAATTCATGTTAATTAGGAAAAATTATCATCATGCCTTGGTTAGAAGGTTACAGAGAATAGTGAAAAACCAAGAAGAGATGTTGTGAAAGTTAGGTTGGTTAGGAATGAAAAAGAGGTTAGGAAGTTGAAATCAGTGAGTTAGTAAAAAGAAGGTTAGAGTAAGTGGCATGATGATCATTTTCTAAGTAACAAGAATTTACAATTAGAAGCTATAGTCAACTCATATTCAAACAAGGAAGTTGATGATGATTCATATAGATATGAAAATAGCAAAAAGTGGAATTGAAGCATCCAAAATGCAATTTATTAACCAGGAAATCGAAAAGAATAAGAAAGCTTGCTCGTGCATACATGAATTGGTTTGGTAAAAGTTGAGTAAAGCAGAATTCAAATTGCCAAAACCAAAACATGAATGAAAATCAAAATAGTTTACAGAAATTTGGGCAGCATTCTGGCTAAAATTGGATGTTCCCGAAAAATAAACATCAAGCGGAATAGTTCATGTGAATTAAAATAAACTACAAATAGATATAAATAATATGAACATGAAAGAGCAGTTGCAATAGCAGCATGAACAAGAAGAACATCATACGAACAATACTTAGATCACAGCAACAACATAATTGCGAAAAGTATAAACAAGTAGCAAGAACAGCGCAATTAAACAGGCCTAAATCCACTAACCACATCCTAGGCTACCTAACAACCTAGAATCCACTACAACATGCATTTCTAACTAGCCTAAATGTAAACAGAAACGAAAAAAAAATGCAATTGACTACGAATTAAAATAAGAGTGGCGTTCGGCGGAACCTGGTAAGCATATGAATGAAAGTGGGGCAGAAAGATGGTAGGGGGTGGTTGTGGTGGCGGCTGACGCGGTGGTTGAGGGGGATGGCGCGGCGGTAGTGGCTGTTCGGAGGCAGGAGGGTTCGGGTAGGGTAATGGGGGTAATGATAGAGAGGGGGAAGGAAGAGAGGGTGGGTGGTGGTGATGGGGGGTTGTGCGGCGGTGATGGTGGCGCGGTGGGGGTGGTAGTTGTGGAGGGGGCAGCGGTGGTGGAGGGAAGAAGAGAAGAGAAGAAGAAGAAGGAGAGGGAAGGAAGAAGGGGGTGGCGTCGCGGTCGTGGCTGGGTGGTCGATGGTGGTGCGGCCGGTGGTGGTGGTTGTTGGTGGCGAGGTGCAGAGAGGGGGATTGCAGAGAAGAGGAAGAAGAAAGGGGTTGGAGGGTGCGAACGGGTAGGGTTTCGCGTGGCTGGGGGTTAAGGAATTTGAATCCACGCGATCGCGTGGGACACGCAGTCGCGTGGCTAGGGTGGAATGGGGGTTGACGCGATCGTATGGGTGGCGCGATCGCATGGGGTGGGTAAAAGGATGAATGACGCGGTCGCGTGAGGCATGCGACCGCGTCATTGGAAATTGTGCGAAACACACAGTTCTAGTGTCGTTTCAGCGCAACTCTCTGTCTCCACTGGGGTTCTATGATATCCGCGCGACGCGATCGCGTCGCTCACGCTATCGCGTGGGATGGGTGTAGTGCAAATGACGCGATCGCGTCAAGGACGCGACCGCGTGGGTCATTTTGTGCGAAATGCACAACAGCCGCACGATTCCTGCCCAACTTTCTGGGCATTGGATCTTTACGCCGATCTCTAGATCACGCAACCGCGTGAATGACGCGGACGTGTGGGAGGTGGTTTTCGCAACTGACGCGATCGCATAAGCAATGCGGTCGCGTTGCACGCCCCTTTATATATATATATATATATATATATATATATATTGAATTATGCTTTATGCAATGCTAATGAATAATATTTAGGTTCAATTGAAAAAGAATAAAAATAAATAACACGAAATAAAATTGAAAAAGAAACGACCATACCATGGTAGGTTGTCTCCCACCTAGCACTTTTATTTAAAGTCCTTAAGTTGGACATATGGTGAGCTTCCTGTTATGGTGGCTTGTGCTTAAATTCATCCAGAAATCTCCACCAATGCTTAGAATGCCAACAGCCTCTGGGGTCCCAAACTAGGCATGTAAAGCTTCTGAGCAGTTTCAAACAGATTCTCAGGCTCCCGGGGTGACGAATGTCAGAATAGATTCCAAGATCCCAAACTTTGCTATTAAATCCGCCTTCGTCTTGATCTATATTTTTCCATCCGGGCAGTTTAGAAATTAGATTCTCACCAAAATAACCAAACATTTTCCGAGATCCATTCGATTGAACATGATGCCAATCCGTGCACTTTGAGTTGAAGCGGGAAACCTTATTGAACCTGGTGCACCAGCTCTGAGTGTGAGCCATTTTCCTCTTACTCTTAAAGCCGCAGAGAGCTCTAAGCTGGCCATCTGTTTCAAGCAAACCATATTCAAGTGGAAAAGTAAAGATAAAGGTTAAGGATTATACCCACTTGAAGCTTGTATTGGGTGGTAATGGCCTTGGGATAGGTGTTTCCAGTGGTTCTGTAAGTTCTACTCCCTTGTGCTCTTCCGTGAATTTCTCCACTTCCTGGCAGAATTCTTCAAATGCAACATCGTCCTGATCAAAGTCTTCTATGTCTTCCGCGTCACTCAAGTCATAAGATGGAGGTTGAGAAAAATCTACCTCCGCGTCTTCTTCGTATTCACTTGGATAAGGTTTTTCAATCTCAGAGAATTCACTTGCGGATGCAAGTTCATTACTAGGAGAACTTGACTTGTGACTATCATCATCAAGGAAACTTGCTTCTTGGATTATTGCGTCTAGTTATTCATAAAAGACATGCCTTAGGGTTTGTGCACTATCCTCCTTAGCATCAATTGTAACGTCCTTGACAGAATTCTCCACAATTCTGGATTCCCATGGAAGTTCAGCGTCTCCTAAGTCTTCAACCAACTCTTCTTCTTCTATAATGACAGCTTCCTCTACTTGTTCCAGTATGAAGTCATGCTCTGTTCTATCCACTGGAGTTTCTAGTATCTCCTTCATGCTACGATCTTCATTAGATTGTCCACATGGGGTTGTGGAAGGTTCTTGAATGTTCGAACGTCTAGAAGATACTTGACTTATTGCTTGCTCCAGTTGATGAAGGGTTGTTTGAAGTTGATCTACTGTTTCCTTGAGGCGAACCTGTGATTCTGGAGGTGATGGATTTGGACATGGTACATAGGGAAGTGGTGGTGTTTGGGAGTAATCGGATTGGGATTGGGGTAAATAAGGATCATATGATGGTGAATGGTGAAAAGACGCTTGTGAGTGTGGCAGTTCAAAGCTACGTTGAGAGGGTGGTTTATAGGCACAGGGTGGGGCTTGTTGGTTGTTACAAGGTTGTCCACCATATCTGTCAGCTTGGTATGCATTGTAGAATGGCCTTTGTCCATGATATCTTGGAGGGTGTTGTTGCCTAAAGGGTTGATCAAATCCTCTTGGCTCCATCCATCTTTGATCTCTATGACCTTGATGCATATTCCTGTTATAGCCTTCACTCCTTTCAACAATATTAAAACCAAACTCAAAGCGAGAGGGGTGAGAATTCATAGTAGCTAATAAAAAATAAAAAGCAAAAATAAAAATAGATAAACAGGCAAAATAAAATATTTACAATAACCAATAATAAGGCACACGTTTGCAGCTCTCCGACAACGGCGCCATTTTTGACGTTAGGATTTTTGTTGGTAAAGAATTTTATAAAAATAGTCGCATTGTAGATATAGTTTCTAAACCTACAGAAATCCCTTCGTACAAACGTTTTGGTTGTCACAAGTAACAAACCCCTTTAAAATTGATAACCGAAGTATTTAAACCTCGGGTCGTCTTCTCAAGAAACTGCAGGGAAGTATGTTCTTATTATTGGTTATGAAGATTGTAAATTGGGGTTTTAAAAATAGGGAGCAAGTAATTTAAATTGCAATTAAAATAAGCAAATGACTGTAAAATAAACTTTTGGTAAGGTATGAGAAATTGGAAGTCCTATCATAATTATCCTTATCAATGGTGATGAGAATTGAGTCTTAATCCCACTTAGTTAGCCTTTACTAAAGCAAGGGAAGATCAAGTGGATTGATTAGTCTGATCTTCAGGTTCTAGTCAATTCCTAAGAAAGGACTGGAATTATTGAAGTTTAATTCAATTAGCAAAGATAACAATTATCGATCACATTGAGTTTGATAACTCCTGAGTTACTGATTTCTTAACCAAGACCAAAAGGGGAAAAGTAAATCAATTCGAATAAAAATATCTTCAGATTGGAAGTAACGGTGGCATAAATAAAAGAGAGCGATCATAAACTGAAATACCTCAAATAACATTAATTAAAAGAATTATCTGTAACATAGAAAAGTTCATAAACTAAATTGAGAAGATAATAAAAAAAAGAAAGTTGAACCTGATAAAAAGAGACAATCATGAAAGCAAGAAAAATTCCAAATCCTAATCCTAAGAGAGAGAGAGGAGAGAACCTCTCTCTAAAAACTAAATCTAAATCATGAAAAGTGAATAATTGGAGAGTCCATTTGAATGGGTGCATTCCCCCACTTTATAACCTCTGATCTGTGCTTTCTGTACTTGGATCTGGGCTAAAAAGAGCTTCAGAAATCGCTGGGAGCATTTTTTGTAATTTCTGGTGCGTGGCCTCTGTCACGCGTCCGCGTGGGTCATGCGGTCGCGTCATCTGGAGTTTTCCTTATCATGCGTTCGCTTCGGTCATGCGTCCGCGTCATCTGCGTTCTGCACAAGGCGTGCGTTCGCGTCATTCACGCGTTCCCGTCGCGCTCTCTTCGCGCTGGGCATGCGGCCACGTCGTCCACGCATTCGCGTCGCTGCCAGTTTCTTCAAAAACTCCATTTTTTGCTTTCCTTCCATTTTTGTATGTTTCCTTTCCATCCTTTAAGTCATTCCCGCCTTTAGAATATCTGAAACTACTTAACACACAAATCACGGCATCGAATGGTAATAAAGGGAAATTAAAATAATTATTTTTAAAGTATAGGAAACATGTATTTCACATATACCACATAATAAGGAAGGGAAAATGAAACCATGCAATTAACATGAATAAATGGGTAAAGAATTGAATAAATCACTTAAATTGGGAACAAAATATATCATAAAATATGGGTTTATCACCTACCCTCTTCCCCATATCCCCTTACTCTTTTCTTTCTTCTTTTGCTCGAGGACGAGCAAACCTTTTAAGTTTAGTGTGGAAAAAGCTTTGCTTTTTGTTTTTCCATAACCATCAATAGCACCTAAGGCCGGAGAAACCTCTAGAAAGAGGAAAGGGAAGGCAATTGCTTCCACCTCTGAGTCATGGGAGATGGGGAGATTCATCTCAAAGGTCCATCAAGACCACTTCTATGAAGTTGTGGCCAAGAAAAAAAAAGTGATTCCTGAAGTCCCTTTCAAGCTCAAAAAGGGTGAATATCCGGAGATCCGACGTGAGATTCAAAAAAGAGGTTGGAAAGCTCTCACCAACCCAATCTAACAAGTCGGAATCTTAATGGTTCAAGAGTTCTATGCCAATGCATGGATCACTAAGAACCATGATCAAAGTATGAACCCGAACCCAAAGAATTGGCTCACAATGGTTCGGGGGAATTACTTGGATTTTAGTCCAGAAAATGTGAGGTTAGCATTCAACTTGCCAATGATGCAAGGAGATCCTCACCCTTTCACTAGAAGGGTCAAATTTGATCAAAGGTTGGACCAAGTCCTTAGGGACATTTGTGTGGAAGGAGCTCAATGGAAGAGAGACTCAAGAGGCAAGCCGGTTCAACTGAAAAGCCTTGACGTCAAACCCGTGGCTAGGGGATGGTTGGAGTTTATCCAACGCTCTATCATTCCTACTAGCAACCGGTCTGAAGTTACAATAGACCGGGCTATCATGATCCATAGCATCATGAATAGAGAGGAAGTAGAAGTTCATGAGATCATATCCCTAGAACTCTACAAGGTGGCGGATAAGCCCTCTACTTTGGCAAGGTTAGCCTTCCCTCATCTCATCTATCACCTATACAATTCAGCTGGAGTTGTCATAGAGGAAGACACCCTCATTGAAGAGGACAAGCCCATCACTAAGAAAAGGATGGAGCAAACAAGAGAGCCCACTCATGGACCTCAACAAGAGCATGAGGAAGTTCCTCATCATGAAATCCCTGAGATGCCTCAAGGGATGCACTTTCCTCCACATAATTATTGGGAGCAAATCAACACCTCCTTAGGAGAATTGAGTTCCAACATGGGGTAACTAAGGATGGAGCACCAAGAGCACTCCATTATCCTCAATGAAATTAGAGAGGACCAAAGATCCATGAGGGAGGAGCAACAAAGGCAAGAAAGAGACATAGAGGAGCTCAAGCACTCCATAAGATCTTCAAGAGGAAGAACTAGCTGCCATCACTAAGGTGGATCCGTTCTTTAATTTCCTTGTTTTTATTTTTCTATTTTTCGAATTATATGCTTTATGTTTTCTCTATGTTTGTGTCTTTATTACATGATCATTAGTGTTTAAGTGTCTATGTCTTAAATGAAAAATATTTTTAATTGCCAAAGAAAAAGGAATACATGAATTTCGAATTCTATCTTGAAATTAGTTTAATTATTTTGATGTAGTGGCAATACTTTTTGTTTTCTGAATGAATGCTTGAACAGTGCATATTTTTGAATTTGTTGTTTATGAATGTTAAAATTGTTGGCTCTTGAAAGAATAATGAAAAAGGAGAAATGTTATTGATAATCTGAAAAATCATAAAATTGACTCTTGAAGCAAGAAAAAGCAGTGAAAAGCTTGCAAAAAAAAGGAAAAAAAAAAGAGAGAGGGTAAGAAAAAGAAAAAACAAGCAGAAAAAGCCAATAGCCCTTTAAACCAAAAGGCAAGGGTAAAAAAAGGATCTAAGGCTTTGAGCATTAATGGATAGGAGGGCCCAAAGGAATAAAATCCTGGCCTAAGCGGCTAAACCAAGCTGTCCCTAACCATGTGCTTGTGGCATGAAGGTGTCAAGTGAAAAGCTTGAGACTGGGCGGTTAAAGTCGTGGTCCAAAAGCAAAAAGAGTGTGCTTAAGAGCTCTGGATACCTCTAATTGGGGACTCTAACAAAGCTGAGTCACAATCTGAAAAGTTTCACCCAGTTATGTGTCTGTGGCATTTATGTATCCGGTGGTAATACTAGAAAACAAAATGCTTAGGGTCACGGCCAAGACTCAAAAAGTAGCTGTGTTCAAGAATCAACATACTGAAATAGGAGAATCAATAACACTATCTAAATTTTGAGTTCCTATGGATGCCAATCATTTTGAACTTCAAAGGATAAAGTGAGATGCCAAAACTATTCAGAAGCAAAAAGGCTACAAGTCCCGCTCATCTAATTAAAACTAATTTTCATTGATAAGTTTGGAATTTATTGTATTTTCTCTTCTTTTAATCCTATTTTCTTTTTAGTTGCTTGGGGACAAGTGATAAACCCACATTTCATGAGTTCTTTTGTGCTTAATTAAAGTGATTTATTCAACTCTTCACCTACTTATTCACATTAATTGCATGGTTTTACTTTCCCTTCCCTATTATGTCATATAATGAAAAACATGTTTTCTAAGCTTTAAAAATTAATTATTTTAATTACCTTTATTTCCATTCGATGCCGTGATTAGTGTGTTGAGTAGTTTCAGATTTTCTAAGGCAGAATGGCTTAAAGGATGAAAAAGGAAACATACTAAGATGGAAGGAGAAAGCAAAACGGAGCTTTAAAGAAACTGGTATCCACGCGATCGCATGGATGACGCGATCGCGTGCCAAGCACAAATTAGCAGCGACGCGGCCGCATGACTGATGCGACCGCGCGCCTTAAGCAGAACGCACATGACGCGGTCGCATGACTGACGCGACCGCGTGGCAAGGAAAAGCTCCAATTGACGCGACCGCGTGACCCACGCGTACACGTGATAGAGGCCACGCACCAGAAATTGCAGAAAACGCTCATAACGAGTTCTGAGGCCCTTTTTGGCCCAAACCCAAGTCCAGAAGGCATAGACCAGAGGTTATGAAGTGAGGGAATGCATCCATTCAGAGAGCTCGCATATTTTCACCTTTCAATGAATTAGATTTAGTTGAGAGGGAGATCTCCTCCCTCTCGCTTTTAGGATTTAGGATTTCTTCTTGTTTTAAGAGTAACTCTGGATCCAGGTTTAATTTTATTTTAATATTACTTCTTTTTATTTATTCCAACATTTGAATTGATTATTATTATTTATGAATTATTCCATGTTACAGATTTCTATTTGAATTAATGATAATTGAGGTATTTTCAGTTTATGATTGTTCTCTTTGACTTAAGTTACCATTGCTTCCCATCTAAGGATATTTTTACTATTATTCCAGCAACTTTACTTTTTCCCCTTTTGGTTCTGGTTAAGAATTTAGTAACTCAACAGTTATTAAACTCAATACAATTGATAATCGTGATCTTGCTAATTGAGCTGAACTTAAATAATCCCAACCTCTTCTGAGGAAATAATTAGGATTCAAAGGTCAACTTAATTAGTCCCTTGACTTTCCCTTACCCTGGTAAAGGTCGACCAAGTGGAGTTTAGATTCAACTTTCATTATTGTTGAGAGAGATAACTAAGTTGGACCTCTAATTTCTCTACCTTGCTAAAAGTCGCTTTACAGTTATTATTTATTCTTGATTGCCATTTAATTCACTCGTCATTCAGATTACTTGCTTCTCACCTTCTAAACCCCGATTATAACCTTTATAGCCAATAATAAGAACATACTTCCTCGCAGTTCCTTGAGAAGACGACCCGAGGTTTGAATATTCGGTTAACAATTTTTAAAGGGGTTTGTTACTTGTGACACCCAACACATTTGTACGAAGGAATTTTTTCCGGTTTAGAAACTATATCTACAACGCGACCGTTTCTATGAATTTCTTTACTGGTAGAAATCCACGACGTCAAAATGGCGCCGTTGCCGGGGAACTGCTAATGTGTGCCTTATTATTGGTTATTGTAAATATTTTCCTTTTGCCTGTTTATTTATTTTCGTTTTTCCTCTTTATCTTTATTTGCTACTATGAACTCTCACCCCTCTCGCTTTGAGTTTGGTTCTAATATTGTTAAAGGAAATAGAAGTTACAGCAGGAATGTGCATTAAGGTCAGACCAATCAAGGATGGATGGAACCAAGAGGATCTAATCAACCCTTTAGGCAGCAACACCCTCCGAGATATCCTGGGCAAAGACCATTCTACCGTGCATACCCAGCTGAAAGACATGGTGGACAACCTTGTAACTACCAACAAGCCCCACCCCGTGCATATGAACCATCCTTTCAACATAACCACGAACCACCACACTCACAAGCTTCTCTTCATCATTCGCCATCATAAGATCCTTCCTTACCCCAATACCAATCCAATCGTTCCCGATCGTCACCACTTTCCTTTGTATCATGTCCAAGTCTGGAAAACCGTGAAGCAAAGGATCGCCTAAAAGAAACAATGATTAAATTTCAAACAACCGTTCAACAGCTGGAGCAAGCACTAATTCAATGGGCTACTAGGCGCTTAAATATACAAGGATCAACCACAGCTCCATGTGGATAGCCCGATGAAGAGCGTAGCATGAAAGAAGTACTAGAGACTCCAGCGGGCAAGACAGAGAATGAATTCATACTAGAACAAGTGGAAGAAGCTGTCATTGTTCAAGAAGAAGAGTTGGTTGAATTGGTTGAAGATCTAGGCGATGCTGAACTTCCTTGGGAATCCAGAATTGAGGAAAACTCCGTCCAAGATGCCACAGTTAACGCTAAGGAGGATACCGTACAATCTCCAAGGCAAGTCGTTTATGAAGAGTCAGACGGAATAATCCAAGAAGCAAATTTCCTTGATGATGATAGTCACAAGTCTAGTTCTCCTAGTGATGAGCTGGCGTCCGCAAGTGAATTCTCTGAGATCGAAGAATCTTCCCCAAGTGAATATGAAGATGATGCGGAGGTAGATTTCTCTCAACCTCCAATCTATGACTCGAGTGATGAGGAAGACATAGAAGACTTTGACCAGGATACAGATACAATTGAAGATCTTTGCATGGAAGTGGAAGAATTCACAGAAGAACACAAGGAAATGGAACTTGCAGAACCACCAAAAACACCTATCCCAAGGCCATTACCACCCAATACAAGCTTCAAGTGGGTACAATCTTTAACTTATAATTTTACTTATTCACTTGAATATGGTTTGCTTGAAACAGATGGCCAGCTTAGAGCTCTCTGCGGCTTTAAGAGTAAGAGGGAAATGGCTCGTATTCAGAGCTGGTGCACCAGGTTCAATAAGGTTCCACGCTTCACCTCAAAGTACACGGATTGGTATCATGCTCAATTGCATGGATCACAGAGAACATTTGGTCGCCACGGTGAGACTCTACTCTTTAACCCGCCCAAATGGAAACTTACAAATCAAAACGGAGGCGGATCTAAAAACACAACTTGGGATCATGGATTATGTTCTGACATTCGTCATCCCGGGAGGCTGAATATCTGTTTAAAGCTGTGCAGAAGCTTTACATGCCTAGTTTGGGACCCCGGAGGCTATTGGCATTCCAAGCACTGGTGGAGATTTTTGGACGAATTTAAACACAAGCCACCATAACAGGATACTCTTCCAATGTCCAACTTAAGGACTTTAACTAAAAGTGCTAGGTGGGAGACAACCCACCATGGTATGGTCGCTACTTTTTTTTTTCATATTATTTCTTGTTAATTGCTTTCATTTTTCCTTTTTCATTTTTATTTATTAAACCTGGAATCATGCATAAGCATCTATGATAGTCATTGCATTCTGCACTTTTCATGCATAAAAAAAAAAAGTGGTTGCACGACGCGACCACATGCCCCATGCGATCGCATCATATCGCGAAAAACACCACCCATGCGACCGCGTGACCCACGCAGCCGCGTGATATATATATCGACGTAAGGATCCAACGAATAGAAAGTTGGGCTGGAATCGTGCGGCCCTTGTGCGTTTCGCACAAATTGGCTCACGCGATCGCATGCCCCATACGATCGCGTCACTACCCAATACCAACCACACGCGACCGCGTGAGCTACGCGATCGCATCGCATGGATTACACATCGCCCCGAAAGGAGACAGAGAGTTGCGCTGAAACGGCACTGGAGTTGTGCATTTAGCACAAATTCCAGCGACGCGATCGCGCGACCCATGCGATCGCGTCACCCTTCTTTCCCCCCTCCCATGCGATCACGCACTCCACGCGATTGCGTCACTCCCATTCTCGTCCCAACCACGCGACCGCGTGCCCCACGCGGCCGCGTGGATTTGAAAATATAACCCCCCAGCCCGCGAACCCTATCAGTCACGCAGCCCTCCCCTTTCACCCCCAACCCTCTTCTCCTTCTCTCTTCTTCTTCTTCCCAGCCACCGCCGGCCAGCCGCCACACCACCACCCCAACGCCGCCGCCACCCCGTACGCCGCCGCCCTAACCCCCTCCCCTCCCTTCTTCTCCCTTCCTCCTCTCCCCTCCCCTCTCCGCCACTGTCTCCGCGACCACCGCCCCCCCACCGCCGGCAGCCCAGCCTCCCACCCCTCAGCTACCCATCTGCAAGCCCCCCTCCCTTCCTCTATCACCAACCCAAATCCTCGCCGCCACTGCCCCTCGCCGCCACCACCGCGTCACCGTGCACCACCACCACGCCGGACGCCGCCGCAGCCACCTTCTTCCCTGTTCCATCCCTTCCGCTTACCAGGTTCCACAACACGTAACCATTTTTTATCTGTTCATAAATTTTCTGTATTTTTTATTCCGTTTATGTTCATAATTAGGATAGCTAGACTTGCATGTTGTAGTGGATTTCTAGGTTGTTAGGTAGCTTAGGCTGTGGTTAGTGGATCTAGGTCTGTTTACTTGCACTGTTCTTACTTCTGCTTTACCCTATGTGCAAATATGTTGCTGCATAATCATGTTTCATATGCTGCTTTCTTGTATGTTGCTGCTGTTTACATTAAGTTTTTATGTTTATTTTATATCTATGTACATGCAGCTTGATTTTTTAATTCATATGAACTGATTAAATTGCTGTTTATTTTCCGGGACAATCTAATTTTAGCCTGAATGCTGCCCAATTTTTTTTTAAAATTTGTTTTCATTCATGTTTTGGTTTCGCATTTCTGAAATCTGTTTTCCTTTACTTTACCCAAACCACTACATGAATGCTATGGCAGACTTTCTCATCCTTTTTGATTTCCTGGTTCATAAACTGCTTGTTCAAATTATGAGTACTTCTATTCTTACCTGTGAATCCTTGTTATATGGAATTTTTCTATGCTACTTACTTTCCTAACTCACTGATTTTAATTTACTAATTTCTTTTTCAAATCCTAACCATACTAACCCTTTTGATCTCTTTTATGATTATTTTCACTTTCCTCTAACTTTCTAACCATGGCATATTGCTTACTTTCTTTCCATTTAACATTCATTCAATCATATTTCACTTACTTATTTTCCTTATTTTATTTCTCCTTTGCCGCTTGGATTTCCTTTATTTAATTGCCTATTTGCTTTTCGATTTTATCCAATTCCTGGTTTTCTGTTTTTCAGGATGTCTGCTTCACAGAGGAAAGGTAAAGGCAAGCGCAAGAGAGGAGATTCCTCCCAGTCCATCATTTCTCTAATGCACGATACATCATGGTGGGAGAAGAATTTCACACAGCAGGAGAAAGCTAACCAACTGCTTCCTGCAAATGATCCTATAAAATTTGCAAACTGGTACTGTGAACTGAAGTAC
Organism: Arachis hypogaea; assembly: GCF_003086295.3. Taxonomy (NCBI): domain Eukaryota; kingdom Viridiplantae; phylum Streptophyta; class Magnoliopsida; order Fabales; family Fabaceae; genus Arachis; species Arachis hypogaea. The sequence goes on from NC_092046.1 coordinate 60,808,227, forward strand.
CCGGCTTTTGCAAACTCCGGAAATCTATACCTGGAACGTACCTTGAAGATTCCAGAGGCCCTCCAGCAATACACTACTAAGCTAATCAAGCAAAGGGGCTGGTACTTTCTGGAGAGACAACTGACAGAGGTGAATGCATCTTGGGTCTGGGAATTCTATTGCAACTACTACCTTACTACCCTAGATGCAGTGAACCTGAGAGGAAAGCTAATTCTGGTCACTGAGGAGGCCATAGAGACCATTCTCCAGCTCCCCGCCACGTCCGATCAGCCAGATGGTTTTGCACAGGCTGAGGAGGACATGGGCCAGATGCAGTTTGATTGGGATGCTGTGAAGGCAAGGATAGCTCTCGACCCTGCTGTTCCTTTGGAGATGGGTCAGAACACCACTATGCCTAGAGGGATCAAGAGAGTGTACTTAAATGATGAGGCTCGGCTTTGGCATCAGATCTTGAGTAACTTTGTGATGCCGAGTACTCACGAGACAGAGATCCCGGCTACCATGATCACCCTCCTTTGGTGTGTGCTGGAGGGTAAGGACATTTATCTGCCTCGTTTTATCCGGCATTATATGGCCAGGGCCCACGTTAGAGGCACCCTCCCCTTTCCTTACCTGGTTACACGGCTAGGCCGTCAGGCTGATGTGCCTTGTGAGGATGCCGATGAGAGATCACCAGCAGCGGACTGCAGGAAGATCATCCCGCACAGTAGGAACTTCCTTGCTTTAGGCTACAGACCACCACCTGTCACTGCTACTGATGAGATAGCCCCTCCGTCTGCTGGACCCTCTTCATCCACAGCTGCCCCAGCTGCCCCTGCTGCCACCACTGCACCTCCACCCGCCTCTGAGCCGGTCTATCGCCTCGTGCACCGTCTATTTCGCCAGCTTGATCAGATGGAGCACCGTAACAGGCGCCGGTATGAGAGATTAGAGCGCCGCAGTAGGCGACGCTATTCCCATCTGAAGCTGATGATCAGACAGGGCACCGACATCCCCTCCGAGCCTGACACCCCTTCAGAGCCATCAGAGGATGAGCACGAGGAGGAGCCTCATTCCCAGGCGGAGACTCATCAGCAGGCAGCCACAGAGCAGGCTGCCCCGCATCAGGAGGTTATGCACCCGATAGAGGCTGCAGATCTGGAGATCCCGCTCCAGTCCGTGATGAGATATTTTGGTGAGAAACGAATCTCTCCCAAAACACCACAAATCTAACCGGCAAGTGCACCGGGTCGCATCAAGTAATAAAAACTCACGGGAGTGAGGTCGATCCCACAGGGATTGAAGGATTGAGCAATTTTAGTTTAGTGGTTGATTTAGTCAAGCGAATCAAGATTTGGTTGATGATTGTGTGACTTGCAGAAAGTAAATTGCATTGAAGTAAAGAGAACAAGAAATAAATGGCTGAAACTTAAAGAACAAGAAATTAAATGGCAGAAACTTAGAGTGCAAGAAATGTAAATTGCTTGAGATGTAAAGGGGATTGGGATGTGGATTTGCAGAAATTAAACAAGGAAAAACTAAATTGCATCAAACAGAAGAGGGAAAGGGAATTGGGATTGAACCGGATCTTGAAGCAGTAAAGTAAATGAACAGAAAAAGCAATAAATAGGGAATTTAAATGAGAAATTCAGATCTCAGGACCCAGAGACTAGAAAACCAAGTCTAGATCTCAATGCCTTCCTAGATCCAACAAGAACAATAGCAAGGAAATTGTAAATTGCAAAGAAAAGAGATGAAGAGCAATAAACCGGAAATGAAATTCAATTAACAGTAAAGGAAACAGAGAGATCCAAGATTGAGATTGAAACATAATTTCTTCAATTCTCCAATCCAAGATCCAAGACAATTGTAAAATGAAATTGAAAGCAATGGAAACAAAGAAATTAAAGTTCACTCAGTAACAAAAGCTCTCCAAAAACTCTTATGAAAATTCCAAAAGGAAAGCTCCCTGAATAACTTGAATTCTATCCTATTTATACACTTTCAAAAATGATCTTTAAGCCTTGAGTTGGGCCTTTGTTCTTGGTGGAATTGGGTTGAAAGAGGCCTTGGTTGATTGCTCTTGAAGTTTGAAGAAGAACCGAAGTGAACCAATTGAACCGGTTTTGAAGTTAGCCATAGTTGGACCTAACGTTTGAGCCAAAGTTAGGGGTCTAACTTTGGCCCTAACTTTTCATAGCAGCAAGCATGTTTCTCTGGTTTGGACGTTGGTGCCAACGTTAGGGGTCTAACTTTGACCCTAACGTTGGCAATGCTTTGTGCTAGTGGCGCCAACGTTAGCCTCCAAGTTAGGGGGCTAACGTTGGCACAAACGTTGGCCCTTCCCCCTTTGTGATTCATGTGCCAACGTTAGCTTCTAAGTTAGGGGGCTAACGTTGGCGCAAACGTTGGTGCCCAGGGGAGAACTTCTCTTGCCAATGTTAGCCTCCAAGTTAGGGGGCTAACGTTGGCTCAAACGTGGGGAGCCCAGGGAGTAATCTTCATGCCCAACGTTAGCCTCCAAGTTAGGGGGCTAACGTTGGGGCTAACTTCATGCCTCCAGGTTCAATTTCACTTATTCCATTCTTCACTTCTAGCCATTCCTCTTTGCTTCAACCTTTCTCCAAGCTTTCTTCACCTATCATTAATCAACCAAACTCATCAAATCTATGCTCAAAATCATGAGATATTCAATCTTTCATAATATGCAACAAATATAGCACAAAACCTCATGAAATGGCATGAATTCATATATGGTTGGTTCAATCAAGGGAAACATGAAAATCTACTCAATTAGCTTGCTTGTAGCTCAAGAAAGTGCATAATTCTAATGAAAACAAAAGAAAAAGACTAGCTAAAATAGGCTAAGATGACTTGTCATCACAACACCAAACTTAAAGCTTGCTTGTCCCCAAGCAAGAAATGAATTATTAAGAAGAAAGAATGAAATGGAAGAGGAAGTTCATGCTAGCAGAGTATTATTGATAGTTCATGGGGTTTTATGTGGATATGCAAATACTCACTTCTTATTGATTCCGAGGCCTAGAAAGTCTCCTTCAAGCTTCAAGTGACATATTGCTATGACCTCTCATTATTCCTTTATCCTTGGCTATTACTTTATTCAAAAGCTTTATTTGAGTGTCATGTGTAGCAAGTTCATTTTCTTTTCTTTATACTTGACACATTATTCACTATAGACACTTGGCTCACATTCCTTCTTAAAACATTGATGCCCAGCACCTCTTTGGGTTACTAAATGCCTTGTAGTTAGGTTGCTCTTGATAGTGGATTTTCAGCTGATGATCCCGGGTTAGTTAACCCAAGTCACCAAGTGTTGAGGCACTCCTAAGAGCTTACTAATCCAAGCAGATCCTAGTACAAAGACATCACAGGCATATATTTTAAGGTTCAAGCTATTGGTGTCCAGCTTTGTTTCTTTTTGTTTTTCTTTTGTTTTGCCACTTTTTGGCTCTCTTTGTTCTTTCCTTCTTTTTGTTTTTCTTTCTAACCAAGTAATTTAATTCAATTGAGATTCATAGACAGTAGGCCACTCTTTACTTAGAAGGGGATATCCTAGCTCTTTATTTACTAAAAGTGAGCTATTATACAATCACACACATACCACCACTTACTTTTATTCTACTTCTAACTAACATAGATTATCTTGCTTCACATTCAAACTGTTCTTTTATTGAATTTAAAGATGCAGGGGACAATACATACTTCTTGTCAAGTGAAAGTAAACACACAAGCACACACATAAACTAGCCTACTTATTTTGAAAGAAACAAACATAATGCAAAGATCTTTAATTAAAATGGACTACTTGGAAATGCAAAGACAATTTAGAACAGATTGAATTTGTAGTGATGAATAAGGAGCAAGTCCACCTTTCATTTGTCATGCCTTTTCTTTCTCCTTTCATACACTTCGCTGCTAGAGTTCCCACCATCCTTTTGCTTCTGGAATGAGGTTACATCTCTTCAGGAACTTGTATCTGTTCTTGTTGTCTCCTTCCCATTCTGAGTTCTCAAAACAAATGTCTCTTGCAATCTCCTCATAATCTTGATCCTCAGTCAATCTTTGTTGGTATCCCGGTTCATCAAAGCGGACTGACTTTAGTTTCAAGACTTTTTTGATTGCCTCCGGGCTAAAGTCTACTTCCACCCCACGCACATAGCTCTTGTACGTTGGGGGTTCACGCATGTCAATCCTTGGGACATTTGCATAGAACTCTCTTATGATGTTGGTATTAACTCGGGTGGCTGGCGATGTAAGTTCCTCCCATCTCCTCTTCCGGATTTTGTTCTTTATTTCTTGACATCCATCATCCGGCAACATGAATGGAATTTCAGGATAGATTTTTTTCTCGTTCATCCATTGAATTTGCATTTGATGAGACCAAGACTTGAACCTCCATTGGTCATATTCATGTGTTTCTTCCTCCACTATTGGATCTTTTCCTTTTCGTCGTTTGGTTCTTGAGGAGGATGCCATGATCACTTGGTTGGTTGAGAGGGAATGTGAAGAATGTTGGAGAGTTTGATGTGTGGTTGGAGGAAAAAGAGATTCGGACCGAACTTGTTATGACAAGAAGTTATGAAGAGAAGTTTAAGTGGTTGGAGTTTAAAGTAGAAGAAAGGTTGCACAAGGCTTGTTATGTTGAGGAGTGATTCGGTTATGTGCATGGCTTGAAGGTGGTATGCTTTTAAATGAGCAATGAAGGGCTAGGATGCAATTAGACACTATGGGAATCAAGGGTGTGCATGTATGGATGAATGAAGACAAAATTTGCTCCTTCCCTTGCCTTTGCCGTGATCATTCTCAAGGAGTGGCAGATTTCTTACTTGAAGCATGTGATAGGGTTTTGTCCTTATGCCATGCTTTCCTTTATCTTGTCTTTTTCATTGAAGATTCTTTGACCTCCTAGTCATCATAACAAGACAACATACATTAGTCTTATCCAACCGTAGCAATATTGTTCTTTTTAGTAAAAATATGTGAACCATCAATTCTTATCTCATGTGAACCGTGACACTTCCTTTGGAGGACACCAAACTTGATGTTTGGTAATGTATAAAGAAAATGAGTTTCTTCCTCCAATTAGTAAAGTTTAAATGTTCATAAGAATTGTTTTCATCATACTTTCTTTTTCTCTTTTTTTTTTTCATGAAGGATTAATTGTATCCTTGAATCGGTGCATCAAGGTTTGATGAACACCAAACTTGTTTCTTGTCAAAGGGTACATCACAATTAATGCCTCCATTACCGAATAAGAATTTTTCTATTTATAAGGTTTTGGAAAATAACACATGTATGATTATTGATGCATGAATTTCAAATTTTCATGAAGCTATGTGGACACCAAACTTAGTGTTCGGCCATATGCTCTATCAAAATATTTTAAGCATGTGAAACAAAATCCTTTGTAATATTGGTTGAGTGTGCTTGAAGACACACTAAACTTAGCATATGTTTCAAAATAATGCATGCAATAAATGGACGTGTTCATGAAAAGAGAAAAGAATTCATGCATCAAGTGATCATAACTTATTGAATTTAAAATGACATGAATCTTAAATCATGGGTTGCCTCCCATGGAGCGCTCTTTTATTGTCACTAGCTTGACATTGAGGCTTTCTTTTATGGTGGTTGGTGCTTGTAGGGCCTCAATTTGTCTCCCCTGACTGTGATCCTCTTCTTTGTTCTCTGGTGTTCAATTTCAGCATGTTCTAATGATAGTATGTTGCTGACAGTGTAGTAATCCTCGGTTTGTTGATTTGCCCCCAGCTGTTGATATATCAGTTGCACTTTGTCACCTTTAGAAAGCCCCTCTGTTGGAATCTTTCTATTCTTCCAGCCCCTTTTTGCTTTGTTTCTGCGCTTCATCTTTCCTTTTGTTGATCTTTCTTTTCTGGCTGTAGGCTTCCCTTGGGGGCCTCTCTTCTCAGTGGCCAATACTCTAACATCCTCTTGGGCTTTTTCATCAGTCTGCACAGTCCTTAGCATTGGGATGTTGCTGTGACTTTCCTGGTCACTTTTCATATAGTCTTTCTTCTCCTTGCTAAATTGTGCCTCTGGTAATACCTTCAGAGTGATGCTTTGGTCATGCATCCTGAGAGTTAATTCCCCTTCCTCTACATCTATGATAGCTCTAGCAGTGGCCAAGAATGGCCTTCCCAGTATAACAGAGTCACCATCATCATTGTTTGATTCTAGAACCACAAAATCAGCAGGGTATATAAAACTGTCCACCTTGACCAAAAGCTTTTCAATTACACCTCTGGGGTATACCATTGACTTGTCTACCAGCTCTAGAGACATTTGTACTGGTTTGACCTCCTCTATATGTAGCTTTTTCACCAAGGAGGATGGTATTAAGTTAATACTCGCTCCAAGATCGCACATTGCTTTAGTAATGGTCAATTCTCCAATGGTGCAAGGCAACAGGAAGCTCCCTGGGTCCTCAAGCTTGGGAGGAAGCCCCTTTTGAATCAAGGTCCTGCATTCCTCAGCAATCTTTATGGTTTCTTTCTCATCCCAGCTTCTTTTCTTGTTGATGAGATCCTTCAGAAACTTGGAGTATAGAGGCATTTGCTCAAGTGCTTCAGCAAAGGGGATATTGATTTCCAACTTCTAAAAAATCTCAAGGAATTTGTGAAAATGCTGGTCTTTAACCTCTTTGTTGAACCTCTGAGGGTAAGGCAGTGGAGGTGTGATGCTTTTTCCTATTTGCTGCTGCCCTTGAGCTACTTCCTTTGAGCTATGTGGCTGGTTGTCCTTCTCTTTGAGTTTCTCAGTGCCTTTGTTTGGCATCACATCTTGCTCCTTATCCTCATCTGCCTTTGTTTGATTCTCATCCTCTGTTGGTTCTTTGATGTTCTCTGCTTGCTTCCTTGTAGTGTCATTGTTGCTTATCAATGTTCTCCCACTCCTCAATTGTATTGCCTTGCATTCCTCCTTGGGATTTGGAATTGTGTCACTGGGCAGTACGTTTGAAGGTCTCTCAACAGATACTTACTTGGAGAGTTGCCCCATCTGTCTCTCTAGGCTCTTTATAGAGGCTTCCTGATTCTTGGCTACCATTTCTTGGTGTTTCAACATTTTGTCTATCATGGCTTCCAAGTGAGTGATTCTTTGGGCTTCAGGTAATATTTGAGGTGGGTTATTAGATGTGGGTGGTGGATGGTAGGCATTTTGGTTGGTGGGTTGGTTATTAGATTGGTATTGGTTGATGTTGGGGTAGTTGTTTTGAGGTTTTCTGTAGGGGTTTTGGTTATTCTACTGCTGGTTGTGATTTTGGTTGTTTCTTGGATTGTGTTGGTTTGAATTCCTCTGCCATGGTTGTTGGTTTTGGGTATGGTTATCTCCCCATCTGAGGTTTGGGTGGTTCTTCCAGGATGGATTGTATGTATCACCATACACTTCATTTGGTCCTTGATTGTGCATATACTGCACTTGCTTTTGTTGTTGTTCTTCTTGAGTTTCTTCACTTTGTCCCCATGTGGTTGATGGTTGGCTGGTGTTAACTGCTGCAACTTGGAGACTATCAATCCTCTTGGCCATTTGCTCAAATTGTTGTTGAATTTGCTGCTGCATCATCTTGTTTTGAGCTAGGATTGAATCCACTCCTTCTAGCTCCATTACTCCTCTCCTTTGTGATGGTTGGCGGCTTCTTTGGTGAGCGAAGAAATATTGGTTGTTGGCCACCATGTCCACAAGATTCTGAGCTTCCTCAGTAGTTTTCATCAGTTGTAGTGAACCTCCAGCAGAATGATCTAATGCCTCCTGAGATTTCAATGTCAGACCTTCATAGAAATTTTGCAGCACGTCCCATTCATTGAACATCTCTGGAGGACACTTTCTGATTAAGGCTTTGTACCTCTCCCATGCTTCATACAAGGATTCGGCATCTAATTGTGTGAATGTCTGCACCTCAGTTTTCAGCCTGATGACTCTTTGGGGTGGATAGAATTTGGCTAGAAATTTAGTCACCAAGTCATCCCAACTAGTGATACTTCCTTGGGGAAAAGTTTCAAGCCATTGTTCAGCCTTATCTCTTAATGAGAACGGGAACAGCAGAAGCTTGTAGGTTTCAGGATTCACGCCATTGGATTTGACAGTGTCACAGATCCTTAAGAAGGTAGATAGATGTTGATTTGGATCCTCCAATGGTCCTCCCCCAAATGAGCAATTGTTCTGGACCAATGTGATGAGTTGTGGCTTCAGTTCAAAATTATTTGCATTGACATTAGGGGTGAGAATGCTACTTCCACAATGTCTAGCATTTGCAAAGGTATAGGAAGCCAACACTCTCCTCTGTTGTGGTTGATTATTGACTCCTTCTCCTGGATTAGATGTATCTCCTTCCATCTCGTGGAATTCTTCGTCTGATTCCTCTTCTCCAACAATACTTTTCCCTCTTTCAGCTCTTCTTAACCTCCTGAGAGTTCTTTCGTCTTGTTCATGAAAATTGGGTATGGCTCTTCTTGTACCTGACATACAAGCAGAACATAAGAGCACACAAACCAGTTACACTTCAATCTACTGCTAGAATGAAGTTTTAGTTAGCTTAAGCAAAAATTCAAACAGTTAGTGGGTTAGTCAAAATTAAAGAAAAAGTGCTTGATCTAGATTACCACCTCACTTAATCATTGTCAATCTAATCAATCCCCGGCAACGGCGCCAAAAACTTGATGAGATATTTTGGTGAGAAACGAATCTCTCCCAAAACACCACAAATCTAACCGGCAAGTGCACCGGGTCGCATCAAGTAATAAAAACTCACGGGAGTGAGGTCGATCCCACAGGGATTGAAGGATTGAGCAATTTTAGTTTAGTGGTTGATTTAGTCAAGCGAATCAAGATTTGGTTGATGATTGTGTGACTTGCAGAAAGTAAATTGCATTGAAGTAAAGAGAACAAGAAATAAATGGCTGAAACTTAAAGAACAAGAAATTAAATGGCAGAAACTTAGAGTGCAAGAAATGTAAATTGCTTGAGATGTAAAGGGGATTGGGATGTGGATTTGCAGAAATTAAACAAGGAAAAACTAAATTGCATCAAACAGAAGAGGGAAAGGGAATTGGGATTGAACCGGATCTTGAAGCAATAAAGTAAATGAACAGAAAAAGCAATAAACAGGGAATTTAAATGAGAAATTCAGATCTCAGGACCCAGAGACTAGAAAACCAAGTCTAGATCTCAATGCCTTCCTAGATCCAACAAGAACAATAGCAAGGAAATTGTAAATTGCAAAGAAAAGAGATGAAGAGCAATAAACCGGAAATGAAATTCAATTAACAGTAAAGGAAACAGAGAGATCCAAGATTGAGATTGAAACAGAATTTCTTCAATTCTCCAATCCAAGATCCAAGACAATTGTAAAATGAAATTGAAAGCAATGGAAACAAAGAAATTAAAGTTCACTCAGTAACAAAAGCTCTCCAAAAACTCTTATGAAAATTCCAAAAGGAAAGCTCCCTGAATAACTTGAATTCTATCCTATTTATACACTTTCAAAAATGATCTTCAAGCCTTGAGTTGGGCCTTTGTTCTTGGTGGAATTGGGTTGAAAGAGGCCTTGGTTGATTGCTCTTGAAGTTTGAAGAAGAACCGAAGTGAACCAATTGAACCGGTTTTGAAGTTAGCCATAGTTGGACCTAACGTTTGAGCCAAAGTTAGGGGTCTAACTTTGGCCCTAACTTTTCATAGCAGCAAGCATGTTTCTCTGGTTTGGACGTTGGTGCCAACGTTAGGGGTCTAACTTTGACCCTAACGTTGGCAATGCTTTGTGCTAGTGGCGCCAACGTTAGCCTCCAAGTTAGGGGGCTAACGTTGGCGCAAACGTTGGCCCTTCCCCCTTTGTGATTCATGTGCCAACGTTAGCCTCCAAGTTAGGGGGCTAACGTTGGCACAAACGTTGGTGCCCAGGGGAGAACTTCTCTTGCCAACGTTAGCCTCCAAGTTAGGGGGCTAACGTTGGCTCAAACGTAGGGAGCCCAGGGAGTAATCTTCATGCCCAACGTTAGCCTCCAAGTTAGGGGGCTAACGTTGGGGCTAACTTCATGCCTCCAGGTTCAATTTCACTTATTCCATTCTTCACTTCTAGCCATTCCTCTTTGCTTCAACCTTTCTCCAAGCTTTCTTCACCTATCATTAATCAACCAAACTCATCAAAGCTATGCTCAAAATCATGAGATATTCAATCTTTCATAATATGCAACAAATATAGCACAAAACCTCATGAAATGGCATGAATTCATATATGGTTGGTTCAATCAAGGGAAACATGAAAATCTACTCAATTAGCTTGCTTGTAGCTCAAGAAAGTGCATAATTCTAATGAAAACAAAAGAAAAAGACTAGCTAAAATAGGCTAAGATGACTTGTCATCAGTCCGTCCCACCTCCACAGCAGCCAGACCCTCAGCCCACCACCGCCACGGAGACCCCAGCTACCATCCCTACCATTGATGACACTCCTTCACACCAGGCTTGATTGAGCATCGAGGACGATGTTTCATTTTAAGTGTGGGGAGGTCGCCATCTCTAGCGTTTATTTTGGTGAACTACTACATACTTTTTCTTTTATTTTGGATATTTTTCTGTATTTTTCTCTTTTTCTTTTATTGTTATTTTCTGAGTACTTATACATTGCTACTTGTGTATTTTACTCTATTTTCTGCATTTTGCATCTTTAGTTCATACTTCAGCCATTTAGTTTATTTTAGTTATTTAGTTTAGTTGGCAATTCTGATTTATTAGTGGATTAATTAGTATAGTTTACCCTTTTTAGCATAAGATAGTATAGTTTAAATAGAAAAATATAGAAAGGAAGTAAACTAGAAACTTTAACAGAATCAAAATAACCCACACCTTGTATATATAGCATTACATGTTAGTTGACAACATTTCATCAAGGAGGAACATTAAAACTTTAAAAGCTACCCTAAATAATTTTTTCAAGAGAATAATGGGAATTTTTAACTAAACCTGCATACAATATATGAATGATATATGATGCTTGAGTTAGAGAACACACAGCCTGTGAGTCTTGAGCTTAAATTATATAGTTGCATTCAAACCATAATTTCATTTCTGTGTGTCATATTTCTTCTCATTCTGATATTCTTTACTTTGCTTTAATCTATATGTCCAATTATAGAATATAGAATAGATACATACCAAGAGAATGATTAAGGCCATCATTTGATTTTAGCTCACTCACCCCAAATTAGCCTACCTTTTACATTACCCTTGTTAGCCCCCTTGAGCCTTTCAAAACCCCTTTATTCTATTTAGCCAAATTACTAGCCTTAAGCAGAAAAACAAAATAAAATCCCAAGTGAATCCTTGGTTAGCTTAAGATAGAAAATTATAAATAGAGTTAAATGCGGGAAACCTTTTGGGAACATGGATAATAGAAACAAAAAGGTAGAAAAGTAAAAAGGAATAAAATAAAATTTGGGAAGCATGCTCATGAGAAAATCTAAATGATTCAATTATCATGTGCATTAAAAAAAATTAAAAAAAATTAAAAATAATTAAAAAATAATTAAAAAATAAAAAAAAATTTAAAAATTTTTTCAATGAAAACAATGCACATGGAATAAAAATTAAAAAGTAAAACATGAGCATGTAACTATAAGTGGGAAATATGGAAAAATAGGTAAAGAGATTTTATTTTACTAAATATGTATGTTAGGTGAGATCTTAGTCTAATTAAGGATTCGCTTATTAGCTCACTTGACCATATACATAAATCCTTACCTTTACCTTGGCCCCATTACAACCTTAATTAAGACCTCATGACTTTTTGGTATGACTATATTCTATAATTGTTGATTGGTTAGATGAAAAACAAAGCTGTAAAAATTAAGAATAAAAAGAAAAATAGAGTGAATAAACCCAACAAACACTGAGTGACTAGAGAGTAAACACAAAATCCAGTGAGGGTTTAATAACTCATCAACATATATCCGTGCTTAAAATTTACTAATTGTTTTGCAAGTTTGTACAATGTTTTCTTTCCCATCTCATTTGCTAAAGTACTTTATTATTTAAGGGTTGGCTATATATATATATACACAACTCCTTGAGAATGTGAATTAACTTAGCTACATGTAAGCTTTATATATGAGTGGATGAATTAGAATTGCATGACTCATTAGGTAGATGCATTTAGCATAGGTTGCATTTCATAACATTCCATCACTTTAACCTTAATTATTTACCTTGGATTTAGCATGAGGACATGCTAGTGTTTAAGTGTGGGGAGGTTGATAAACCCACATTTCATGAGTTCTTTTGTGCTTAATTAAAGTGATTTATTCAACTCTTCACCTACTTATTCACATTAATTGCATGGTTTTACTTTCCCTTCCCTATTATGTCATATAATGAAAAACATGTTTTCTAAGCTTTAAAAATTAATTATTTTAATTACCTTTATTTCCATTCGATGCCGTGATTAGTGTGTTGAGTAGTTTCAGATTTTCTAAGGCAGAATGGCTTAAAGGATGAAAAAGGAAACATACTAAGATGGAAGGAGAAAGCAAAACGGAGCTTTAAAGAAACTGGTATCCACGCGATCGCATGGATGACGCGATCGCGTGCCAAGCACGAATTAGCAGCGACGCGGCCGCATGACTGACGCGACCACGCGCCTTAAGCAGAACGCACATGACGCGGTCGCATGACTGACGCGACCGCGTGGCAAGGAAAAGCTCCAATTGACGCGACCGCGTGATAGAGGCCACGCACCAGAAATTGCAGAAAACGCTCATAACGAGTTCTGAGGCCCTTTTTGGCCCAAACCCAAGTCCAGAAGGCATAGACCAGAGGTTATGAAGTGAGGGAATGCATCCATTCAGAGAGCTCGCATATTTTCACCTTTCAATGAATTAGATTTAGTTGAGAGGGAGATCTCCTCCCTCTCGCTTTTAGGATTTAGGATTTCTTCTTGTTTTAAGAGTAACTCTGGATCCAGGTTTAATTTTATTTTAATATTACTTCTCTTTATTTATTCCAACATTTGAATTGATTATTATTATTTATGAATTATTCCATGTTATAGATTTCTATTTGAATTAATGATAATTGAGGTATTTTTAGTTTATGATTGTTCTCTTTGATTTAAGTTACCATTGCTTCCCATCTAAGGATATTTTTACTATTATTCCAGCAACTTTACTTTTTCCCCTTTTGGTTCTGGTTAAGAATTTAGTAACTCAACAGTTATTAAACTCAATACAATTGATAATCGTGATCTTGCTAATTGAGCTGAACTTAAATAATCCCAACCTTTTTTGAGGAAATAATTAGGATTCAAAGGTCAACTTAATTAGTCCCTTGACTTTCCCTTACCCTGGTAAAGGTCGACCAAGTGGAGTTTAGATTCAACTTTCATTATTGTTGAGAGAGATAACTAAGTTGGACCTCTAATTTCTCTACCTTGCTAAAAGTCGCTTTACAGTTATTATTTATTCTTGATTGCCATTTAATTCACTCGTCATTCAGATTACTTGCTTCTCACCTTCTAAACCCCGATTATAACCTTTATAGCCAATAATAAGAACATACTTCCTCGCAGTTCCTTGAGAAGACGACCTGAGGTTTGAATACTCGGTTAACAATTTTTAAAGGGGTTTGTTACTTGTGACACCCAACACGTTTGTACGAAGGGATTTTTGCCGGTTTAGAAACTATATCTACAACACGACTGTTTTTATGATATTCTTTACTGGCAAAAATCCTAACGTCAACAAGCAACAATTTAAGTTTAGTGTTGTGATGGGCGGATAATTTATACCCTTTCTGACATTATTTTTACATAGTTTTTAGTTGCTTGGGGACAAGCAACAATTTAAGTTTGGTGTTGTGATGAGCGGATAATTTATACCCTTTTTGGCATTATTTTTACATAGTTTTTAGTATGTTTTAATTACGTTTTATTATATTTTTATTAGTTTTTATGCAAAAATCACATTTCTGGACTTTACTATGAGTTTGTGTATTTTTCTGTAATTTTAGGTGTTTTCTGGCTGAAATTGAGGGACCTGAGAAAAAATCTGATTCAGAGGCTGAAAAAGGACTGCAGATGGTGTTGGATTCTGACCCTCCTGCACTCGAAGTGGATTTTCTGGAGCTACAGAAGCCTAATTGGTGCGCTCTTAATTGCGTTGGAAAGTATACATCTTGAGCTTTTCAGAAATATATAATAGTCCATACTTTGCCCGAGATTTGATGGCCCAAACTGGCGTCCAAATCCAGTCTAAAACATCTTGGCGTAAAACACCCAAATTGGCACCAGAATTGGAGTTAAACACCTAAACTGGCACCAAAGCTGGCGTTTAACTCCAAGAACAGCCTATGCACATGAAAGCTTCAAGCCTCAGCCCAAGCACAGACCAAGTGGGCCTCGGAAGTAGATTTCTGCACTATCTGCACTTAGTTACTCATTTTCTGTAAACCCTAGTTACTAGTTTAGTATAAAAACTACTTTTAGAGATTTGTTTTACATCTTTGATCACTTTTGATCTTTGATCAGTTATAGACTTTTATCATCTGTTGTTCACGTTTGGAGGCTGGCCTCACGGCTATGACTAGACCTCTTTCACTTATGTATTTTCTATGGAAGAGTTTCTACACCCCATAGATTAAGGTGTGGAGCTCTGCTGTTCTTCATGAATTAATGCAAGTACTATTGTTTTTCTTTCAACTCACGCCTAATTCTTCTCCAAGATATACTCTCGTACTTAATTCAGTTAAGTCAAAATGAAGGGGTGACCCATGACAATCACCCAATCTTCGTTACTCGCTTAGCCAAGATCTGCGTGCCTGACAACCACGAAGCAGTCTACATGATGTTCAACGTAGTCATTGTGCGACAACCGGAGTATATTCTCTTGGATATCTAATACACGGACCGAGTCCGTGAGATTAGTATCTTCGTGGTATAGGCTAGAATCATTGGCAACATTCCTGGGATCCGGAAAGTCTAAACCTTGTCTGTGGTATTCCGAGTAGGATCTGGGAAGGGATAACTATGACGAGTTTCAAACTTGCGAACGTTGGGCGCAGTGACAGTGTGCAAAAGGATCAATGGATTCTACTCTGTTGCTAGCGGGAATCGACAGATGATTAGCCATGCGGTAGCTGTGCCTGGTATTTTTCATCCGAGACGAGAAATCTAACAGTTGATTAGCCGTGCAGAAACCGTAGAGGACCATTTTCATTGAGAGGATCTTACAGCGTGCCATGGAAGGGAGCACTCATGGTTGGAAGGAGGCAGTAGGAAAATAGAGGTTCAGAAGCAACAAAGCATCTCCAGACGCTTATCTGAAATTCCCACCAATGAATTACATAAGTAACTTTATTTTATTTTGTGTTTTATTTATATTTTAATTATCAAAACCTCATAACCAATGGAATTCGCCTGACTGAGATTTACAAGATGACCATAGCTTGCTTCAAGCCGACAATCTCCATGGGATCGACCCTTACTCACGTAAGGTTTATTACTTGGACGACCCAGTGCACTTGCTGGTTAGTTGTGCAGAGATGTGAAAAGTGTGAATCACGATTTCCGTACACCAATAACCTTTCCTCACATTTATTCAATGAAATAGCATGATTTTTTGATTGTCTCCTTATTTGTGCTTAGATGTGAAAACATACTTTTTAGACCTTTAATTTGATGATTTTCTTATCTTCCTTTGATTCCACTAGATGCCTTGATGTGTTTGCTAGTGATTTCAGATTGAAAAGGGCTAGGAAAGGATCAAAGGAGTGGAAGGAAAGCATACAAAGTGGAGAAATCATGAAAAGTCAAAGATTTGGAAAAAGCCCATGGGCGTGCACACACTATGCGCCTACGGGCGGATTGCGAAATGCTCCAGGGATGCGTACGCGCACTGTACATGTACGCGCTAAAGGTCACACGTGATTTTTAAAGAAGAACTCGTGCCTGGTGATTTTGGAGGGTTTCTGGCCTCATTTGGAGCTGAGTTTTTGGCGGGAAAAGGCTAAATAGACCAAGGAATGAAGGGGGAAGCATCGGAGGACATTCATTCACACACTTTAGGCTTAGCTTTAGTTAGTTTTAGAGAGAGAAGTTCTCACTTCTCTCTAGGATTAGGTTTAGTTCTTAGATCTAGATTTCAATTCATGCTTTCATCTACTTCTACCTTTCAATTCTTGTTGTTACATTCATCTATTCTTCTATTGTTTGTTATAATTTCTTCTATTTTGTTTCTATGCTTTGATGTAGATCTACTTTTGTTCATTCTATTTTCTTTCAATTCAATTTGAGGTAATTCATGATAATTGTGTTTCTTTTGATTGTTGTTATTAATTTCTTGCAATAATTGTTGTTATATTTAATTGTTGTTGTCAATTTACTTTGCTTTCCTTTTATACTTCCAAGTGTTTGATGAAATGTTTGGTTGGATTCTTGTGTAGATTTTGTCCCTCTTGGCCTAGGTGGAGTAATTAGTGACGCTTGAGTTAACTAATTCCTTAGTTGATTGATAATTAGAAGTTGCTAATTGATTTGGATACCACTAACGCTAGTCTTTCCCTTGGGAGTTAGCTAGGACTTGTGGAATCAAGTTAATTCATCCACTTGACTTTCCTCCATGGTTAGAGGTTAACTAAGTGGTAGCAATGGATAATTTGTGGTCACAATTGAGGAGGATAACTAGGATAGGACTTCTAGTTCTCATATCTTGCCAAGAGCTTTGTTAGTTGTTAGTTTATTTTTAGTGCCATTTACATTTCTTGTTTCTAATCTCAAAAACCCCAAACATACTCCATAACCAATAACAAGGCACTTTATCGCAATTCCTAGGGAGAACGACCCAAGTTTTAAATACTTTGATTTACAATTTTAAGGGTTTGTTTTTGTGACAAACAAATTTTTACTATGAAAGGATTATTGTTTGGTTTAGAAACTATACTTTACAACGAGGCTTCATTAGTGAAATTCTAAACCGTCAAAAACCCGTTCATCAAAATGGCTCATGTATTGATTAAATGTATAGACCTTATGCATTGAAGTTCTTGTATATAGTTTGAAAGAAAGAAAAATGAGAAAAACAAAAAGAAAAAGAAAAAGACAAAAAAATAAATGTGAAAAAGAGAAGAGAAAGGAAAAAAAAAAGAAAGGAAGAAAAGAAAGAAATAAAAAGGGGGACAAAATACCCCAAAGTGAAGTTCAATAAGAGTCAATGCATAAGTGTTGTGAAAATCAAAATAAAATGCATGAGTATGTGAAAAGTGAAGGACGGGTAGTTAGGTTAGTAATTAATTGTATAGGTCATCATAGGTTAGGTGGGAAAGTTTAAGCTCATCAAAGATTCAAACTATAGTCCACTTATCCATATATGATCCTACCTTGACCCTAGCTCCATTACAACCTTTGAGAAATACCTTGATAAACCTCTATTTCATGGTTTATCTTGTGCTCAATTGAATGGTTTTTATCAACTCTTTACCCACTTATTCATACTATTTGCATGAGTTTACATTCTCCTTCCTGATTTTGTGCTATGATTGAAAACATGCTTCTTTGACCTTATATTTGCTAATATTAATCCTCTCTTATTACCATTAGATGCCTTGATATGTGTGTTAAGTGTTTTCAGAGATTACAGGGCAGGAATGGTTTAGAGGATGGAAAGAAAGCATGCAAAAGTGGAAGGAATACAAGAAGTTGAAGGAACTACAAAGCTGTCCAGCCTGACCTCTCTGCACTCAAACGATCATAACTTGAGTTACAGAGGTCTAAATGATGCGATTCCAGTTGCGTTGAAAAGCTAACGTCCGGGGCTTCGATTTGATATATAATATGCCAGAGTTTCCCTGAAGATAGGTGACGCGAATGCGTGGTCCACGTGGACGTGTCGCAGTGACAAAAATCAGCGTGTTTGAATTCGCAACCAGCGAATTTCAGGCTGTTTCTGACCCAGTTCTCGGCCCAGAAAATACAGATTAGAGGCTATAAAATAGAGGGATTGCATCCATTCATAAATAAGCTTTCATTTTCACAATTTTAGTTTTAGATGTAGTTTTTAGAGAGAGAGGTTCTCTCCTCTCTCTTAGGATTTAGGAGTTATGATTTTCTTAGTTTTAGGAGTGCCTCTCGATCCCAGGTACAATGTTCCTTTTATTACTTTTCCAATTTAATTTATGAATATCCATGTTAAGATTTGAATATTTTATTTAATATAATTCGAGGTATTTCGGACTTATGATTGCTCTCTTTAATTTATTAATGCTCTCTGTTTATCCAAATTATTTTCATTCAAGTAGACTTTCTTCCCTTTTGGCTTTGGTTAAATAATTTATCAAACTCATTGTTGATTGAAAATTGGAATTCTTCAAGAATTAATTCGAGTTCCAATAACTCTAGCCTTTCCCAAGGAAAGACTAGGACTTGAGGAATAAAAATTAATTCATCCACTTAACTTACCTTCATAGTTAGAGGTTAACAAAGTGGGAGAAAAATCCATTCTCATCACAATTGATAAGGATAACCAGGATAGGACTTCCAGTTCTTATACCTTGTCAAGAGTTTATTTTACAGTTATTATTATTTTATTTTACTTGTCAGTCAACATACTTTTTACCTTGATCCAAAACCCCAATTTACAACTAATAACCAATAATAAGAACATCTCCCTGCAATTCCTTGAGAAGACGACCCGAGGTTTGAATACTTCGGTTATCAATTTATTTAGGGGTTTGTTACTTGTGACAACCAAAACTTTTGTAAGAAAGGTTGATTGCTTGGTTTAGTAACTATACTTGCAACGAGTATTTACTATAACTTCTAAACCATCAATCTTCAGTTTTTCAAAAATGGCGCTGTTGCCGGAGAATTGCAAACGTGTGCCTTATTATTGGTTATTGTAAATATTTTATTTTGCGTTGTTTATTTGTTTTTATTTTTTTTATTTTTGCTTTTTCTTAAGTTAAGAGGTTATTGGTTTTTATTTTAAAATTTTTATTTTATCTTATCTTATTTCAAAAATCAAATTTCAAAATTCAAATTTAAAAATTTTCAAAATTCAAATTTCAAAAATTTTCAAATTTCAAATTTCAAAAAATTCAAAATTCAAAAATTTAAAATTCAAAATTTCAAAATTTAATTTTTAAATTCAAAATTTACATAACTTTTTAATTTAAATTTGTTTTTGTTTTTGTTTTTAATTTTTATTTGCTACTATGAACTCTCACCCCTTTGGCTATGAGTCTGGTTACAATTATGTTGCAGGAAGAAGAAATTACAATGAGAACAGGCATCAAAGTTGGAACAATCAAAGATGGGAGGAGCCACAAGGATTTGATCAACTCTCATGGCAACAACCACCTCCAATGGACTATCAACAACCACCACCATATGCCTATAAACCCTCTCCTCAACATGACTTTGGACCACCATACTCACAAGCCCCTTTCCGCCATTCACCTCCATATGACCCTAACCCTCAACCACCATACCAACCACCTTATGAGCCATATGAACCATATATAGAACCACCCCAATTCCAACCTAATTACTCACAAGAACCACCACTTCAATAATCACCATCTCCATATCTATCAATCCAAGAGCACTATGATCCTATTTAAGAAAGCCGAGCGCATCAAGAGTCAAAGGATCGTTTCAAGGAAACAGTGGATCGATTTCAGGCAACCATTCGTCAATTGGAGCAAGCGATAAATCAATTAGATTTCCGACGTTCAGACACTCAAGGAACCCCCATGGCTTCATGTGGACAATCTAATGAAGAACGTAGCATGAAGGAGATACTAGAAACTCCAGTGAACAGTACGGAGCATGAATTTGTACTGGAACAAGTAGAGGAAGCCGGAATTATTGAAGAAGAAGAAGTGGTTGAAGACTTAGGAGATGCAGAACCTCCATGGGAAAGTCCAGTCGTAGAACCCCCTTCCAAGACGTTTGAAATTGATGCTGAGGAGGGTGTACAACCTCCAAGGCATATCACAGTTGAAGACTTGGTAGAGGTTGATCAAGAGGTGGAGATTCAAGAAAAAGAAGCACAACCTCCCATGCCCTTGGAAAGCAATGAAGGGGAGATTGAATTGGAAGAAAGCTACCGAGAGGAAGAGGTTGAAATTGAAGAAGATTGCAAAGAGGTGGTAATTATCAAAGAAGAGCACAAGGGAGTGGAGCTTGCAATTTCATTAAAAATACCTCCCCCTAAGTTGCCATCCTCCTTCACAACATTCAAGTGGGTAAAATTCATATCCCTTAGCTTTCTAATTCCACTTGAATATGGGCTACTGGAGACGGATGGTCAACTTAGAGCTCTTTGTAACATTCAGAGTAAGAGGAAGATGGCCAGTGGTAAGAATTGTCCTGCAAGGTTCATTATGGTTGGAAGCTTTAAGTTTAAACGCAACGGTTGGTGTAGAGCTAAATTGAATGGGTCTAGGAAGCTGTTTGGTAGCTGCAGTGAGAATTCAAATTACTTATCACCTAGCTGGAAAAATACAGATCCCGACAAAAATGGGTGTAAAAGCAAAGTTTGGGATCCTGGAATCTGCTCTGACATCTGTCACCCCGGGAGCCTAAGAATCTGTTTGAAGCTTCTTAAGGGCTTTACATGCCTAGTTTGGGACCCCGGAGGTTACTGGAGATACCAACATTGGTGGAGATTTCTGGATGAGTTCAAACACAAGCCACCATAACAGGGAGCTCACCAAATGTCCAACTTAAGGACTTTAACTAAAAGTGCTAGGTGGGAGACAACCCACCATGGTATGATCGTTCCTTTTTCATTTTTATTTAGTTTTATTTGTTTTCGAGTTTTATTTTATTTTATTATATTGAACTTGGAGTTTTGCATCACATTCATATTAACACTGCATTCTGTATTTTTTCAGATTAAAAAAAAAAAAAAGCACGCACGCGACGCGACAGCGTCGCTGATGTGTCCGCGTCACCAGTGCAATGGAAAGAAAAGAAATCGAATAAAAAGTCACGCGAGAGCGTGGCTGGAGGCGTGCCAATGGCATAAATCGTCCCACGCGACCGCATCGCTGATGCGACCGCGTCATATGGGAATAATGGCCTCCCACGCGACCGCGTGACCAAGATTTCGACGTCAAAGTGGTGCACACCCGAAAGTTGTGCGAGAGTGGTGCTGGATTGGTGCTGAACGCATAATTCTTCCCACGCGGACGTGTGACCGACGCAACCGCGTCATATCCACATAATGGCCAGTCACGCGATCGCATGCCCCACGCGATCGCGTCACCCAATATTTGGCAATTAATGATTTTGAACAGAGAGTTGTGCGAGTGCGAGGCTGCCCTCGAGCCAGTGGCATAAAACGGGTCACGTGACCGCGTGACTGACGCGACCGCGTCAATCAGTTTAAGCGCAAGTCGCGCGACCGCGTGCCCCACGCGACTGCGTCGCTTGCGCCGCACAGCTTTTCCTAATTTGCCAAATATCTTATGTTTTCTTCTCCAAATCCTTATTTTTCTTATTTCTTTCTCCTTCCTTTCTTATTTTCTTTGACTTCTCATCTTTTTCACCTCCATTCTATTTTATTTAATTTATTTGCATACTTTCATTCATTACATTTTAATTTAGTGCATATTTTTATTTTCTTTTCTAAATCATTATTTTTCCTTTGGTGTTGAATTTTCTTATTTCACTGTTGTATCTTCTCTTGAATTATTTTAGGTGCTTAGAGACTTGTTTTATTCTGGTTAGGTAATATTATGCCAATCTTTTATACCTGTATTAATTTTGCATTGACATGAATTTACATTACCTCTCCTTACCCACACTTTCCCTCATTATTGCAAAAATTTTGCACCACTAGTATGCCATGTGCTTCTATTATTTTCTCACTTGCATGTTGTAGCTACCATGTAATTGAGACCCTCATTATTTGGCATTAACCAACCCATGTTTCATTTGTTTTTTTATCTTTGTTTTGGGTTACTTTTCTTCCCTTTTTCTTTCAGGATGGCCACCAGGAAGAGAACCGGAAGACGTTTACATAGGAGAGACAAACAAGTCCATCTGCATAATCCTTGAAGAAAAGCATCAGTTGGAGCAGCCCGTCCACTTGTACATCTCAGCATGCACCGAGGACGGTGCAATCTTTAAGTGTGGGGAGGTCGATACCGATCTCCATGGGTTAGTTACTCTTCTATCTCAACACCAATGATTTATTTTCCTTATTTATTATTGCATTTGCATGTTTGATTGCATATTTGTTTAATTTTGTGCATATTTTACCACTTGGTTGAAGTAATATTTTCTTTTTTAAGAAACCTTTTAGAGCATTTTACTAATTTGAATAAAATTTAATGTTACACTTGTTTGAAGAAATATTATACTGGAACATAGTTTAGAGCTCGAACACACAAAACCTGTGAGATTTTTGAGCCTATTTGAATTGGTTGCATTTTACCAACCAATATTTTATTTTTGGTGTGTGTTTTTCTCTCTAAAATTGTGATCTTTGTCTTGCTTAATTCTATATTTCCATTATTTGATGTATGCATACACTTACATGATTGAGGTCTTTGTTTCACTGGGCTTACATACCCATATGGCCTTACCTTTCATTATCCTTTGCAAACCAATTTGAGCCTATTTTACCCCTTTGTTCTTTACTTTAGCACATCATTAACTCTAAGCGGAAAATAATATTGTCCTTAATTTGAATCCTTGGTTAGCTTAGACTAGTGAGAGCGCTCATGAATTAAGTGTGGGGAAATTGGGATTGAAAACATTTGGTTTGAGAATTGAGTATGTTAGAATTTTCTGAAAATGTGAAAGAAATGTTTAGGACATGATTCATGCATCCAATAATTTAATCATATGCATTGAGAAAAATAAAAGAAAAGAAAAAAAAAATATATATATATATATATTAAAAAAAAGAGAAGAAGTGAAAAAAAAAGCAAATAAGAAAAAGGGGACAAAATGCCCCAAAGTAAATGTTGAAAGCAATGCATATGTACTGTACTTGAAATTAGAATGCATGAATATGTGGAAAACATGATTAATGGATAGCTAGATGTGGTATTATGATTACATGGATTGTCGAAAGTTAGGTGAAAAGTTTAAGTTAATTAAGGATTCAGATTTTAGTCTACTTGACCAAATACAATCCTACCTTGACCCTAACCCCATTACAACCCTTAAAAGACCTCTTGATATGTGTATCTGTGCATTAAATTTATGTTGATTGTTAGATGAAGAGCAAGCCTTAGAAAGCAAGGTTAGTAGAGAATTGAGAGAATCGAACCTTAAACACTTGAGTGATTAGAGTGTATACACTACCAGTGAGGGTTCGATGCTCGATTCTTTGTTCCCGGCTTTCATGAGCTATTTTCTTCTACAAGCCTATTTGTACTTCATTTTTATGATTTGAATTAGTGAAATCCAGTTCATATTTATTTTTGAAGGATTTGTTTACATTTAACCAAGTAGGTAGAAATATTTTGCATGTAGTTGCATTCATATAGATAGGTTGCATTTCATATTAATCTACCATTCCTCTTCATCTTTATAGCTTCTCTTCAGCTTAGCATGAGGACATGCTAATGTTTAAGTGTGGGGAGGTTGATAAACCTCTATTTCATGGTTTATCTTGTGCTCAATTGAGTGGTTTTTATCAACTTTTTACCCACTTATTCATACTATTTGCATGAGTTTACATTCTCCTACCTGATTTTGTGCTATGATTGAAAACATGCTTCTTTGACCTTATATTTGCTAATATTAATCCTCTCTTATTACCATTAGATGCTTTGATATGTGTGTTAAGTATTTTCAGAGATTACAGGGCAGGAATGGTTTAGAGGATGGAAAGGAAGAATGCAAAAGTGGAAGGAATACAAGAAGTTAAAGGAACTGCAAAGCTGTCCAGCCTGACCTCTCTTCACTCAAACGGTCATAACTTGAGCTACAGAGGTCCAAACAATGCGGTTCCAGTTGCGTTGGAAATCTAACGTCCGAGGCTTCGATTTGATATATAATATACCATAGTTGCTCTGACGATAGGCGACGCGAATGCGTGGTCCACGCGGACGCGTCGTAGTGACAAAAAACAACGTGTTTGAATTCGCAACCAGCGAATTCTGGGCTGTTTCTGACCCAGTTCTCGGTCCAGAAAACACAGATTAGAGGCTATAAAGTAGAGGGATTGCATCCATTCATAAATAATCTTTCATATTCACAATTTTAGTTTTAGATGTAGTTTTTAGAGAGAGAGGTTCTCTCTTCTCTCTTAGGATTTAGGATTTAGGATTTCTCTTAGTTTTAGGAGTGCCTCTCGATCCCAGGTTCAATGTTCCTTTTATTTACTTTTTCAATTTAATTTATGAATATCCATGTTAAGATTTGAATATTTTATTTAATATAATTCAAGGTATTTCAGACTTATGATTGCTCTCTTTAATTTATTAATGCTCTCTGTTTATCCAAATTATTTTCATTCAAGTAGACTTTCTTCCCTTTTGGCTTTGGTTAAATAATTGGTGACTCTTGAGTTATCAAACTCATTGTTGATTGAAAATTGAAATTCTTCAAGAATTAATTCGAGTTCCAATAACTCTAGCCTTTCCCAAGGAAAGACTAGGACCTGAGGAATAAAAATTAATTCATCCACTTAACTTACCTTCATAGTTAGAGGTTAACAAAGTAGGAGAAAAATCCATTCTCATCACAATTGATAAGGATAACTAGGATAGGACTTCCAGTTCTTATACCTTGCCAAGAGTTTATTTTACATTTATTATTATTTTATTTTACTTGTCATTCAACATACTTTTTACCTTGATCCAAAACCCCAATTTACAACTCATAACCAATAATAAGAACACCTTGATGGGAAGCAGAAACTGGTGAATTAAAAATTTATGAAAATGGTTACGTTGCAAGTATAGTTCTTAACTCACCGAAAATCTGCCTATCAATTTAGAAATATGTCACAGAGAGTTTAAATTAAAATTACTAGGAGTTTTAAGTCCCAGGTCGTCTCCCAACGAGTTGTAGAAAAGTGTGCTGTTTTATTAATTAGATGTTCCAAGAAGTTGAGCTAAGTAAATTGGAATTTAAATTGAGGAATTTTAAATAATATAAATAAAAGTCTTGACTGGGAATTGATTAGTTAGAATCTCTATCATTGATGGAGTGATTTTTAGGATTGATTTATAATTAATGGTTACTCTGTTTGGTTATCCTTTACTAGGTAAGGGAAAGTCAAACAAGTTGGAATGCCAGATCTATTCACGAGTTACAACCCACTTAGTTCAAAGGAATTGGCGTTGGTGACAGGATAGCAATCCAACATTTAACCCAACTACAAATTTTTCCCTCAATCATTCCAACTCAAGAGTTCCCTTTTAATCAATTCCCCATCAAGTAATGAAACTATTCACGCATTGTAAATAAAAGATCCATGACACGTAAAAGGGAATTAAAAGAAGACATGATTATTGAAATTGAAATTGAATTAAAAAGAATTAATCCTTGCATCAATTAATCATAAAAGTATCTGAATAACAAAATTGAACATAACAAAGAACATGGAAGAATAAAACCGAGTTAAGAGAACAAACTAGAATGATGAAGTCTTGATGAGGAAATAACTCTTCTCAATGTTCCAATGCTAAGACCAATTGAAAATCCAAATTCTAAAAACTAGAGAGAAAAACCTAAGAGAGTGAAAAACTTGTTCTAAAACTACTGAATGAATGTCCCCTTTTGTTTCTGCATATTCTCTGACTCTAGTCTGCTGTTCCGGGCCGAAAACTGGGCCGAAATAGGGTCCAAAATTGCCCCCATCGAATTCTGCAGATTATGCAGATCACGCATGGCACGCGATCACGTCATCCATGCGGACGCGTCGCTTGCGCTTTTTCCTCTCCGTGCGTTCGCGTCGTCCACGCTACCGCGTCGCTTGCGCTTTCCAATCCGCGCGGCCGCACAAGCCATGCGGCCGCGTCACTGCGATTTGCGCTCCTTCACGCGGTCGCGTGAGCCATGCGACCGCGTCACTTCTCGCTGGTTATCTCCTCAAATTCTTGTGTTCCTTCCATTTTTGCTAGCTTCCTCTCCAATCTCCATCTCATTCATGCCCTATAAAGCCTGAAACACTTGACACACAGATCACGGCATCGAATGGAATAGAGGAGAATTAAAATTAAATAATTAAAGTCTCTAGGAAGCAATTTTCAAACATGTACTGAATTTTGGAAGGAAATCTAAATGCATGCTAAATTGATGAATAAGTGGGTAAGGATCATGACAAAACCACACAATTAAACACAATATAAATTATAAAATAGTGGTTTATCAACCTCCCCACACTTAAACATTAGCATGTCCTCATGCTAAATTGAAGGAGACAAGGAAATAAGTATGAACATGCAGAAACTCATGAAATGCAATGCGATCCTACATATATAAATGAATGCAACTATATGATTATTGTCCACTTGATCAAAAGTAAATAAGCCCTTCAAGACAATTACAACTCAAATTCCACCAATTCTATCATTATACAATAAAACCGATAAAAGTGCAAGAGGATAGCTTATGAAAGCAGGGATCATGAAAATTCAAGTATTGAACCCTCACTGATAATGTATGTACGCTCTAATCTCTAGTGTATAGGGTGATCACTCTATCCTTCTCTAATCATGCTTTCTAACTTTTGTTCTTTTCCTAACCAATCAACAACAGTTAATATATCAATGCAAACATCATGAGGTCTTTTCAAGGTTGTAATGGGGCTAAGGTATAGGTAGGGATGTATATTTGGTCAAGTGAGCTAATAAATTGAATCTTTAATTAACCCAAGCTCTAACATAACTTGTATACACTTAATGTAATCTTTAAAGTTCATACCTAGCTACCTAGAGTTTCCTTTTTCAATCCATACTCATGTATCAACTTATATTTTGGTTCTATCATATGTGCACTGATCCTTGAATTCTGAATTTGACATTGGGGTAATTTTATGTCCCCTTATTTATTTGTTTATTATCTCTTTTTCTTCTTTTTTTTTTTAAAGAAATAAATAAAGCTTATCAATACACATAGATTTTTGATTCTTATAGTTTCACATGAATAGGTATCCAAATTCCCTTTAAGTTTTCATGACATATCCCCTTAACAACTTTTGTTCCCACAATTTTCCATACTTAACTAGCACACACAATTCTATCTTAAGCTAACCAAAGATTCAATTTAGGATATGCAATTGTTTTTCAGCTTAAGGTTAGTAATGTGGTAAAATATAGAACAAATGGGGTTTTAAAGGCTCAAAGTGGTTAACAAGGGTAATTGAAAAGGGTAGGCTTGATTTGGATAAGTGAGTTTAAACAAATAATGGCCTCAATCATGTGCAAGCATGTAAATATAATAAATATTGGACATATAAGATAAAACAAAATATAGATTACAATCATAGAGAAGTAAACACACAAGAATGAAATAATTATGGTTAAATAATGTAACCATTCATAAAGGCTCAAATCTTCCACAGGTTGTGTGTTCTTTAACTCAAATATCATGTTCCGAATACAACCCAAGCAAATTCATCATAAGAATTTTTTTGAAAAATCAGTGAAATTTTGTTCCAAAGATAGATTTTAAAAGAAACTTATTGTCTTTTCAATCAAGTAGAACATGCATGCAACTATCCTAACCTATGCAATTTATTCTATTCTATAAAGGAAAGAAAAATCTAACTAAAATGGTCTAATTATTGGTGCCAGAGAAGAGAATTTACCTCCGAAAGTCAGGTACTGACCGACCTCCCCACACTTAAGGCTTTGCACCGTCCTCGGTGCCATTTGTCAGAAACAGGGGTGGGCTGGTGGCAGTATCTCCACAGTCGGGACCGTTATGGCTCCCTGTGCTAGTAAAGGAAGTGGAGTCCGGGGTGTCTGAGTCTCTGAAGCGTCCCTTGAGTAGCTCCTTGAGGTGTTTGAATCGGCGCTCGTTACGGCGTTCTCTCATCTTAGCTTTCAGTTCATGCCGATCCAATTTTTCAAGTATCTGTTGGAGCAATTTCTCAGTTGTAGATGCTTGTGGTGTTGAAGAAGGAATATCTTCAACTGGCTCAGTAGGAAGGCTTGTAGTGGCTGCTGAGAGTCTGAGGTATTTCCCGTTAGGGACATATTGATCATCCCGTGGAAGCATGGCTTTGGTGTCCCCAGCTCTGTAGGAGACTCCGGCTGCTGAGACAAGATCTGAGACCAAGGCGGGGAAAGGTAAGTTGCCCACAATTTATACGTGTTCCATAGCATTCCGGATATGTCTAGAGAGATTCAGAGGTTGGTCTGTAAGGATGCACCATAGTAGAACAGCCATGTCTGCAGTGAAAGAGGACTCATGAGTGCTCGGAAAGACGTAATGGGACATGATCTGTGCCCATACGCGAGCTTCCAAGATAAGTGCTGAAGCCAAGATTCCCTTAGGGCGGGTACGGTGGTATCCGTAGATCCAACGGCTGCCAGGTAATGCGATGACTCCGAGAACGGAGTCCCAATCGAATTGGTATCTCTGGCGCTGAAGGGCGGCTTCTTGAAAAGCGTCCATTCCTACTGGAATAGAGGGAAGACTCAGAGCTTGTTGAATGGCCTCTTCTGTGATGGGGACTTGCTTCTGCCGGACATAAACAGACTGCAGGGTCGGCATGTAGAAGTTGGAGTAGAACTCAACTATCCAAGAAAGATTGACCTGCCTTGGCTGTTTCCGTAGGAAACCCCATTATCTTCGATCAATTTGCGGCTCAACAAAGGTGGCAATATTGGACGGGAGGATAAGAAGGTATTCATTTTTATAGTTCCTTTCTGCCAGGATAGGGAACATCTGCTCACAGTAGCGATTGGAGAATCGCGCAGCGTCCTTTGCTGGAAAGGCTTTCTCCTTTTCGTCAACCTTCATTATCCTCTTGACTCGTTTTGTTGAGGGCTTGACCGCGGTTGAAGAAGGTTCTGCCACTAATGCTCTTTTAGTTCCTCTTCTTGCTGGTGGTCTAGAAGTTGCTTTCTCCTTTCCTTTCTAGGTGGCCATCCTGAAAGAAGGGAGGAGAAAGTAAATTAAATTCAAAGAGATATACAGCAAGGAAGGAAACGGAAAAGAGGGTGATGGATGCACATTAAGATATGCTGACATTACCACATGCTCGCGAGTACGTGTGAAAAGCCAATGATGGAAAATAGCTAGTGCATATAAAGACAAATGAATGCAAGGTGTTTATTGGCATGCTGGCAAAGGGCATGAGTAGCATAGACAAAGCAATACTTTGTAACAAACCATCACGTTTGTATTGACAATTAAATTCAATTAATAAAATAAGAAGGAGAATTCGTGAAAAGCAAGCATTGAATAGTAGAGTAAAGTAATGTAGAAAAGTGCATAGTGCTATATGGGATTTTTCACAAACACATGGCATGCATGTTAAACAAGATATAAAAAGTATGAAATTGAACATGCAAGCAATCCCTTAAAAATAATAATAATTGTCAAATAAATTGTAACAAGTCACAAGCATATAATGAGGGATAATGACTCAAAAAATTTCTAACACCATGTAAAAAGGGAAAAGAAGAATAAAGAAAATAGGAATAATTAAAAGAAGAAGAAAAGAAAAAGAAAATACATGTAGAACAATAAAAAAAATGATAGAAAAAGAAAGAAGGAAGAAGAAGGTAAAACCTTGTTAATGGAGGAGAGAGAGAGAGATAGTGAAAGGTGAGATAGAAAGGGGAACGGAGAAGGAAGAAAGAAGGAGGAAAAAGAAAAATTAGGATTTGGAGGAAAGAAAGATAAGATAATTCGGCAATTTAGGTTGAGCTGTGCGGTGCATGCGACGCGGCCGCGGAAGGCACGCGTTCGCGTGGTTGCACTTCAGGTAGGGTGACGCGATCGCGTCGGTCACGCGGTCGCGTGACCCGTGTTGCGCTGCTGGCGCGAGTGCAGCCTCGCTCCAGCACAACTCTCTGTTCAATTTATTTTAATAGCCAAAATTGGGTGACGCGATCGCGTGGGTCACGCGATCGCATGAGTGTGCATTATAAAATGGGTGACGCGGCCGCGTCAGCGACGCGGTCGCGTGACAAGGATTGTGCTTCCAGCACCAATCCAGCATCACTCTCGCACAGAATGCGACTGTGCACCCTTTACGTCAAAAACTCAGGGCACGCGGCCGCGTGGGGCACGCGGTCGCGTGGGAGGCCATGATTCCCATGCGACGCGGTCGCATGGGGTAACTTGTGCCATTGGCACGACTCCAGCGCTCCTCCTGCGTAACTTTCTGTTCATTTTTTTAATTTTCTTTACTCCCCCTGCCACGCGGACGCGTTGCTGGTGCGATCGCGTCGCGCGGCAAAAATTTTTTTTTTTTTGAAGGAAAGGTAAAGACATGTAATTGAAAGAGCATGAAAGCACTAATAAAGAGAAGAGTTATTAAAGAAGAAAAACTAAAAGTGAAGAAAAGAATGATCATACCGCGGTGGGTTGTCTCCCACCAAGCACTTTGCTTTAACGTCCGTAAGTTGGACGCTCCACTAGCTCAATCTGTTGCTATGTGGGGATCTTCCAAGTGGAGGATCTCAAGCTCCTTGCTTTTCTGCACCTTCTCACCATAGTACAGCTTCAGGCGGTGTCCATTAACCTTAATAAGTTCAGAGCTTGAAGGATGGCTTAGGTGGTAAACTCCGTACGGTTCAGCCTTCTCTACTCTGTATGGACCTTCCCATTTTGATCTTAACTTACCGGGCATTAGCCTTAGTCGAGATTTGTAAAGGAGGACGAAATCTCCAGGTTGAAATTCTTTCTTCTTAATGTTTTGATCATGCATAGCTTTCATCCTTTCCTTGCAAATTCTGGAATTCTCATAAGCTTCTAGGCGAAGGTTCTCCAGTTCCTGCAGTTGCAACTTCCTTTCAGCTCCGGCCTTCTCAATTTCCATGTTGCATTCTTTAACTGCCCAGAAGGCTCTGTGTTCAATTTCAACTGGAAGATGCCAAGCTTTTCCATAAACTAAGCGAAAGGGACTCATCCCAATGGGTGTCTTGTATGCTGTTCTATATGCCCACAGTGCATCTTGTAGCCTGGTGCTCCAGTCTTTTCTATGAGGCTTCACTATCTTCTGCAAGATACGCTTAATTTCTCTGTTTGACACCTCGGCTTGCCCATTAGTTTGGGGATGGTAAGTTGTTGCAACTTTATGGATTATCCCATGCTTCTTCATCAATCCTGTTAGTCTCCTGTTACAAAAATGGGTGCCTTGATCGCTCACGATCGCTCGTGGTGATCCAAAGCGGCATATAATATGGTTTCTCACAAAGGAAACAATAGTGTTAGCATCATCAGTGCGGGTAGGAATTGCTTCCACCCATTTGGAAACATAATCCACAGCTAACAATATATAAAAGTATCCACTAGAATTTGGAAATGGACCCATGAAGTCAATGCCCCACACATCAAAAATTTCACAGAAAAGCATATATTGTTGAGGCATCTCATCCCTCTTGGATATGTTACCAAATTTCTGGCATGGGTGACAAGATTTACAAAACTCAGCAGCATCTCTAAAAAGAGTAGGCCACCAGAATCCGCAGTCTAAGATCTTTCTAGCTGATCTTTAAGGGCCAAAGTGTCCTCCACTCTCAGATGAGTGACAGGCCTCTAAAATGGACTGGAATTCTGATTGAGGCACACAACGTCTAATTATCTGGTCAGTGCCACATCTCCATAAATATGGGTCATCCCATATATAATATTTAGACTCACTTTTCAGCTTGTCTCTTTGATGTTTAGAAAAATGTGGAGGAAATGTGCGGCTAACTAAATAATTAGCAACAGGTGCATACCAAGGGACTACCTCAGATATTGCTTGCAGGTTGTCAAAAGAAAAATTATCATCTATAGGGGTAGAATCATCATTAATATGCTCAAGGCGACTCAAGTGGTCTGCTACTAAATTTTGATTACCACTCCTATCCTTTATTTCTAAATCAAATTCTTGTAACAGCAGTATCCAACGTATAAGTCTTGGTTTGGATTCCTTTTTAGCTAATAGATACTTTAGAGCTGTATGGTCCGAATATACTACTACTCTAGTACCAAGTAAATAAGCTCGGAATTTATCCAAAGCAAAAACAATAGCGAGTAGCTCTTTCTCAGTAGTAGTATAATTGGACTGGGCAGTGTCTAAAGTCTTAGACGCATAGGCGATAACAAAAGGATCCTTACCTTCTCGCTGAGCCAGCGCTGCTCCTACTGCATGGTTGGAAGCATCGCACATGATTTCAAACGGCTGGCTCCAGTCGGGTCCACTCACAATTGGGGCTTGAGTTAGAGCAGTCTTCAGCTTATCAAATGCTTGTTTGCAATCTTCACTGAACTTGAACTCAATGTCCTTCTGCATTAATCTGGATAAGAGAAGTGCTAGCTTACTAAAGTCCTTAATAAATCTCCTGTAGAAACCAGCATGGCCAAGGAACAAACGGACTTCCCTCACAGAAGAGGGGTAAGGTAAACTAGAAATAACATTCACCTTTGCTGTGTCTACAGAAATGCCATTATTAGATACCACATGCCCTAATACAATCCCTTGCTTTAGCATAAAGTGGCATTTTTTTAAATTTAATACAAGGTTTGTATTAACACATCTATCTAATACTCTAGATAATCCATCTAAGCAAAGGTTAAAAGAATCACCATAAACGCTAAAATCGTCCATAAAAACTTCCATACAGTCCTCAATAAGATCAGAAAAAAGACTCATCATGCACCTTTGGAAGGTGGCTGGTGCATTGCACAAGCCAAAGGGCATTCTCTTATAAGCGTAAGTCCCAAAAGGACATGTAAAAGTAGTCTTTTTCCTGATCCTCAGGAGCTATATGAATCTGGAAATAACCTGTGTAACCATCTAGAAAGCAATAATGTGATTTACCTGACAGGCGATCCAGCATTTGATCAATGAATGGAAGTGGGTAGTGATCCTTACGGGTAGCTTGGTTGAGACGCCTGTAATCGATGCAGACTCTCCAAGCATTCTGAACTCTAGTTGCCATGAGCTCTCCATGCTCATTCTTCACGGTAGTGACTCCGGACTTCTTGGGCACCACTTTTACTGGGCTTACCCATTCACTGTCCGAAATGGGATATATGATACCTGCTTCCAATAGTCTGGTCACTTCCTTTTTGACAACTTCCAAGATGGTGAGATTCAATCTTCTTTGTGGTTGATGGACAGGTCTTGCTCCCTCTTCTAAAAATATTCTATGTTAGCATACTTGAGGGTTAATTCCCACTATGTCTGCCAAACTCCACCCAATTGCCTTCTTATGCTTCCTTAGTACATCAAGTAACTGCTCTTCTTGTTGAGAAGTCAGTTCCCTTGCAATAATAACCGGAAGCTTCTGCTCATCCTCAAGATAAGCATATTTGAGATGTGGAGGGAGAGGTTTCAATTCTAACTTTTGATCATGGGTAGGCTCTGGATTATCTAGGGCTTGTGAAAGTGGCGAAGTGTCCTCATTGTCAGTTAAGAGGGTCCCCACACTTGAACCTTAGTGTGCCTCTCTTCAAACTCTTCTTTTTGAACTTCAGCCACACTTTCGTCTATGACATCACACTGGAAGATAGAACGATCTTCTGGGGGGTTGTCAACGACTCCATTCAGATTAAAGATTACTATGCGGCCATCTATTTTAAAGGACTATGTTCCTGAAAAAGCATCCAATTTGAATTTTGATGTCTTCAGGAATGGTTTTCCAAGTAGGATTGATGATGGCTTATCTGAATCATTATGGGGCATCTCCAAGATATAAAAATCAGTAGGAAATGTGAGCCCTTTAATGTTCACCAAAACATCTTCAGCAACTCCAGCCACTGTAATAATGCTTTTATCTGCTAACACAAAATGAGCTGCCGACTTTTTTAAGGGGGGAGCCTTAAAACATCATATATAGACAAAGGCATTATATTGAAACATGCTCCTAAATCACACATGCAATCATAAATTACTACACCACCAATAGTACAACTAACTATGCAAGGACCTGGATCACTACATTTTTCAGGTAATCCTCCCATTAAAGCAGATATAGAACTACCTAAAGGAATAGTTTCTAATTCATTAATTTTGACTTTATAGATACATAAGTCTTTTAGAAACTTTGCATATTTAGGTACCTGCTGAATAACATCAAAAAGGGGAACAGTTACCTCAACCTTTTTGAATATTTCTACCATTTTAGGATCAGGTTCCAGCTGCTTCCTGGGTTTCCTTGCAAGTTGTGGAAATGGAATGGGAGCAGTGTTTTCTGTGGGGCCTGCACCTTTTTGTGCTTCTTCCTGTGGTTGAGCTATCTCTTCTTCACCTATGTCCTCTATATCCTCTTCCTCTTCAACATCTTCGATTTCTACCACCTCTTCAGCTGAGGCGTATTCTGGCAAGCTTGGTTCCTCCTGATTCCTCTCCTGCAGTGTAGTTCCAGACCTCAGGGTGATGGCATTAATGCCTCCCTTTGGATTGGGTAATGGTTGAGAGGGGATTCCAGTGGTTCTTGAAGGTTGGTTATTGGAATTTTGTGCTGAACTAAGTTGTGTCATAAAAGCTTGCAGAGTAGAGGTGAAACCATTCAGACTGGCGTTAATACTGTTCACGATGGTACTTTCCATGGCCAGCTATCTTTTCTCAAAAGCTTGTAATAAATCTTCATTAGAAAATACAGAAGAATGAGTAAATTGAGAGGTTTGCTGCTGATTGTTCGGTGGTCCTTGGTTTTGCCTCAGGTGAGGTGCTCGGTAAGGTTGATTTTGCTGCCTGTTGTTATTATTCCACCTCTGATTTCCATGATTATCTCTGCCTCCCCTGTTATTGTTGTCCCTCCAATTCTGGTTTGAATTGTCCTGCCATCCATGGTTATTATTTCCACTTTGATTGTACCTTGGTTGGGGCGGTCATAGAAGTTGTGAGTGGATGCCACCATGTTGTCTTCTTGTTGGAGCTGCGGGCATTCATCAGTGTAATGGCTGTAATCAGCACAAATTTCGCAAATTCTTTATGGGACTAGTTGTTGGTTTGGCTGCGGTTGAGTTTGCTGAGCTTGTTGATTTAACTACATTTGCTTCAGCAGGTTGGTCATCTCACAGATGCTTCGATTTAGAGCAGCAATCTCTATGCCAGAAGATACTTCTGCAACAGCTTTTGAACGGCCTTGCTTCTGTCTGTGGTTCCGAGTAGATTCAGCTAAATCACTGATCAATTGCCAAGCTTCATCAGTGGTCTTGTACTTCTTCATAGACCCATTGCTGGCACTTTCCAATGTGGTCTTATCTTGGGGCCTCATACCTTGTGTGATATAGCTGAGTAGCACGATCTTGTCAATCATGTGGTGGGGGCATGCTTCCAGAAGATTATTGAAGTGCTCCCAGTATTCAAAGAGAGTCTCATTGTCATCCTGAACAATTGTAGAGATATCCTTCCTCAATTTATCAGTAACTTTAGATGGGAAAAATTTCTCCAGAAACTCCTTTCTGAGTGTATCCCAGTTGGATACATTTGCTAGAGGTTGAGTGTAGTACCACTCTCTTGCTTTTCCCTCAAGAGAGAACGGAAAAGCTTTCAGCAGAATTAAAGTTTCATCAGTGCCATCACGCCTGACAGTAGAACAAGCTGCCTGGAAATCTCTCAAGTGCTTGATAGGCTCTTGAGCAGGTAGGCTATGAAACTTGGGCATCAAATTTAGCAGTGCGGTCTTTATTTCAAAATCTGTAGCTACCGCTGGATGATGCGCTTAAAACAGTTGCATCGTAAAATCAGGAGCTCCTTCCTCCTGAATGGTAACTCTTCTAGATGCCATGTTTTCTGCACATAAAACAACCAAATCAATAGAACGGAGGCTGGTTTCTTCCTTAAATTCACTTTCAGATCCGCCCTCAGAGCGGGCTAACCTACGCTGTTCTCGCCTTATTCGTGAAATTGTTCTTTCAATTTCAGGATCAAATATTAGCAAGCGCGGATCAGAAAGTGAACGTGTCATTTGATGGAAGAAACATGCAGCGCATAGTAGCAAAATTAAATAAAATACAAATAAATAAATTCTAATTAATAAAATTAGCACTCTATTGCAACTCCCCGGCAACGGCGCCAAAAATTGATGGGAAGCAGAAGCTGGTGAATTAAAAATTTATTAAAATGGTTACGTTGCAAGTATAGTTCTTAACTCACCGAAAATCTGCCTATCAATTTAGAAATATGTCACAGAGAGTTTAAATTAAAATTACTGGGAGTTTTAAGTCCCAGGTCGTCTCCCAACGAGTTACAGAAAAGTGTGCTATTTTATTAATTAGATGTTCTAAGAAGTTGAGCTAAGTAAATTGGAATTTAAATTGAGGAATTTTAATTAATATAAATAAAAGTCTTGACTGGGAATTGATTAGTTAGAATCTCTATCATTGATGGAGTGATTTTTAGGATTGATTTATAATTAATGGTTACTCTGTTTGGTTATCCTTTACTAGGTAAGGGAAAGTCAAACAAGTTGGAATGCCAGATCTGTTCACGAGTTACAACCCACTTAGTTCAAAGGAATTGGCATTGGTGACAGGATAGCAATCCAACATTTAACCCAACTACAAATTTTTCCTTCAATCCTTCCAACTCAAGAGTTCCCTTTTAATCAATTCCCCATCAAGTAATGAAACTACTCACGCATTGTAAATAAAGAATCCATGACACGTAAAAGGGAATTAAAAGAAGACATGATTATTGGAATTGAAATTGAATTAAAAAGAATTAATCCTTGCATCAATTAATCATAAAAGTATCTGAATAACAAAATTGAACATAACAAAGAACATGGAAGAATAAAACCGAGTTAAGAGAACAAACTAGAATGATGAAGTCTTGATGAGGAAATAACTCTTCTCAATGTTCCAATGCTAAGACCAATTGAAAATCCAAATTCTAAAAACTAGAGAGAAAAACCTAAGAGAGTGAAAAACTTGTTCTAAAACTACTGAATGAATGTCCCCTTTTGTTTCTGCATATTCTCTGACTCTAGTCTGCTGTTCCGGGCCGAAAACTGGGCCGAAATAGGGTCCAAAATCGCCCCCATCGAATTCTGCAGATTATGCAGATCGCGCATGTCACGCGATCGCGTCATCCATGCGGACGCGTCGCTTGCGCTTTTTCCTCTCCGCGTGTTCGCGTCGTCCATGCTACCGTGTCGCTTGCGCTTTCCAATCCGCGCGGCCGCGCAAGCCATGCGGCCGCGTCACTGCGATTTGCGCTCCTTCACGCGGTCGCATGAGCCACGCGACCGCGTCACTTCTCGCTGGTTATCTCCTCAAATTCTTGTGTTCCTTCCATTTTTGCTAGCTTCCTCTCCAATCTCCATCTCATTCATGCCCTATAAAGCCTGAAATACTTGACACACACATCATGGTATCGAATGGAATAGAGGAGAATTAAAATTAAATAATTAAAGTCTCTAGGAAGCAATTTTCAAACATGTACTGAATTTAGGAAGGAAATCTAAATGCATGCTAAATTGATGAATAAGTGGGTAAGGATCATGACAAAACCACACAATTAAATACAATATAAACTATAAAATAGTGGTTTATCACACCTCCCTGCAATTCCTTGAGAAGACGACCCGAGATTTGAATACTTCGGTTATCAATTTATTTAGGGGTTTGTTACTTGTGACAACCAAAACTTTTGTAAGAAAGGTTGATTGCTTGGTTTAGTAACTATACTTGCAACGAGTATTTACTATAACTTCTAAACCATCAATCTTCAGTTCTTCAGACCTCATGATATTTGTATGCATGCA
The DNA here is from genome assembly GCF_003086295.3 of Arachis hypogaea. Lineage (NCBI taxonomy): Eukaryota > Viridiplantae > Streptophyta > Magnoliopsida > Fabales > Fabaceae > Arachis > Arachis hypogaea. The sequence goes on from NC_092046.1 coordinate 60,846,080, forward strand.
TTGAATGATTGTTGATTGTTAGATGAAGAACAAATTTTGGAAAGCATGATTAGGCGAGAATTCAGTGAAACAACCCCTAAACACTTGAGTGAATAGAGCGGATACACATCCGGTGAGGGTCAGATTGCTCAATTACATGTATTCACCACTATCATCTATATTCATGCAAGTTTGTAAATCCTTTTGATAATTCAATGCAATTGTGGGTTGGATTTTGATTCTCATCACTCTAGCCCTTATGCTCATATATGTTCTCTTGGAAGTTGAATTGTTTTGACCAAGCATTTACATTCATATAGATAGTTTGCATTTAGATAGTTTAGTTGCATTGAATAAATGTCATACGCTTTGCTTCATTCTTGGTTTAGCATGAGGACATGCTAAGGTTTAAGTGTCGGGAGGTTGATAAACTCCTTTTTTAGGGTTTATCTTGTGTGGAATTTAGAGCATTTTGATAACCTTCCCTCACATTTATTCAATGAAATAGTATGATTTTGTGATTGTCTCCTTATTTGTACTTAGATGTGAAAACATGCTTTTTAGACCTTTAATTTGATGATTTTCTTATCTTCCTTTGATTCCACTAGATGCTTTGATGTGTTTGCTAGTGATTTCAGATTGAAAAGGGCTAGGAAAGGATCAAAGGAGTGGAAGATAAAGCATACAAAGTGGAGAAATCATGAAAAGCCAAAGATTTGGAAAAAGCCCATGGGCACGCGCGCACTATGCGCCTATGCGCGGATTGCGAAATGCTCCAGGGACGCGTACGCGCACTTTATGTGTACGCGCTGAAGGTCGCACATAATTTTTAAAAAAGAACTCGTGCCTGGCGATTTTGGAGGGTTTCTGGCCTCATTTGGAGCTTAGTTTTTGGCGGAAAAAGGCTAAATAGACCAAGGAATGAAGGGGGAGGCATCGGAGGACATTCATTCACACACTTTAGTCTTAGTTTTAGTTAGTTTTAGAGAGAAAAGCTCTGACTTCTCTCTAGGATTAGGATTAGGATTAGGTTTAGTTCTTAGATCTAGATTTCAATTCATGCTTTCATCTACTTCTACCTTTCAATTCCTTGTTGTTACATTCGTCTATTCTTCTATTGTTATAATTTCTTCTATTTTGTTTCTATGCTTTGATGTAGATCTACTTTTGTTCATTCTATTTTCTTTCAATTCAATTTGAGGTAATTCATGATAATTGTGTTTCTTTTGATTGTTGTTATTAATTTCTTGCAATAATTGTTGTTAGATTTCATTGTTGTTGTCAATTTACTTTGCTTTCCTTTTATACCTTCCAAGTGTTTGATAAAATGCTTGGTTGGATTCTTGTGTAGATTTTGTCCCTCTTGGCCTAGGTGGAGTAATTAGTAACGCTTGAGTTATCTAATTCCTTTGTTGATTGATAATTAGAAGTTGCTAATTGATTTGGATACCACTAAAGCTAGTCTTTCCCTTGGGAGTTGGCTAGGACTTGTGGAATCAAGTTAATTCTTCCACTTGACTTTCCTCCATGGTTAGAGGTTAACTAAGTGGTAGCAATGGATAATTTGTGGTCACAATTGAGGAGGATAACTAGGATAGGACTTTTAGTTCTCATATCTTACAAAGAGATTTGTTAGTTGTTAGTTTATTTTCAGTGCCATTTACATTTCTTGTTTCTAATTTCAAATACCCCAAACATACTCCATAACCAATAACAAGGCACTTTATCGCAATTCCTAGGGAGAACGACCCGAGGTTTAAATACTTCGGTTTACAATTTTAGGGGTTTGTTTTTATGACAAACAAATTTTTGTATGAAAGGATTATTGTTTGGTTTAGAAACTATACGTTACAACGAGGCTTCATTAGTGAAATTCTAAACCGTCAAAAATTCATTCATCACAGTACAGTACCCTACTGAAAAAGAAAATTGCATGAGGATTGAAGATGAAGACCCAAACTGGAAGGAGAAGCCCAATAAGTCATCTCTAAAACTCATGAGCTCATCCTTGGGGAGAAGAATAAAACTGAAGAGAGGCAGAAGACTCAAGAGGTTAGAAAAGCTAAAGAAGAACTACAAGCAAAGATCCCAATGGTGACAACTAATAAGAAAGCTCCTGACATTGAGGCTGCCAAAAAGAAAGAATCACCAAAAAAGGGGAAGAACATCAAGAAAAGGGTGCCTAAAGGATGGAAGAATAAGAAGATTCCAACTGAAGGATTCTCACCAGGAGACAAAGTGAGGCTAATCTATTAATAAATGGAAACATCTCCACACTCTTCTGGATACTATACAGTTAGCAAGATCCTTTCACTTGAACACATAGAAATAATCAAACAGGACACTGGAAGGAAGCTTACAGTGAGAGGAGATAAATTGAGGCACTATGATCATCAACCTCCTTAACAGAGGATAATTGTCAAGCTAGTGACGATAAAAGAGTGCTTGTTGGGAGGCAACCCAACCAGAAGTAACTTTCTTTTCTTAGCTATTTCAATAAGAGAGTTAAGTGGATTTCCCTGTATTGCAAGGAGTTAAGTTTGGTGTTGCACACAAAAGTGAAGTCATACGTGAAAAAATTTAAGGGTGAATGTATGATGCTAAGTTTGGTGTTCTACTATAGATTTCATGAAAACACATTACAGCCCCCCAAATAGCATGACTAGTCACTAACTCTAAACAATCATGGAAACTACTTAACACTTATTTACTTTCTAGTTCATAGTTTGCTTTCTTAATAAAAGCACATAATGTTTCCTGCATGTATTCAATTTGCTGCATATAGAAGTAGGCTAGGAACTAATTTTGATGTTCGCACACCAAAGTAAGTTCAGAAGCTTACAAACATACATGCATGCTAACCATTTCTCAAGTGCTTGGGGAACAAGCAACTTTCAATATCTTTGTAGGAATTCATTCAATCTCTTGGAGGGAATATGCACCACCATCTAAAGAAATAAAAGAAGGATACAAAAGTTAAAAGATGGTGACAACAAGGAGGAAACAAGTGGACACCAAGAGGTTGTATTGTTACTTGACTGTCTCTAGCTTAAATGTGTTAATTGAAAGTGCAATTATGCCCTTGTTGATCAGTGTCCTTTTAGTCATGATTCATTTGTATTTTGTTGTTTGTATGCTGCTTTGGCTTGCTAGTTTAAGTGCTTATATCATTTCATCTTGCTTGAATTGTATGCCTTGTTTCCCTATGCTTCGATAAAAGAAAATGTTATGAAACAGAGAGGAGTAAAAGTCCATTTTGGTAGAAGATTAAATAAAATCCTAAAGATTATGTGGTAGTACATGCTTGAGTACTTAGTAAGTTCACAAATAAAGTGGAAGGGTAGAGTGTCCCCTAAGTATATGCTTAGTGTGCTTTGTATAAAACCTTTGTGAATGAAAGATCCTTGCAAAAAGAAAGAAAAAAAAAAGAGAGAAGCTGGCGTTATTGGCCAAGTTAGCCTACTAACGCGAGTACTAACGTTAGCAATAAAGAAATAAGAAAACAATGAATAAGCTAGGCACCAATAGCTTGACCCTAAAGATATATGCCTGTGATGCTTTTGTACTGGGATATGCTTGGATGATTAGGTTCTAAGGAGTACTTCATCACTTGATAACTTGGGTTAACTAACCTGGGATTATCAACCAAAAGTCCCCTATCAAGAAAAACCTTACTACAAAGCATTTAGTAACCCAAAGAGGTGCTGGGCATCAATGTCTCAAGGATTGGATTGCAAGCCATGTGCCTGTGGTGTGTATGCGTTGAGGAGAGGCTTGAGTTAGTAAATCCTAAGGGTGCTTTAACACCTAACACCTTAAACCAACTGGGACGGGAGTGTTGACTGAAAGCTTATCATAAAAAGCTGCCTCAACACAGAACACTAAGTTTCAATAAAAAGAATAAGCCTCTAGCAAGAAAAAGAAAAGCTATGACCTAGAAACCAAGGATCAAAGGGTTTCATAGAAGCAGCAGAGTTAGTATTTAAGGGGATGCTATGACCTAAAAACCAATAAGATTATGAACTTCAAAGATGTCATACATGAAACCCCATGAACCAGGATTGAATATCTTTCAATAAGGGCTTATATCTCTTTGTGTTTTCATTCATTTTTCTTATGGTTCACTGCTTTCTTGGGGACAAGCAAGATTTAAGTTTAGTGTTGTGATGCCTAGGCATCTTTGGCTAGTTTCACAAGCCATTTTCTATAGTTTTTACTTGGTTTCATGCATTTTCTTAGTCAATAAGAAAGCATTTGGATGAGTAATGTATACATGTCTTGATTCAATCAAACATTGTGAATTATAAACATTTTCATGAGACTTATGCAAGAATTACTTGATGCAATGAATGATGCATTATCTTGAGATTATGGTGATAGGCAAGGAGAAGCAAAGGAGAAGCAAAGAAGAAACAGAGAGGCTGTGGCGTTAGTGGCAAAGTTAGCCCACTAACGCCATGGTTAACATTAGCTCAAATGAAGAGGAACTGGTGTTAGTGGCCAAGTTAGCCCACTAATGCCAGTGCTTACTTGCTCGAAGAAGAAGAAGAAGCTAGAGTTAGTGGCCAAGTTAGCCCACTAACGCCAGTGCTAACTTGACTCAATGAAGAAGGCAATGTTAGTGGCCTACGTTAGCTCACAATGTCACTACACAAGGAGAAAAATGCCAACGTTAGTGTGTTAATGCCACCCAACGTTAGCACACTAACGTCTTCAATCATTTCATAAGTTGGGGGTTGGATGAATTGTCTAGTGTGCGTACGCACGAAGCAGTTTGCGTACGCACCAGAGAAAAATTGGTCAGTGTGCGCACGCACGAAGTAGTGTGCGTATGCACAAGTGGCAAAACTCATCAAGATGTGCACGCATGGAGTAGTATGCGTACGTATAAGAGGAAAATTGACTAGTGTGTGCACGCACGAAGCAATGTGCGTACGCACAACACGAAGAACGTTAATAGCCACGTTAGTGTGTTAACGCCAGTAGCAATGCCAGAATGGGCTTGAAGGCAGAATTAGTGGCACCGTTAGTGCACTAATGTCAGTGTTAACGCCAGCTTAGAAGAGAATTGTGGTGTTAGCAAGGTTATTAACGCAGTACTAACGTCAGTTCCAAGGGGCACTCATGCAGGTATGTGAGCGTTAGTGAGCTAACGCTAGTGTTAACTTCAGAAAAGGCCACTCCTAACTCGCTTCAGTTAAGGCCAAAAGTCCACATCTAAGTACTTGAAGACTCAATTAAAGATGAGAAGAATAGTATATATAGGAGAGTTTTTGAACTTAATAAAAGGGGGAGGGGGGAGATTGATACAGGGGCTTACACTAGAGGATACTCCTGAGAGGGCTTAGCTTAGGACTCTTAGTTTGATACACTTTTACATTTTTGCAATTTTACATTTGAGCTTGTCTTAAGTTTTAGTTGATTTTCATGCAATTTCAATTTCCTGTAAGTGTTCATAGAGCGATGATTAACTAAACCCCATTCATTAGGGGGAGGAGCTCTATTGTAATTCCAATGAATTAAGAAAATTCTTCTTCTTCTCAATCCACTTGTTGTAGCTAAAGGATAACTTATGTGTTTAATAGATCTATTCACTACCGGAATGGGATTTAGATATACTTGAATCTTTATACGAGCCTTGGAAGAGGGATCATAAACTTCAGATTGAAGCACTTTCCCTCACAACTGTCTTGATCATTTGAATTGAGATCCTGAGAACTTGTGTAGCTTATAGATGAGAGAATTGCACTTAACCTGTTCTCATGAACAATTAGATCAAGAAATTGGCAATTGATTGTGTTAAGAGAAATCGAATCACCAAGGGATTGGGATTTAATTACTATAATCCTCTATAGATCTACTTCATATGATTGAGAATGAAGTTGAGACCCATTGATTCAGGAAGGATTATAATATCCCCAATCCCTAATGAATCTCACCCATTGTTATTCTTTATTTAAATGCTTTGAGTTTCCTGTTATTTTTTATTCCCATCACCCAAAACCCATTTACATTTCATGCAATTTACTTTTCTTTGCTATTTACATTCATGCTTTTACTTTCTTGTCATTTAAGTTTCAGCTCTTTAATTTCTTGTCATTTAAGTTTCCGCCATTTACATTTCACAATTTACTTTCAACACTTAGATTTCTAGCAATTTACATTCTTTAAATTCAATTTCACCAAAATCATCAAATATTAGCTTGACTAGACAAATCACCTAACTAAGGTTGCTTAATCCATCAATCCCTGCGGGATTGACCTACTCAACAGTGAGTTATTACTTGGCGATTTGGTACACTTGCCGAAGGAATTTGTGTTGTGAAAATTTCCAGTCATCACTAAACCTAGATGAAACTGAAAATAAAAGAAGAAACCCTAAAACCTAGAGAGAGGAGAGAGCATCTTTCTCTAGAATTCTACATCTAAAACCTAAAGTATAAATGAAAAAATGTGCCCCCTTCATCTCTACTCTGCATCCTCTTGTCTTCATTTTTGGGCTTAAAACTGGATCAAAAGCAGCCCAAAAATTGCCCCCAGCGTATTCCCTTTATTGCAGCATGTGACGCTCGTCAGGCGTACGCGTCAGCCACGCATACACATCGTTTGTACTTTGCACTGGCCATGCGTACACATCGGTTGATGATGCTCCTGGTCGCGCGCAAGCGTCATCTACGTGTACACCTCGATACCAGCTTCTCAAAACTTCAATTTCTTGTGTTCCTTCCTTTTTATCATGCTTCCTCTTCATCCTCTATACCATTCCTGCTCTATAAACCCTGTAAACACTTAACATACATATCACAGCATCGAATGGTAATAAAAGAGGATTAAAAATTAGCAATTTAAAGGCCTAGAAAGCATGTTTTCACTCAAAGCACAAAATTAGGAAGGATTCTTAAAACCATGCAAATTATATGAATAAGTGTGAGTCAAGTTGATAAAATCTACTCGATTCGATCCAAAAATAGTTATAAAATAATGGTTCATTAGTTTTTTGGTGATATTATTTCACATGAAACAGTAAATAAGAAAGTAAATAAAGCAATTAAAAGGTTGGTGTAAAAACAGTATGAGAAAATACTTAAGGCTTCGAAGAAGTTTACTTTTTCGGATTTAGTTTTCTTACCAACTATTTTAATCATGCAAGATTCATTCCATCACAAAGTATAAATGACGAAACACTAATGCCTTAGTAATTTAGTCTCATGTAACCTTCATTAACCTCCACCGTCGTGGTCACTTAATTCCGATTAGAGGGTTAAGTTCAAAACTAGTTTATGGCCCCAAAAACCCTAATTACCCAAAGCAAATAGGATTATATGTCACATATCCCAATTAGTTCATGTAATTAGCAATTTAGGAGGAATTTGTTTTCAACCTGTTGTTCAAGCGAGATAACTCTGTCGAGAATCACAAGAACACATGTAGAATAAGGGTCATACTTTCGTTCCACCTAGATTCATAAGATTAAGAACGAAAACAATCCTTGAATCAATACATTAATTAAAATAGAAAAACAATAGTCTTAATCCATATAAATAAACCGACCTCCTAACTTTAACCAAAGTGGTTTAGTTGCTCATAACTTACAGAGAAACTAGGGTTCTGAAAACGTGCCCACAAGAGAAGATCCGAATTATCTTTCCCTATTTATACTAACTTAATTTTATTTGGAAATAAAATAAAATAAATAAATCCTAAGACTAAAAGATATTGTTTGTAATTAAAAATTACAAAAGAGAATTAAAATATAACTAATACTTGTGATGACATCTCATTTTGTGCATGTTTTACTAGCCATTTTTACCTGTTTTCATTAGGTTTCATACATTTCTTAGTAAATAAGTAAGTGTTTGAGTGAGAATTTCATGTTTGTCTTGATTCAATCAAACATTATTAATTTTGTGTATTATCATGAGATTTCTGCAAGAATTATGTGATTATTATGAATGATGCAAAATCTTATGATTTTGGCAAGGCTTTGATTGCATGTTTGATTGATGGCAGGTAAAAAGATGAAAAGGAAAAGCACAGAAAGAGGCAGGGCAGAAGAACGTAGCGCTCATTTGGAGAACGCTACGTTCTCCTGCAACTTGGATATTGGTGCCACGCTCTATTTCAAAGAATGCTACGCTCTCTAGCGACGCGTACGCGTACAGGACGCTTACGTGTAGAACAAGCTTTTTGGAAGATCCACGCGTACACGTGCATGACGCGTACACGTGGGTGTGATCTACGCTCTTTAGCAAGAGAGCGCTACGTTCTCTTCAAACGAGCACCTACGACACTTTCAAAATTGGGATTGAAGATTTGCCATCGACGCGCACGCATACATGACGCGTACACGTGGATGCAACAATGGTGATGAGCGGCGCGAACGTGTGTATGATGCTGCAGCATGGAAACGCTAATTTGACATCCACGCGCACGTGTAAAGGACGCGCACGCATGGGGAGCGCTCATGGCACGAACGTAGTACTCTTTAAGGATACGCACGCATGTATGGTACGCGTAAGCATGATAGAGGCTGAAGATGGCGATGACGCGCACGCGTATGTTACGCATTCGCGTCGATGGGCAAAAACGCAAAGGGAAGCGTGGGCGTGCAGCACGTGTACGCGTGATGAGTACTCAGCGAGCAAGGACGCGCACGCGTAGGAGACGCGTACGCGTTGGTGAACGAGCGTTGCGCTCTCTTTGAGAATGCTACGTTCTCCTGAAGCTAAACGGAAGAACCAGTACATACCTTTTCTGACCCACTTCAACAAAGGCCAAAAAGGCCACTCCAAGTACTTGATGACTGAATTGAAAAGTGTATAAATAGAGGAAAATTTGATTTCATTAGGGATTGGCTAATAGGAGGTTAGCTAGCAGATTGAGAAACTTGGCATTTAATTTCATTTTTATTTTTCCTTCTGTCTTCATCTTCTGCACTTCTGCATTTTTTGTTTTGTTTTGTACTAGAGCAATGATGAACTAAACCCCAATTTCATTAGGGGGAGGAGCTCTATTGTAATTTTAATGAATCAATGAAATTCTTCTTCCTCTCTATTCATTTGTGTAGCTATTGGGTATCATCTGTTTTGATTGTGAATTACTCACTCCGGAAGGGGGTTTAATTCAGTGAATGCTTGTGTGAGCCTCGGAAGGGGAATCACAAGCATTAGAATTGGAGCTCTATCCTTCACTACTCTCTTGATCAACACTATTCGGGAGGAATTGAGATCTTGAGAGTTAGTGTGGCTTATGGGTGAGAGTATGCACTTAACCTTTTCTCATCACAATTAAATCAAGGAATTGGCAAGATTGATTGTGATTAGAGAGATTGGATTGCCAAGGAATTGGGATCCAATCAATTTCAATCCGCCATAGATCTACTCATATGATTGAGAAAGGAGTTGAGACCAATTTGATTCATGATGGATTACAGTAGCTCCAATCCCTGATGAATCACTTTCTTTGAAATTTTTCACATTAGAGCTTTCTGATTTCACTGTAATTTACATTGTCCATTTTTGTTTTGATTTCCTGCACCCAATTCCCTTTATAATTCATGCAATTTAAGTTTTCTTGTCATTTAAGTTTCTGCACTTCTACTTTCCTACAATTTAAGATTCAGTTATTTACCTTTTTGCAGTTTAAGTTTCAGCTCTTTTAATTTCTTGCACTTTAAGTTTTAGTCATTTAAGATTCCTGCCATTACTTTTCTGTCAATTTACATTCTGCACTCTAGCTTTCTTGCAATTTACTTTTTGTTAATCAAATTTCACTCAATTCATCAAAATATTAGCTTAACTAAATCCATCACCGTACTAAAGTTGCTTAATCCATCAATCCCTGTGGGATCGACCTCACTTTTGTGAGTTTTACTACTTGATGTGACCCGGTACACTTGCCGGTGAGTTTGTGTGGAATCAATTTTTCCTCATCAAGTTTTTGGCGCCGTTGCCGGGGATTGATTTAGATTAACAATGATTAAGTAGGTGATAATCTAGATTAAGCATTTTCTTTGTTTTTGTTAAGCACACTAACTGTTTGAGATTTTGTTTCTGCTAACCTTAACTTCACTCTAGCAATAAAGTGCACTGTCTATGTTTTTGGTTTGTTTGTGTTTGTATGCCAGGCGGGAGAAGAGGTGAATCCACCTCCTTTGATTCTAAGACAGAGAGAACATTCTTGAGATTGAGAAGAGAAGCAAGAGGGAAGGGAGTGATTGGAGAAGAAGAATCAGAAGAGGAAGATCAAGAAATGGAGGATAACTTACCTAATCCACCAGAGGATGTGGCCAACAACAATGGTCAGCCTCAGAGAAGAGTCTTAGCCTCTTACACTATCCCCAACCCAAGAAATTGTGAAAGCAGTATCTTAACCCCCAATGTTCATGCAAATAATTTCGAACTCAAGCCTCAATTGATCACCCTGGTCCAGAATAATTGTTAATATGGAGGAAGTGCTGCTGAAGATCCAAACCAATACTTCTCTGTGTTCTTAAGGATTTGTGACACTATCAAAACCAATGGAGTCCACCCTGACATCTATAAGCTTTTGCTATTCCCATTCTCACTGAGAGACAAAGCCACACATTGGCTAGAAACCTTCCCTAAAGAAAGCATCACCAACTGGGATGATTTGGTTAGCAAATTTCTAGCCAAATTCTACCCTCCTCAAAGAGTCATTAAGCTAAAAACTAATGTGCAAACCTTCAGGCAACTAGAAGGAGAATCATTTATGAAGCCTGGGAGAGGTATAAAGCTTTGATCAGAAAGTGTCCAGAGGGAATGTTCAGTGAGTGGGTGGAGCTACAAAATTTCTATGAAGGCTTGTCCATGAGTTCAAGGAAAGCTCTAGACGACTCTTCAGGAGGATCCCTGCAAATGATAAAAATTGCTCAAGAGGTACATGATCTCATAGACATGGTGGCCAACAATGAGTATTTCTACTCCTCTGAAAGACAAGAAGCCCCCAAGAAAGGTGTATTTGAGCTTAAATGAGTTGATACAATATTGGCTCAAAACAAACTCATGCATCAGCAACTTCAACAACAAATAAAAATGATGTCAAAAAGGATGGATGGCTTACAACTTGCAGCAGTGGGCACTACACATCAACCACCAGTGGTGTGGGGACAACATGAAGAGAGCTATGAAGAGCAGCAGCCAGAACAAGTTCAATATATGCACAACCAATGTGCTGGACAGAATGAGTTCCATGGAGACACTTACAATTCATCTTGGAGGAACCACCCCAATTTAATGTGGGAAGAGAACCAAAATTCATGGTAAAGAAACTCGAATCAAAGCAACTCCCGCAATACAAACCATCAAAACCATCAAACCACTAACCAAACCCTATACAGAAAACCACAAAATAATCAACCCCCATCTAATTTTTATCCACCTAATAACCCATCAACTAACCAAAATAACTTTCATCCATCATCTACATCCCACACTCAGCCACAACCACCACAAGAATCCCAAAGAATCTCCAACTTGGAGATGATGATGGAAAAAAGGATAAAGCATCAAGAATTAGCCAACAAGAATCATGAAGCTTCACTGAGAAACCTCGAAAGACAAATTGGACAATTATCCAAGCAGACAGCTGAGAGACCAACCAACACTTTTTCAAGTGATACCATTCCAAATCCCAAAGAAGAATGCAAAGCAATCCAATTAAGTTGTGGAAGGACATTGGAAAATTACAAGGATGATAATAAAGTGGCAATTGAAGAGAAGGACCAGGAGAAGCCCAAGAAGAAGGAGAAAGAGCCACAAGCTCCAAGGAAGGAAAAGCAAGTCATGGAAGAGCATCCACAAGAACAGAGGAAGGAGGTGAAGCCTTACATCCCTCCTCTACCATACCCTCAAAGGTTGCAAAGAGAGCTCAAGGACCAACAATTTTCCAAGTTTCTGGAGGTTTTTAATTAGCTGGAAATCAACCTCGCCCTTGCTGAAGCATTGGAGCAGATGCCTTTATATGCAAAATTCCTCAAAGAACTTATTAACAAGAAGAGAAGCTGGAATGAAAAAGAGACTGTGATCTTGACACAAGAATGTAGTGCTGTAGTTCAAAAAGGTCTCCTACCGAAACTCAAAGACCCTGGGAGTTTCTTTTTGCCTTGCACCATTGGCAATATGTCCATTGATAAAGCATTGTGTGATCTAGGATTAAGTATCAATCTGATGCCTTTATCTATGATGAGAAGGTTGTCTATAGAAGAAGTAAAGCCTACACGGATGTCCTTGCAACTTGCTGATAGATCAATGGTAATCCCCAATGGAATGGTTGAGAATCTCTTAGTCAAGGTGGGTAAGTTCATATTTCCAGCGGATTTTGTAATCCTGGATCTAGATGAAGAAGGAAGTGATTCTATCATATTAGGACGGCCTTTCCTAGCCACAGTAAGAGCCATCAGTGATGTGGAGAAAGGAGAAATGATCTTGAGAGCACATGATGAGCAGATCATTCTAAATGTCTTTAAGGAGATGCAGCATCCTACTGAAAAGAAAGGCTGCATGAGAATTGAGGAGGAAGATTTAAACTAGAATGAAATATCCAAGGAAGCACTCATCAACTCACCCTTGGTGCAGAAGACTGATATTGAAGAAAAATAAAAGGGTGATGAGGATAAGAAGGCTGAGAAGGGATTGCAAAAAGAGGTTACAAAATTGATCATTAAGAAAGCTCCTGACATAAGGCCTGTTGCCAAGAAAGAAGGGTCACCAAAGAAAGGAAAGAAGAGCAAGAAAAAGGTTTCAAAAGGGTGGAGAAAGAAGAAAATTCTAACTGAAGAGTTCTCAAAGGGAAACAAAGTGAAACTAATCTACCAACAGTTGGAGGCATTTTCACAATCTGATGATTATTACACTGTCAATAAGATATTCTCGTTGGAGTATATAGAGATTGTTCATCAAAACACAGGAAAAAGGCTCACAGTGAGAGGGGACATGTTGAGGCACTATGATCATCAGCCACCCTAACAAAGAACCAATGTCAAGCTAGTGACAGTAAAAGAGCGCTCCATGGGAGGTAGCCCATGATTTAGTATTCTTGCTTTTATTTTAATGTCAATAATCAATGGTTCTTCTAGCATGAATTTAAGCTCTCATGGGTAGATTTGATAGCTGCATACATTATTTTAAAGCATATGTCTGATTCCTAAGTTTGGTATGCCTAAAGTCACTCTAAAATGGCTTTCCAAGCATGATGATCATATAACCATCTTAGGATATATACTCAATCATTAATTTTATTGAAGTATATAGCCAAACATCAAGTTTGGTGTTCTACATGTGCTATGAGTTTCAAGAAAGTCACATTTGCTCTAAGGCTAAAATTCATGAAAAGAAAAACCATGTCTTGCATCATTTTGTGAATCTATCTTGTTAAAGTAGAAAATAAAATGTTCCTTGTGATGAATAAACTAACAGTGACAAAAATAAAAATTTCACATGAACTATTTGATGAAAAACAAGTTTGGTGTCCACCAAAGCTATGTTTACTTACATGTGGCACGGTTAGTTATTCATATATAAGGAACATGTGGCCAAAATTTTCAATTTTCTTTATCTAGTTATTAATTTTCACTTTCTCACCGCCACCTCTTTGAACTCAAATTTTGTTGTTTTGTTAAGGTGGATAAGTATGAAGAAGAGAAGATTGAGAGAAATGACAAGACCATGCAGTATGGTTATTACAAGGGTAGAGAACAGGTCATATGTGCTTGGAAATGGCTCCTTGGGAAGCACAAATCTATACAATGGTGGGGAAAGCTCATCACCTAGAAAACTGAACCCATGTGCCCAATGAAGAGGTGATCCTTGTCCTTACCCAATTCTACATGCACACCGTTCATTCCCACTTTCTCAACAATATCTTCACCAATACTTGCTCAATCCTTACCCTTCATTTCAATATGACCGAACCACCAACGCCTTTGTCTTGCTTCAATAACTCATTTCCTTACTATAAATTGGCAAGTAACACCTCCTTTATTCACACACCTTTGCCTTATTCATATAACCTTTTCATACAATCTACATCACTCTTCTTCCAACCAAGAACATCACACTGTGCCCACTTTCCTTCTTTTTCATCCTAAGTCGTGCTATATCCAAGGTCTTCTTATCACACCTCATTGCTCCCCCATTCAATGGATTCATCAAGCTCCAGAAGAAGAAAAAGAAAGCAACTGGCTGAAGCTGAACCAACCACCTATGATGGCAAGAGATTTAAATCTCAATTTCATGAGTTACAATATCATGGGTGGATGGAGGAGAAAGAAGTTATTCCAGAGATTGGATTCAAATTGAAGGAAGGTGAATACCCCATGATAAGGAACGAAATTGAAAAGAGAAGATGGGAACTCCTGTGTGAGCACTCACAGACATAAGTGCAACTATGATAAGGGAGTTCTATGCAAATGCAGTAAGGTAAAGGAAAACTAGCCTCCCCTACAAAAGTTTTGTTAGGGGAGTTGAAGTAGACTTCAGCCCAGCAACAATCACGAGGGTTTTACAAATAAGAACAATCCCTTTCAGAGAGCCCAGTTTTGACGAAATAATGAAGGGCGAGAATGACCTTGATGAGCTAGTAAATGATATATGTCTGGAAGGCAAAGACTGAAAAAGAGATTTAAATGGGGATCTAAGCCACTTGAGGAGAATTGATCTCTCACCTGAGGCCAAGGGTTGGTATGAGATAGTAAGAAGATCCATACTCCCTACTAGAAATACTTCAGAAGTTACAGTGAAGAGAGCAATCATGGTGCACTACATACTCAAGGGAGGAGAAATAAATGTCCCACAACTTATAGCAGATAGCATCCAAGAGATGGCTGAGGAAAGTAGCAAATCAAGCAGACTTGGTCACCCAAGTACCATATTGCATCTGTACAATAGAGCAGGGGTGCTCTTTGAGGATGCAGACACAGACTGGGTAAAGGATGGCAGGGCGATCCAAGCAAAGGATGGAAGGTGCTACTGACACTCAGAAGGAAAAAAGACCTCAAGAAAAAAGGAGGAGACCACAAATGGAAGAGGGACAAGCTTCTAGCACAATGGATTTAAGCCAAATTCAAAGTGCCATTGAAAAAATGTCTCGGCAATATATGAGGGATCAGGAACAACAATAAGAGCAATACATTAGGGCTCAGGAGTAGCAAGAGAACCGGTAGCAGAAGATGATGGAGCAACAAGAAAATTTCCAGTTGAAGATGATGGATCAGCAAAGAGAATTCCAAGCAAGATTTTTGGAACAACAAAGGGAACAATTTGATCAATCTCAAGAATCATTCAACAAATTATTTCAACAACAAGCTAAGCAGGAGAAGTACATCCAAAATCTTTATCAATGGAAGAACATATACTACACAGCTGGAGAGCAAAGGTATCTAGACAGGGACTAAATTAAATCTAAACTACATAGCCTGTGGCATGCCAGTGGTGAACCGAGAGATCAAACCATTTGTCCAGTGTCAGGAATTAGTAAACAATCAAAAAGCAAGAGCTCAAAGAAATATAGAAAGAATGGAGGAAAGGTTGAAGGAGGTTGGACTCTGAGATCAGATAGACCATTCTTGGGATCAAAGATACCCTGCTGAAGAACAACAAGAAACAAAAAAGAGGAAGAAGCAGGAGCCAAAGAAGAAAGGAGAGTCTAGCAAAGGAAAAGAGCACAAAAATTAGAGGTGGTGGAGTTCCTTTCATAATCGTAGCAAATAAGGAAGATGCACATCTGAAAAATGATATGCCTTCCAAGTTTTCATGTTCTACACTTCTATGATTAAGCTTATATGTTCTGCACCTTTATGTTTTTGAATAAGTTTTCATGTTCTGCATTATTATGATAGTTTTCTTGTGCATCACTCATCCTACTTGAATATATGTCTTGTTCCCCTCTGCATAAATAAAAGAAAATGTTGAAACAGAAAGTGAAACCATCCAATTTTATAGGAAGAAGAATAAAGTTCAGTGGTGGTATGTGCTAGATTGTTCAAGTAAGCTCACTAATAAAGAAGAGGGATAGAGTGTTCTTTTGAGTATAAACTTGGCTGCTATCTGTGTAATCTTGGTAAATAAAGATCCTTGAAAAAAGAAAGAGTAAGAAGGAAAGGAAGAAAAGCCAAGAATTGGCAACAAAAGATGAAAGAAACAAATAATAAAGCTAGACACCAATGGCTTGGACCTTAAGATACATGCCTGTGATACTTTTGTATTAGGATCTGCTTGGATAATTAGGTTCTGAGGAGTATTTTAAAACTTGATAACTTGGATTAACTAATTCGGGATTATCAACCGAAAATCCACTATCAAGAGCAAACTAACTACAAGGCATTTAGTAACCCAAAGAGGTGCTGGGCATCAATGTTCTGAAGTAGAATTGTAAGCCAAGTGCCTATGGTGTGTATGTGTTGCTCAAAAAATAAAGCTAAAAAGCTGCTGCAACACATAACACTTAGCTGCAAATAAAAGTGTAAGCTTCTCAGCAAAAGAAAAACAGGAAAAAAAAAACAAACACCAAGGATGGATGAATAACAAGGTTCACAGCAGCAACTTAGTTAGCACTTGAAGAGATATCTCAATCCTGAAAACTAATAAAAGTAGAGCTTCAATTACAGTTTGTGATGGGTTGAAAACGAATTTTCAACACCTTAAAACTCACCGGCAAGTGGACCGGGTCGCATCAAGTAATAATAACTCACATGAGTGAGGTCGATCCCACAGGGATTGAAGTATTGAGCAATTTTAGTTAGGTGATTGATTTAGTCAAGCGAATAAGAGTTAATTTGAGTGATTTGTATTCAACAGAAGCTAAATTGCATGAAATTTAAAGGGAGAGGGACAATTGACAAGAATTTAAAGTGCAGAAGAATTAAAAGAGCTGAATCTTAAAGTGCAAGTAATATAAATGGCAGAAACTTAGATTGCAAGAAACGTAAATAACTGAAACTTAAAGTGCAAGGAATGTAAGTGGCTTGAATCATAAAAGGGATTGGGAGCTGGGAGTGCAGAATTTAAGCAAGAAAAAGTAAATGACAATCAGTAAAGAAATAGAAAAAGAATTAAGATGCAGCAGATTTAAACAAGAAAAGGGAAAACTACTTTGAAAACCAAACAGAAAGTAGAATGCAGCTCAATTGCAGTAATTAACGGGAAATTGAAGATCTCAGGGGTGAAGGAGACTAGAAAACAAGTCTAGATCTCAAACCCTTCCTTGATCTAATGAGAACAATTGCTAAAGAAATAGAAGAGTAAATTGCAGAAGAAGTAAAAGAAAGCACTCCACAGAATTTGGATTCAAATCACAGCTTATAGAATTATGCAGTAAACAAACAAAGAGATCTCAAGGTGAGATGGAAACAGAATTTCTTCAATTCTTCACCCAAGATCCAAGACAAGAAGTAGAGAATGCAAAGGCAAGAACAAGGAAGAAGAGAGATCAATTCTCCTTCCCAATTCTCCAAAATAAACTCAGAGATCCAAAATCAAAGCAAAGCTCTCAAAATTACAAGTTAAAATTCTAAAAGAAAGTAAAAGTCCTATCTAAATCAAACTAGCTTCTATTTATACACTTCCTATTTTTGGATTTTTGAATTTGGAGTGGGCTTTTTAATTTGGTGAAGAATTGAATTTAAATTGAATTTTGGTCCAATTTTGGCCCATGAGTGTTTGCTCCCAGTAGTGTGCTCTGCTCCTGGTGAGAGCGCAGCATCATGGCTTGTGTCCTTGGCCCTTGGTAGCGTGCCAAGCTTGGGTAGCACCAGGGTAGTGCTCTGCTCTTGGCAAGAGCGCAGCATTGCCTTGTCTTGGCGTGTCTTGTGCGCACCAATTCTCCCTGGCCGTGTCAATGTTGTGCGCATGCAAGGAAAGTAGCGCTCAGCTCTCCTTGAGAGCACAGCATTGGTGCTCCAAAGGAGGGGCTCCTGGTTCGAATCTTGCTGGAGGCATGCGCTGGCCAATTTCTTTTGTGCACAAAGTGGCGCCTTGCTTCTTTCTTCCTTGAGGTGCTTTGTTCGATCCTTGGGGGTAGCATTTTAGCCATTTTTGGCTTATTTTCCTTTGTGAGTAGCGCTCCCCCACTCCCCCTTGCTCATGAGTTCGAACCTTGTGGCAAGAATTGGTAACCTTTTTCCTTGAATTGATTTTTGGGTGAAGCCCGATAATGCTCTTTACAAGAGTGGAGCATTATGCTTCTCCCCTTTCTTTCTTGGTTCAAAATAGTGCTCAGCTCTCAAGGGGAGCGCAATATCCAAGCCTTTGTTTCCTTGGTTCATTGTTGTGCTCCTTTGGAGAGCATTGAGCTCTTGGAGAGAGCACTGTGGCTTTCCTCTTTCATTGTGCCACTCTTCCTTGTTTCTCTTCCCACGCTTTTCTCTTCCTTGGAACACGCTTCTTAGGCTATGCTTTCTTGTTTCCTTGTTTTCTTCACCTACAAGTAATCAAAACAACCAATCAAGGTATCACCAAATTCACAAGGTTTATAAATCATTTAAAAATCAATTAAATTTAGCTTAAACCTCATGATTTAATATCAATTAAAAGGTGGTTGATTGATTCAAAGAAACCATGTAATAGCAATCCAAATTACTAACTTACAATGCAAGAAAGTGCATAAAACCTAATGAAACAAGTGCAAAAGTGCTTGAAAAACTATCATATGATGACTTGTCATCACAACACCAAAATTAAAACTTGCTTGTCCCCAAGCAAGAATTAAACATAAGAGAAGATAGAATGAAATAGAGAAGTATGCATGTCCTTATTTAGCAGATAGTTGAACTTGGTTCATGGGGTTTTATGTAGATCAATGGTGGCTCATTTATTACTTTCTGCTAAATAAACAATGTTTCCTCAAGGGTTCACTAAAGTTGCTGCTACAATGCCTTGCTTTCTGCTTACTTCCCTTGTTAGCTTTTTCCTTCTTTCTTTTGCTTAGAGAGCTTATTACTTATTGAAGGCTTAGTGACAAATGTTACAGCAGCCTTTGGCTTAATTGTACTCAACATTCCTTCACCACAGACACATGGCTCATCTTTTTCTTCCTAGGATCATTGGTGCCCAGCATCTCTTTGATTAACTAAGTGTTTTGTAGCTAGGTTGCTCTTTATTGTGGACTTTCAGTTGGTAATCCCAAATCAGTTGATCTAAGTGGCCAAGTTTTGAAATACTCCTTAGAACTTACTTGTCCAAGCATATCCTAGTACAAAAACACCACAGGCATGTGTCCTAGGGTCCAAGCTATTGGTGTCTAGCCTTATTGTTTATTTCTTTGCCACTTTTTGGCTTTTCTATTTCTTTTTCTTTCTGTTTTGATTCATTTTCAAGGGATTTTCAATAATACAAGGCTTCATAGCAGCAAACTAGCTTAGACTTCAAAGAACATGGCATTATGCAACATTTATTTTGTGAGCTAACAATTGAATCAAACACATACCACCACTAACTTTCATCCTAACTTTTGCAACATTGAACAATTACTTTTCTAAATCAAACATTTTTTTCTTTTATTCAAACAGCAAGGGGAACAAAACAAAATACTCAAGCTAATGAAGGATGACAATTATTATGCAGATAGCTTTCTTTAGCATGTACTTCCACTTGCCACTGAATGAACCTTCTAGCTAGACATAAAGGAATCCCTGAATTGAAACATTTCACAACAACAAGGATCAAGTGTAAATACAACCTGTTGGGTTGCAGCTTTTCATTCTTCCTTCTGTTGTGCCCCTTCTGAGTCATAATGTAGACGTTCTTTAATTTATTGGCTATTTTCCTGCATACTCCTCAAAAGTTGCTTGCTTTTCAAGCCCTTTAGGTACCCGGTTAATATGCAAAGCTTATTTGTGGGCTTTTGAACTTACTTTGGTGTGTGAACACCAAATTTAGTTCCTTGCCAGTGTTTCTCATGCAGCAAATTAACCATATGTGAAATCCTTTTTCCTTGCTAAAGGTGATAAGACTAAAAACTATGAAACAGCAGATTGGTTAACTAGTTTATCTGATTACTTGAGGCTAGCATTATGCAGAAGGTGAGAATGTGTTTTATGATGAAGTTTTTGGTGGAACACCAAACTTAGAATCCTTCATTCTCCCTTAGATTGTTTTGGTGTGCAACACCAAACTTAACTTCTTGCAATATAGATAAAACTAATTGACCTTTTTATTAAAATATCTATGAAAAGAACACTACCTCAGGTTGGGTTGCCTCCCAACAAGCGCTCTTTTATTGTCACTAGCTTGACATCCTCCATTCTTTAATCAATTCAGGTTTTGAACCTCCTTTTCTTTGTCCCATTGGCCTCCCAAATAGTGCTTTGCCCTGTGACCATTGGCTGTGAAATGACTCTTTGTTACTTCATCTAATAATTCCAGGGTTCCATAAGGAAAAACCTTGTCACCACATATGGACCAGTCCACTTTGATTTGAACTTGCCAGGGAAGATCTTGAGTCTTGAATTATATAGCAGTACTTGTTGTCCTGGTTTGAACTCCTTCTTTGAGATCTTCTTGTCGTGCCACCTCTTAGCTCTTTCCTTGTATATCTTAGCACTCTCATAAGCTTCTAGCCTAAACTCATCCAACTCATTTAGTTGTAGCAGCCTCTTCTCTCCTGCTGCTTGAGAATCAAGGTTGAGGAGTTTAGTGGCCCAAAAAGCTTTATGTTCAAGCTCTACAGGGAGATGACAAGATTTTCCATATAACATCTGAAATGGGGACTTCCCAATAGGATTTTTGAATGCTGTCCTATATGCCCAGAGTGCATCCTCAAGCTTCCTGGCCCAATCTTTCCTAGTTGCTCCTACAGTCTTCTCCAAAATCCTCTTCAATTCCCTATTTGCAAGCTCTGCTTGGCCATTGGTCTGTGGGTGATATGGTATGGCTACTTTATGCATTACCCCATATTTGTGAAGGAGTTTCTCCATCTGTTTGTTATAAAAATGACCACCACCATCACTTATAAGTCCCTTAGGTACTCCATATCTGGTGAAGATGTGCTTCTTTAAGAATTGAAGAACAATTTGTGCATCACATGTGGTTGTGGCTATTACTTCCACCCATTTTGAGACATATTCCACTACTACCAAAATGTATTTGAAGGAATAGGAAGGGGGGAAGGGTCCCACGAAATCTATGCCCCAAAGATCAAATAGCTCCACTTCAAGAATGAAATTTTGAGGCATTTCATTCCTTCTTGTCAATCCTCCGACCCTTTGGCATTCATTACGCTGGTGAACAAACTCCCTGGCATCCTTGAAGATGGTTGGCCAGTAAAATCCACTCTGCAGTATTTTAGCAGTTGTTCTCTCTGGTCCAAAGTGTCCACTATATACTGAACCATGACAATGCCACAATATATCTTTCATTTCATTTTCAGGGACACACCTCCTAATCATTCCATCAGAGCATCTCTTGAATAAAAAAGGTTCGTCCCACAAGAACTTCCTTGCTTCATTGAGTAGCTTCTTTACTTGTTGCTTGGAGAATTCTTGAGGTATCTTCCTTCCTACTTTGTAATTTTCTATGTCAGCAAACCAAGGTACTTGTTGAACTTGGAGAAGGTGCTCATCAGGGAAATTCTCATTTACTTGCTGTGGTCTCTCTTGATTGGCTTCTTGTGGCACTCTTGATAAATGATCTGCTACTTGATTTTCACTTCCCTTTCTATCTCTCACTTCAATATCAAATTCTTGTAGCAGCAGCACCCACCTAATAAGCCTTGGCTTTGAATCATGTTTAGACATTAAATACTTGAGAGCAGCATGGTCAGTATACACTGTAACCTTTGAACCAATCAAGTATTGCCTAAACTTATCAAATGCATATACAATTGCCAAAAGTTTTTTCTCAGTGGTGGTATAATTTTTATGTGTTTCATTTAACACCTTGCTGGCATAATATATGACATGGTGCAACTTGTCTTTCTTTTGCCCCAACACAGCACCAATAGCAAGGTTACTTGCATCACACATAAGTTCAAAAGGTAGGTTCCAATCAGGGGGTGTGATAATTGGTGCTGTAATGAGTTTTCTCTTTAGAGTTTCAAAGGCATATTTACAGTTGTCATCAAAGATGAAAGGGGTATCAATCATTAGTAAATTGCTCAATGGTTTTGCTATTTTTGAGAAATCTTTGATGAACCTCCTGTAAAAGCCAGCATGCCCAAGAAAACTCCTTACTGCTTTCACATTAACAGGTATAGGGAGTTTTTCAATAATTTCTATTTTAGCTTTATCAACTTCTATACCTTTTCATGACACTTTATGCCCAAGAACTATTCCTTCCGGAACCATGAAACGGCATTTCTCCCAATTCAATACCAGGTTAGTTTCTTGGCATCTTTTCAGAACAAGAGTTAAATGATGCAAGAAAGTGTTAAATGAATTGCCAAAGACAGAAAAATCATCCATGAAGACTTCTAAGAATTTTTCCACCATATCAGAAAAAATGGAAAGCATACACCTTTGAAAAGTGGCTGGGGCATTGCATAGCTGGTGCACGAAATTGTGATCATCAACAATGGCGCCAAAGGACTTGGAGCTCTTAAACATGAATCACACTTTGTCACAATTCCGCACAACTAACCAGCAAGTGCACTGGGTCATCCAAGTAATAAACCTTACGTGAGTAAGGGTCGATCCCACGGAGACTGTCGGCTTGAAGCAAGCTATGGTCACCTTGTAAATCTCAGTCAGGCTTAATTCAGATGGTGATGGAAAATTGATAATTAAAAGATAAATAAAACATAAAGATAGAGATACTTATGTAATTCTTTGGTTGGAATTTCAGATAAGCGTATGAAGATGCTTTGTTCCTCCTGAACCTCTGCTTTCCTATTGCCTTCTTCCAATCATTCATACTACTTTCCATGGCAAGCTTTATGTTGGGCATCACCGTTGTCAATGGCCACTTCCCGTCCTCTCAGTGAAAACGTTCCAAATGCGCTATCACCACACGGCTAATCATCTGTCGGTTCTCGATCATGTTGGAATAGGATCCATTGATCCTTTTGCGTCTGTCACACGCCCAACAATCGCGAGTTTGAAGCTCATCACAGCCATCCCTTCCCAGATCCTACTCAGAATACCACAGACAAGGTTTAGACGTTCCGGATATCAGGAATGGCCACCAATAATTCTAGCCTATACCACGAAGGTTCCAATCTTAGATTAGAAACCCAAGAGATATGCATTCAAGCTTGTTTGCATGTAGAACGGAAGTAGTTGTCAGTCACGCGTTCATAGGTGAGAATGGTGATGAGTGTCACATAATCATCACATTCATCATGTTCTTGGGTGCGAATGAATATCTTGGAGAAGAAATAGACTTGAGTTGAATAGAAAAACAATAGTATTTTGTATTAATTCATGAAGAATAGCAGAGCTCCACACCTTAATCTATGGTATGTAGAAACTCCACCGTTGAAAATACATAAGAACAAGGTCTAGGCATGGCCAAATGGCCAGCCTCCAACGTGTCTAAGATAGCATAAGACTTATCAAAGATCTGCAAAATACAATAGTAAAAGGTCCTATTTATAGAAAACTAGTAGCCTAGGGTTACAGAAATGAGTAATTAATGCAGAAATCTTCTTCTGGGCCCACTTGGTGTGTGCTTGGGCTGAGCATTGAAGCTTCCATGTGTAGAGACTTTTGTTGGAATTAAACGCCAGCTTTTGTGCCAGTTTTGGAGTTAAACGCCAGAATTCTTGAGCTGACTTGGAACGCCTGTTTGAGCCATCAAATCTTGGGCAAAGTATGGATTATTATTTATTGCTGGAAAGCCCAGGATGTCTACTTTCCAACACAATTGAGAGCGCGCCAATTGGCTTCTGTAGCTCTAGAAAATCTACTTTGAGTGCAGGGAGGTCAGAATCCAACAGCATCTGCAGTCCTTTTTCAGCCTCTGAATCAGATTTTCGCTCAGGTCCCTCGATTTTAGCCAAAAAATACCTGAAATCACAGAAAAACACACAAACTCATAGTAAAGTCCAAAAGAGTGATTTTTATTTAAAACTAATAAAAACATAATAAAAACTAACTAAAATATACTAAAAACATACTAAAAATAATGCCAAAAAGCGTATAAATTATCCGCTCATCACAACACCAAACTTAAATTGTTGCTTGTCCCCAAGCAACTGAAGATCATATAGGATAAAAAGAATAGAATGTACAATGAATTCCAAAAACATCTACAAAGATCAGTATTAATTAGATGAGCGGGGCTTTTAGCTTTTTGCTTCTGAACAGTTTTGGCATCTCACTTTACCCTTTGAAGTTCAGAATGATTGGCTTCTATAGGAACTCAGAATCCAGATAGTGTTATTGATTCTCCTAGTTAAGTATGTTGATTCTTGAACACAGCTACTTTATGAGTCTTGGCCGTGACCGTAAGCATTTTGTTTTCCAATATTACCACCGGATACATAAATGCCACAGACACATAACTGGGTGAACCTTTTTAGATTGTGACTCAGCTTTGCTAGAGTCCCCAATTAGAGGTGTCCAGAGCTCTTAAGCACACTCTTTTTACTTTTGGACCACGACTTTAACCGCTCAGTCTCAAGTTTTCACTTGACACCTTTATGCCACAAGCATATGGTTAGGGACAACTTGGTTTAGCCGCTTAGGCCAGGATTTTATTCCTGTGGGCCCTCCTATCCACTGATGCTCAAAGCCTTGGATCCTTTTCTATCACCCTTGCCTTTTGGTTTAAAGGGGTATTGGCTTTTTCTGCTTGCTTTTTCTTTTTCTTTCTCTTTCTTTTTTTTTTTTTTGCAAGCTTTTCACTGCTTTTTCTTGCTTCAAGAATCAATTTTATGATTTTTCAAATCATCAGATAACATTTCTCCTTTTCCCATCATTCTTTCAAGAGCCAACAATTTTAACATTCTTTAAACAATAAATTCAAAAATATGCACTATTCAAGCATTCATTCAGAAAAACAATAGTATTGCCACCACATCAAAATAACTAAACTGTTTTAAAATTTGAAATTCATGCACTTCTTTTTCTTTTTCAATTAAAAACATTTTTCATTTAAGAAAGGTGACGGATTCATTTTCATAGCTTTGAGGCATAGACACTTAGACACTAATGATCATGTAATAAAGACACAAACATAAATAAACATAAAGCACAATTTTCGAAAAACAGAAAATAAAGAACAAGGAAATTAAAGAACGGGTCCACCTTAGTGATGGCGGCTTGTTCTTCCTCTTGAAGATCTTATGGAGTGCTTGAGATCCTCAATGTCTCTCTCTTGCCTTTGTTGTTCCTCTCTCATGGTTCTTTGGTCTTCCCTAATTTCATAGAGGAGGATGGAATGCTCTTGGTGCTCCACCCTTAGTTGTCCCATGTTGGAACTTAATTCTCCTAGGGAGGTGTTGAATTGCTCCCAATAGTTTTGTGGAGGAAAATGCATCCCTTGAGGTATCTCAGGGATTTCATGATGAGGAGTTTCCTCATGCTCTTGGTGAGGTTCTCTCACTTGCTCCATCCTTTTCTTAGTGATGGGCTTGTCTTCATCAATGAGGATGTCTTTCTCTATGTCAATTCCAGCTGAATTGCAGAGGTGACAAATGAGATGAGGGAAGGCTAACCTTGCCATAGTAGAGGACTTGTCCGCCACCTTGTAGAGTTCTTGGGATATAACCTCATGAACTTCTACTTCCTCTCTAATCATGATGCTATGAATCATGATAGCCCGGTCTATAGTAACTTTAGACCGGTTGTTAGTAGGAATGACTGAGCGTTGGATGAACTCCAACCATCCCGTAGCCACGGGCTTGAGGTCATGCCTTCTTAGTTGAACCGGCTTCCCTCTTGAATCTCTCTTCCATTGAGCGCCCTCTTCACATATATCCATGAGGACTTGGTCTAACCTTTGATCAAAGTTGACCCTTCTAGTGTATGGGTGTGCATCTCCTTGCATCATGGGCAAGTTAAACGCTAACTTTACATTTTCCGGACTAAAATCTAAGTATTTCCCCCAGACCATTGTAAGCCAATTCTTAGGATCCGGGTTCACACTTTGATCATGGTTCTTGGTGATCCATGCATTGGCATAGAACTCTTGAACCATTAAGATTCCGACTTGTTGAATGGGGTTGGTGAGAACTTTCCAACCTCTTCTTCGGATCTCATGTCGAATCTCCGGATATTCGCCCTTTTTGAGCTTAAAAGGGACCTCGGGGATCACCTTCTTCTTGGCCACAACTTCATAGAAGTGGTCTTGATGCACCTTTGAGAGGAATCTCTCCATCTCCCATGACTCGGAGGTGGAAGCTTTTGCCTTCCCTTTCCTCTTTCTAGAGGTTTCTCCGGCCTTTGGTGCCATAAATGGTTATGGAAAAACAAAAAGCTTTAGCTTTTACCACACCAAACTTAGAATGTTGCTCGTCCTCGAGCAAAAGAAGAAAGAAGAGAGTAGAAGAAGAAGAAATAGAGGAGATGGAGGGGGCTTTGTGTTTTAGCCAAGGGGGAGAAGTAGTGTTTAGGTTGTGTGAAAATGAAGGAGTGAAGATGGGTTTATATAGGAGTGGAGATGGGGGTATGGTTCGGCCATTATGGGTGGGTTTGGGTGGGAAAGTGGTTTGAATTTGAATGGTGAGGTAGGTGGGGTTTTGTGAAGGATGGATGTGAGTGGTGAAGAGAATGGTGGGATTTGATAGGTGAGGGGTGTTTGGGGAAGATGTATTAAGGTGATTGGTGAATGGGTGAAGAAGAGAGAGAGAGGTGGGGTAGGTGGGAATCCTGTGGGGTCTACGAATCCTGAGGTGTCAAGGATTTCTCATCCCTGCACCATGTGGCATGCAAAATGCCCCTTGCTGCCAATCCTGGCGTTAAACGCCAGGCTGCTGCCCATTTCTGGCGTTTAACGCCAGCTTCTTGCCCATTCCTGGCGTTAAACGCCAGTCTGGTGCCCATTTCTGGTGTTAAACGCTCAGAATGGTGCCAGACTGTGCGTTTAACGCCCATTCTACTACCCTTACTGGCGTTTAAATGCCAGTAAGTTTCTCCTCCAGGGTGTTCTATTTTTCATTCTATTTTTCCTTTTGTTTTTGCTTTTTCAATTATTTTTGTGACTTCACATGATCATCAACCTATAGAAAATATAAAATAACAAAAGAAAATAGAAATTTAACATAGATAATTAAAGATTGGGTTGCCTCCCAACAAGCGCTTCTTTAATGTCAATAGCTTGATAGTGGGCTCTCATGGAGCCTCACAGATGTTCAGAGCAATGTTGGAACCTCCCAACACCAAACTTAGAGTTTGAATGTGGGGGTTCAACACCAAACTTAAAGTTTGGTTGTGGCCTCCCAACACCAAACTTAGAGTTTGACTGTGGGTGCTCTGTTTGACTTTGTATTGAGAGAAGCTCTTCATGCTTTCTCTCCATGGTGACAGAGGGGTATCCTTGAGCTTTAAACACAAGGGAGTCTTCATTCACTTGAATGATCAATTCTCCTCTGTCAATATCAATCACAGCTTTTGCTGTGGCTAGGAAGGGTCTGCCAAGGAAGATGGATTCATCCATACACTTCCCAGTCTCTAGGATTATAAAATCAGCAGGGATGTAATGGTCTTCAACCTTTACCAAGACATCCTCTACAAGTCCATAAGCCTATTTCTTTGAATTGTCTGCCATCTCCAGTGAGATTCTTGTAGTTTGTACCTCAATAATCCCTAGCTTCTCCATTACAGAGAGAGGCATAAGGTTTATACTTGATCCCAGGTCACACAGAGCCTTCTCAAAGGTCATGGTGCCTATGGTACAAGGTATTGAGTACTTTCCAGGGTCTTGTCTCTTCAGAGGTAATCTCTGCCTAGTCAAGTCATCCAGTTCTTTGATGAGCATTGGAGGTTCATATTCCCAAGTCTCATTACCAAACAACCTGGCATTTAGCTTCATGATTGCTCCAAGGTACTTAGCAACTTGCTCTTCAGTAACATCTTCATCCTCTTCAGAGGAGGAATATTCATCAGAGCTCATGAATGACAGAAGTAAATTCAATGGAATCTCTATGGTCTCAGTGTGAGCCTCATATTCCCATGGTTCCTCATTAGGGAACTCCATGGAGGTCAGTGGAAGTCCATTGAGGTCTTCCTCGGTGGAGATCACTGCCTCTTCCTCCTCTCCAGGTTCGTCCATGTGAGAGGTGTTTATGGTCTTGCACTCTCTCTTTGGATTCTCTTCTGTATTGCTTGGGAGAGTACTAGGAGGGAGTTCAGTAATTTTCTTACTCGGTTGACCTACTTGTGCCTCCAAATTTCTAATGAGGACCTTGTTTTAGTCATGAAACTTTGAGTGGTTTTAATTAGATCAGAGACAATAGTTGCTAAGTCAGAGTGGCTTTGCTTAGAATTCTCTGTTTGTTGCTGAGAAGATGATGGAAAAGGCTTGCTATTGCTAAACCTGTTTCTTCCACCATTATTGTTGTTGAAACCTTGTTGAGGTCTCTGTTGATCCTTCCATGAGAGATTTGGATGATTTCTCCATGAAGGATTATAGGTGTTTCCATAGGGTTCTCCCATGTAATTCACCTCTTCCATTGCTGGGTTCTCAAGATCATAAGCTTCTTCTTTAGAGGAAGCTTCCTTAGTACTCCCTGGTGCAGCTTGCATTCCAGACAGACTCTGAGAAATCATATTGACTTGCTGAGTCAATATTTTATTCTGAGCCAATATGGCATTCAGAGTATCAATTTCAAGAACTCCTTTCTTCTGATTTGTCCTATTATTCACAGAATTCCTTTCAGAAGTGTACCTGAATTGGTTATTTGCAACCATTTTAATGAGTTCCTGAGCTTCTGCAGGCGTCTTCTTCAGATGAAGAGATCCTCTAGTAGAGCTATCCAATGACATCTTGGATAGTTCAGACAGACCATTATAGAAAATACCTATGATGCTCCATTCTGAAAGCATGTCAGAAGGGCACCTTCTGATCAATTGCTTGTATCTTTCCCAAGCTTCATAGAGGGATTCACCTTCCTTCTGTCTGAAGGTTTGGACTTCCACTCTAAGCTTGCTCAATTTTTGAGGTGGAAAGAACTTTTCCAAGAAGGCATTGACTCGCTTTTCCCAAGAGTTCAGGCTTTCTTTAGGTTGTGAATCCAACCATGTCCTAGCTATGTCTCTTACAGCAAAAGGAAAAAGCATAAGTCTATAGACTTCAGGGTCAACCCCATTGGTCTTGACAGTGTCACAAATTTGCAAGAATTCAGCTAAGAACTGATGAGGATCTTCCAATGGAAGTCCATGAAACTTGCAATTCTGTTGCATTAGAGAAACTAATTGAGGTTTAAGCTCAAAGTTGTTTCCTCCAATGGCAGGGATTGAGATGCTTCTCCCATAGAAGTCGGGAGTAGGTGCAGTAAAGTCACCAAGCACCTTCCTTGTATTGTTGGCATTGTTGTTTTCGGCTGCCATGGTTTCTTCTTCTTTGAAAAGCTCTGTTAGGCCCTCCAGAGAGAATTGTACTTTAGCTTCTCTTAGTTTTCTCTTCATAGTCCTTTTAGGTTCAGGATCAGCTTGAACAAGTATGCCTTTATCTTTGTTCCTGCTCATATGAAAGAGAAGAGAACAAGAAAGTAGGGAATCCTCTATGTCACAGTATAGAGATTCCTTGAGGTGTCAGAGGAAAAGAAGAATAGAAGGAGGAGGTAGATAGAAGAGAATTCGAACATATAAAGAAGGATAGAGTTCGAATTGCACCTTGAGGAGGAGTGTTAGTCCCTTAAATAGAAGGATGTGAGAAGAGGGGAAGAATTTTTGAAAATAAATTAAGAAGATTTTGAAATAATAAAAAGAAATTTGAAAATTTGATTGATATTTTCGAAAATTAAGATAGGGAAAGAAATTAAGTGATTTTTGAAAAAGATTTTGAAATTAGAAATAAAAAAGATATGATTGAGAGTTGATTTTGAAAAAGATGTGATTGAAAAGATATGATTGAGAAGATATGATTGAAAATCAATTTAAAAAAAAGTTTTTAAAATTAAAGTTGATTACTTGACTAACAAGAAATTAGAAGATATGATTCTAGAATTAAAACTTTTGATCCTTTCTTAATAGGCAAGTAACAACTTGAAAATTTTGAAGTAAATCATTAATTATAGTAAGGATTTTCGAAAATAATAAAAAATGGAAAGAAATTGATTTTGAAGAGATATGATTGAAAAGATATGATTTGAAAAAGATTTGATTTTGAAAAATTATGAAAATTTGAAAAAAAATTTGAGTTAAAAACAAAATCTTCCCTCTAGTGTCATCCTGGTGTTAAACGCCCAGAATGGCATCCATTCTGGCATTTAACGCCCAAAATGCTACCTTTTTGGGCGTTAAACGCCCATCCAGGTACCCTGGCTGGCGTTTAAACGCAAGTTTTCCTTCTTCACTGGGTGTTTTGAACGCCCAGCTTTTTCTGTTTGATTCCTCTGCTGAATGTTCTGAATCTTCAATTCTCTGTATTATTGACTTGAAAAGACATAGTTTTGAGATTTTTTTTTGAATTTTTTAATGATGAGAAACAATCAAAATATAATTAATCTTAAGAAACTCAAATCAAACAGACAATGCATGCAGGACACCAAACTTAAAAATTTTCATATAGGAGACACTAACAAATTGAGAATGCATATGAGAAACAACAAAACACACAAAACAAGAGAATTTAAAGATCAGAGCAATGAAATCATCAAGAACAACTTGAAGATTAATGAAGAACATATTGCATGTTTTCGAAAAATGCAAGAAGAATGCAATTGACACCAAACTTAAAAATTGATACTAGACTCAAACAAGAAACATAAAATATTTTTGATTTTTATGATTTTATAAATTTTTTTGTGATTTTTGAAACTTATGTGGAAAAGAAAATAAAGGGATTCAAAACTTTTAATAAGAATTCCAGGAATCATGCAATGTTAGTCTAAAGCTTCAATCTAAAAAGATTAGACATGGTTGGCCAAGCTTCAGCAGGACATTACATTCAGCAGCTAAATTGATGAGAATCAATCAGCTTTTGTGATGATAAGAACATCACCTTGAAACTCTAGAATTCATTCTTAAAAATTCTGAAAAATAAAAAGAAAAGTACCTAATCTAAGCAACAAGATGAACCGTCAGTTGTCCAAACTCGAACAATCCCCGGCAACGGCGCCAAAAACTTAGTGCACAAAATTGTGATCATCAACAATGGCGCCAAAGGACTTGGAGCTCTTAAACATGAATCACACTTTGTCACAATTCCGCACAACTAACCAGCAAGTGCACTGGGTCGTCCAAGTAATAAACCTTACGTGAGTAAGGGTCGATCCCACGGAGACTGTCGGCTTGAAGCAAGCTATGGTCACCTTGTAAATCTCAGTCAGGCTTAATTCAGAAGGTGATGGAGAATTGATAATTAAAAGATAAATAAAACATAAAGATAGAGATACTTATGTAATTCTTTGGTTGGAATTTCAGATAAGCGTATGAAGATGCTTTGTTCCTCCTGAACCTCTACTTTCCTATTGCCTTCTTCCAATCATTCATACTCCTTTCCATGGCAAGCTTTATGTTGGGCATCACCGTTGTTAATGGCTACTTCCCGTCCTCTCAGTGAAAACGTTCCAAATGCGCTGTCACTGCACGGCTGATCATCTGTCGGTTCTCGATCATGTTAGAATAGGATCCATTGATCCTTTTGCGTCTGTCACACGCCCAACAATCACGAGTTTGAAGCTCGTCACAGCCATCCCTTCCCAGATCCCACTCAGAATACCACAGACAAGGTTTAGACATTCCGGATCTCAGGAATGGCCGCCAATAATTCTAGCCTATACCACGAAGGTTCCAATCTTAGATTAGAAACCCAAGAGATATGCATTCAAGCTTGTTTGCATGTAGAACGGAAGTGGTTGTCAATCACGCGTTCATATGTGAGAATGGTGATGAGTGTCACATAATCATCACATTCATCATGTTCTTGGGTGCGAATGAATATCTTGGAGAAGAAATAGACTTAAGTTGAATAGAAAAACAATAGTACTTTGTATTAATTCATGAAGAACAGCAGAGCTCCACACCTTAATCTATGGTGTGTAGAAACTCCACCGTTGAAAATACATAAGAACAAGGTCTAGGTATGGCCGAATGGCCAGCCTCCAAACGTGTCTAAGATAGCATAAGACTTATCAAAGATCTGCAAATACAATAGCAAAAGGTCCTATTTATAGAAAACTAGTAGCCTAGGGTTACAGAAATGAGTAATTAATGCAGAAATCTTCTTCCGGGCTCACTTGGTATGTGCTTGGGCTGAGCATTGAAGCTTCCATGTGTAGATACTTTTCTTGGAATTAAACGCCAGCTTTTGTGCCAGTTTGGGCGTTTAACTCCAGCTTTTGTGCCAGTTTTGGAGTTAAACGCCAGAATTCTTGAGCTGACTTGGAATGCCTGTTTGGGCCATCAAATCTTGGGCAAAGTATAAACTATTATATATTACTGGAAAGCCCAGAATGTCTACTTTCCAACTCAATTGAGAGCGCACCAATTGGGCTTCCGTAGCTCCGGAAAATCTACTTTGAGTGCAGGGAGGTCAGAATCTAATAGCATCTGCAGTCCTTTTTTAGCCTCTGAATCAGATTTTTGCTCAGGTCCCTCAATTTCAGCCAGAAAATACCTGAACTCACAGAAAAACACACAAACTCATAGTAAAGTCCAGAAGAGTGATTTTTATTTAAAACTAATAAAAACATAATAAAAACGAACTAAAATATACTAAAAACATACTAAAAACAATGCCAAAAGCGTATAAATTATCCGCTTATCAATAGCCCAAAGGGCATCCTCCTGTAGGCGAAAACTCCAAATGGGCATGTGAAAGAAGTCTTCTCTTGATCCTTGGGATCCACCACTATTTAATTTTATCCAGAGTATCCATCCAGGAAGCAGTAGTAGGCATGGCCTGCCAATCTTTCCAACGTTTGATCAATGAAGGGCAGAGGGAAATGATCTTTTCTTGTAGCATCATTCAGTCTCCTGTAATCTATGCACATTCTCCACCCAGTCACTGTCCTGGTGGGGATCAACTCATTCTTCTCATTGGTGATGACTGTCATTCCTCCTTTTTTTGGTACAACTTGAACCGGACTCACCCATGAGCTGTCAGAGATTGGAAAGATTATCCCAGCATTCCATAGCTTCATCACTTCTTTTTGAACCACCTCTTTCATGGTTGGGTTGAGTCTTCTCTGAGGTTGAACCATAGGTTTTGACTCTTCTTCCAATAAAATTTTGTGCATACAGATGGCAGGGCTGATGCCTTTGATATCCTCAATTGTCCAACCCAAGGCTGTTTTGTGAGCCTTTAATACCTCAATCAACTTTGTTTCCTCTTCTATGTTCAAGGATGAGTTTATGAATACTGGCAAGGCTTCTGCTTCCCCAAGAAATACATATTTGAGGTGAGATGGGAGAGGCTTCAACTCCTGTTTTGGCTTATCCTCTTCCTTGTCTTCAATGGATAATTCTACCACTTCCTCTTCTTGCTCCTCCTGGTGCTTTTGATAGTTGTCCTCAAACATTTCTTCTACCAAGCTTTCTATCACATCCACCTTCATGTAATTTTTTTGCTCAGAGGGATGTTGCATTGATTTGAAGACGTTGATGACCATTCACTCGTTATGCACCCTGAAGGTCATTTCTCCCTTCTATACATCAATAGTAGTTCTTGCCGTAGCTAGAAATGGTCTTCCCAAGATGATTGAGTTGTTTCCCTCCCATTCTGTGTCCAGGATCACAAAGTCTGCAGGGAAGATAAACTCTCCAACCTTCACTAGTAAATTTTCCACAATTCCATTGGGTGTCTTGATTGATCTATCAGCCATCACTAGTGACATCTTAGTAGGTTTGATTTCTTCTATAGCAAGCTTTCTCATCATTGAGAGGGGCATCAAGTTGATGCTGGCACCTAAATCGCATAGAGCGTTTTCCAATGTCATCTTGCCTATGGTGCATGAAACCACAAAACTCCCTGGATCTTTGAGCTTTGGTGGGATACCCCTTTGGATCACAGCACTACATTCTTCAGTGAGCATAATGGTCTCCTTCTCTTGCCAGCTTCTCTTTTTGTTGATGAGCTCTTTCAAGAACTTTGCATATAGGGGCATTTGCTCTAGTGCCTCAGCCAGTGGAATGTTTATCTCCAATTTCTTGAAGACTTCAAGAAATTTAGGGAAGTGTTGGTCCTTAGTCTCCTTGTTGAACCTTTGGGGATATGGCAATAGAGGTGTGAAATTTACTCCCTGCCTGTGATCCTTGGTTGGTTCTTCAATTGCTTCCTTCCCCTTTCTTGAGATTTATGGATGGTCTTCCTTTTCTTGAGCCTGTTTTCCTGTTGTTACATCCTTGTCATTGGCTTTCTCTTTTTCAACCTGCTTCTTGTTATTTTCCTGTGGCTTCTTGGTTGCTCCTTCATCTTTCACCAAAATCTTCCCACTCCTTAGCTGTATGGCTGTGCATTCCTCTTTTGGGTTAGGAATGGTGTCGCTTGGAAATGAACTTGATGGTCTCTCAATGGCAATTTGCTCGGAAAGCTGCCCAATCTACCTCTCCATATTCTTCATGGAAGCTTCCTGATTTTTAGTTGTCATCTCTTGGTGCTTTATCATTTTCTCCATTAAGAGCTCCAAGTTGGTGATCCTCTGAGAGTCTTGTGAGATTGGTTGGTTGTGAGGTGTTGAGGGTTGATGGTAAGTGTTTTGATTGGTGGCTTGGTTATTGGATGGATGATGGTTAAAGTTGGGATAAGTGTTTTGTGGTTTTCTGTATGTGTTTTGGTATTATTCTGCTGGTTGTTGTGGTTTATGTTTTTCCAACTGTTTTGATTTGAGTTCCTTTGCCATGGCTGTTGAGTTTGATTGTGATTGTCTCCCCATCTGAGGTTGGGGTGGTTCTTCTAGGAGGGGTTATAAGTGTCACCATAAACCTCATTTGGCCCAGAATTTTGGTTGTGCATATACTAGACTTGTTCCTGCTATTGATCCTCTTGAGTTTCTTCATTTGTCCCCCATGTGATTGATGGCTGGCTTGTGTTTACTGGTGCAACTTGAAGGCTATCAATCCTTTTTGCCATTTGCTTAAATTGTTGCTGAATCTGCTGCTGCATCATTTTGTTTTGAGCTAGGATTGAGTCCACTCCTTCCAACTCCATTACTCCTTTCCTTTGTGATGGTTGGCATTGCCTTTGGTGAGCAAAGAAATACTGGTTGTTAGCCACCATGTCAATGAGATTTTGGGCCTCCTCTGCAGTCTTCATCAATTGTAAAGAGCCTCCTGCTGAGTGATCCAGAGCCTCTTAAGATTTCAATATCAAGCCTTCATAAAAATTCTGCAATACGTCCCATTCATTGAACATTTTAGGAGGGAACTTCCTGATTAGAGTCTTGTATCTCCACATGCCTCATAAATGGGTTCAGTATCCATCTGTGTGAATGTTTGTACTTCAGTCTTCAACCTAATAATCCTTTGAGGTGGGTAGAATTTGGCAAGGAACTTGCTCACTAGATCTTCCCAATTGTTGATGCTGTCTCCTGAGAAAAATTCCAACCATTGAGTAGCTTTGTCTCTGAGGGAAAATGGAAATAACAGCAGCTTGTAAATGTCAGGATGTACACCATTGGTTTTGACAGTATCACAAATCCTCAGAAAGGTGGATAAGTGTTGGTTTGGGTCTTCAAGTGGTCCTCCTCCATAGGAGCAGTTGTTTTGAACCAAAGTGATGAGTTGTGGCTTCAGTTCAAAGTTGTTTGCATTGACATTTGGGGTAAGGATGCTACTCCCACAATGTCTAGGATTTGCAAATGTGTAGGAAGCCAAAACTCTTATCTGTAGTGGATTGTTGTTGTTGTTGGCTGCTCCTCCTGGTGGATTTATTGGGTTTATTGAGTGTTCCTCCATGTCCTGGAATTCTTCTTCTGAATCCTCTTCTCCAACAATGCCTTTCCCTCTTTCTGCTCTTCTTAATCTCCTGAGAGTTCTTTCGTCTTGTTCACAAAAAGTGGGTATAGCTCCCCTTGTTCCTAACATACAACCAAAACAAAGAAAATTACACAAAACCAGAAAAACAGTAACACTTCAATCCATTACCAGAGTGAAGTTTTGGTTAGCTTAGGCAAAAATACAAACAATTAATATGTTAGGCAAAAATAAAGAAAAATTGCTTAATCTAGATCACCACCTTACTTAATCATTGTCAATCTAATCAATCCCTGGCAACGGCGGCAAAAACATGATAGGTTGAAAACGAATTTCCAACACCTTAAAACTCACCGGCAAGTGGATCGGGTCGCATCAAGTAATAATAACTCACATGAGTGAGGTCGATCCCACAGGGATTGAAGGATTGAGCAATTTTAGTTAGGTGATTGATTTAGTCAAGCGAATAAGAGTTGATTTGAGTGATTTGTATTCAACAGAAGCTAAATTGCATGAAATTTAAAGGGAGAGGGACAATTGAAAAGAATTTAAAGTGCAGAAGAATTAAAAGAGCTGAATCTTAAAGTGCAAGTAATATAAATGGCAGAAACTTAGATTGCAAGAAACGTAAATAACTGAAACTTAAAGTGCAAAGAATGTAAATGGCTTGAATCATAAAAGGGATTGGGAGCTGGGAGTGCAGAATTTAAGCAAGAAAAAGTAAATGACAATCAGTAAAGAAATAGAAGAAGAATTAAGATGCAGCAGATTTAAACAAGAAAAGGGAAAACTACTTTGAAAACCAAACAGAAAGTAGAATGCAGCTCAATTGCAGTAATTAAAGGGAAATTGAAGATCTCAAGGGTGAAGGAAACTAGAAAACAAGTCTAGATCTCAAACCCTTCCTTGATCTAATGAGAACAATTGCTAAAGAAATAGAAGAGTAAATTGCAGAAGAAGTAAAAGAAAGCACTCCACAGAATTTGGATTCAAATCACAGCTTCTAGAATTATGCAGTAAACAAACAAAGAGATCTCAAGGTGAGATTGAAACAGAATTTCTTCAATTCTTCACCCAAGATCCAAGACAAGAAGTAGAGAATGCAAAGGCA
The DNA here is from genome assembly GCF_003086295.3 of Arachis hypogaea. Lineage (NCBI taxonomy): Eukaryota > Viridiplantae > Streptophyta > Magnoliopsida > Fabales > Fabaceae > Arachis > Arachis hypogaea. Next base: position 60,883,138 of record NC_092046.1, read on the forward strand.
AGAACAAGGAAGAAGAGAGATCAATTCTCCTTCCCAATTCTCCAAAATAAACTCAGAGATCCAAAATCAAAGCAAAGCTCTCAAAATTACAAGTTAAAATTCTAAAAGAAAGTAAAAGTCCTATCTAAATCAAACTAGCTTCTATTTATACACTTCCTATTTTTGGATTTTTGAATTTGGAGTGGGCTTTTTAATTTGGTGAAGAATTGAATTTAAATTAAATTTTGGTCCAATTTTGGCCCATGAGTGTTTGCTCCAAGTAGTGTGCTCTGCTCCTGGTGAGAGCGCAGCATCATGGCTTGTGTCCTTGGCCCTTGGTAGCGTGCCAAGCTTGGGTAGCACCAGGGTAGTGCTCTGCTCTTGGCAAGAGCGCAGCATTGCCTTGTCTTGGCGTGTCTTGTGCACACCAATTCTCCCTGGCCGTGTTAATGTTGCGCGCATGCAAGGAAAGTAGCACTCAGCTCTCCTTGAGAGCGCAGCATTGGTGCTCCAAAGGAAGGGCTCCTGGTTTGAATCTTGCTGGAGGCATGCGCTGGCCAATTTCTTTTGTGCACAAAGTGGCGCCTTGCTTCTTGCTTCCTTCAGGTGCTTTGTTCGATCCTTGGGGGTAGCATTTTAGCCATTTTTGGCTTATTTTCCTTTGTGAGTAGCGCTCCCCCACTCCCCCTTGCTCATGAGTTTGAACCTTGTGGCAAGCATTGGTAAGCTTTTTCCTTGAATTTATTTTGGGTGAAGCCCGATAATGCTCTTGACAAGAGTGGAGCATTATGCTTCTCCCCTTTCTTTCTTGGTTCAAAATAGTGCTCATCTCTCAAGGGGAGCGTAGCATCCAAGCCTTTGTTTCCTTGGTTCATTGTTGTGCTCCTTTGGAGAGCATTGAGCTCTTGGAGAGAGCGCTATGGCTTTCTTCATTCATTGTGCCACTCTTCCTTGTTTCTCTTCCCACGCTTTTCTCTTCCTTGGGCCACGCTTCTTAGGCTATGCTTTCTTGTTTTCTTGTTTTCTTCACCTACAAGTAATCAAAACAATCAATCAAAGTATCACCAAATTCACAAGGTTTATAAATCATTTAAAAATCAATTAAATTTAGCTTAAACCTCATGATTTAATATCAATTAAAGGGTGGTTGATTGATTCAAAGAAACCATGCAATACCAATCCAAATTACTAACTTACAATGCAAGAAAGTACATAAAACCTAATGAAACAAGTGCAAAAGTGCTTGAAAAACTATCATATGATGACTTGTCATCAGTCTGCATGAAACCCCATGAACTTAAGCTGAATGCTTTCAAATAAGGACAAATATACTTTTCTATTTTCTTTCATTTCTTCTAATGTTCTACTGCTTGCTTGGGGACAAGCAAGATTTAAGTTTGGTGTTGTGATGACATGTCATTTTTTGCATGTTTTACTAGCCATTTTTACCTGTTTTCATTAGGTTTCATGCATTTCTTAAGCAAAAAGTAAGTGTTTGAGTGGGAATTTCATGTTTGTCTTGATTCAATCAAACAATTTTAATTTTGTGCATTATCATGAGATTTCTGCAAGAATTATGTGATTATTATGAATGATGCAAAATTTTATGATTTTGGCAAGGCTTTGATTGCATGTTTGATTGATGGCAGGTGAAAAGATGAAAAGGAAATCCACAGAAAGAGGCAGGGCAGAAGAACGTAGCGCTCATTAAGAGAACGCTACGTTCTCCTGCAACTTGAAAATTGGTGCCACGCTCTATTTCAAAGAACGATACACTCTCTAGCGATGCGCACACGTATAGGACGCTTACGCGTAGAACAAGCTTTTTGGAAAATCCACGCGTATGCGTGCATGACGCGTACGCGTGGGTGTGATCTACGCTCTTTAGAAAGAGAGCGCTATGTTCTCTTCAAACGAGCGCCTGTGACACTTTCGAAATTGGGATTGAAGATTCTCCATCGACGCGCACGTGTACATGACGCATACACGTGGATGCAAAAATGGTGATGAACGGCGCGAACACATGTATGATGCTGCAGCGTGGAAATGCTTATTTGACATCCACGCGTACGCGTAGAGGACGCGCACGCATGGGTAGTGCTCGTGGCACGAACGTAGCAGTCGTTTAAAGAGCGCTACCAAAGGATGCGCATGCATGTATGGTACGCGTAAGCATGATAGAGGTTGAAGATGGCGATGACGCGCACGCGTATGTTACGCGTACGCGTCGATGGCCAAAAATGCAAAGGGACGCGTGGGCATGCAGCACGCGTACGGATGATGAGTACTTAGCGATCAAGGACGCACACGTGCAGGAGATGCGTGCGCGTTGGTGAACGAGCGTTGCGCTCTCTTTGAGAATGCTACGTTCTCCTGAAGCTAAACGGAAGCACCAGTACAGACCTTTTCTGACCCACTTCAACAATGGCCAAAAAGCCCACTCCAAGTACTTGATGATTGAATTGGAAAGTGTACAAATAGAGGAAAATTTGATTTCATTAGGAATTGGCTAGTAGGAGGTTAGCTAGCAGATTGGGAAACTTGGCATTTAATTTCATTTTTCTTTTTCCTTCTGTCTTTATCTTCTGCACTTCTGCATTTATTTTCTTTTTCTGTTTTGTACTAGAGCAATGATGAACTAAATCCCAATTTTATTAGGGGGAGGAGCTTTATTGTAATTTCAATGAATCAACGAAATTCTTCTTCTTTTCTATTCATTTTTGTCGATATTGGGTATCTTCTGTTTTGATTGTGAATTACTCACTCCGGAAGGGGGTTTAATTCAGTGAATGCTTGTGTGAGCCTCGGAAGGAGAATCACTTGTATTAGAATTGGAGCTCTTTCCTTCACTACTCTCTTGATCAACACTATTCGAGAGGAATTGAGATCTTGAGAGTTAGTGTGGCTTATGGATGATATTATGCACTTAACCTCTTCTCATGACAATTAGATCAAGGAATTGGCAAGATTGATTGTGATTAGAGAGATTGGATTGCCAAGAAATTGGGATCCAATCAATTTCAATCTGCCATAGATCTACTCATATGATTGAGAAAGGAGTTGAGACCAATTTGATTCATGATGGATTACAGTATCTCCAATCCCTGATGAATCACTTTCTTTGAATTTCTTCACATTAGAGCTTTCTGATTTCACTGCAATTTACCTTGTCCACTTTTGTTTTAATTTCCTGCACCCAATTCCCTTTATAATTCATGAAATTTAAGTTTCCTTGTCATTTAAGTTTCTGCACTTCTACTTTCCTGCAATTCAAGATTCAGTTATTTACCTTTCTTGCAGTTTAAATTTCAGCTCTTTTAATTTCTTGCACTTTAAGTTTCAATCATTTAAGCTTCTTGCCATTTACTTTTCTGTTAATTTACATTCTGCACTCTAGCTTTCTTGCAATTTACTTTCTGTTAATCAAATTTGACTCAATTTATCAAAATATTAGCTTAACTAAATCCATCACCATACTAAAGTTGCTTAATCCATCAATCACTTTCATGAGTTTTACTACTTGATGCGACCCGGTACACTTGCCGGTGAGTTTGTGTGGAATCGATTTTCCCTCATCAACTAGATGCTAAATTCACTAGAGATGCTCCAAGATTGGGTCTTTCACATTCGAACCAGGCTTGCTGGCACTAAATGCCATATTGGGAACTTAATGCCGTAAAGGGAGTAAACTCGTGCACGCTTCTGGCGCTAAACGCCAGCTTGGCATTTAGTGCCCTAGGGGGTGGAGGTCTGCCAGCTTTTCTATTTTTAGCCTCAAACTCTGCCAAACTACTCCAAATTTACCTGAAATCATAAAAATACTAAACCAACTCAAAGTAGCATCCAAAGAGAATTTTTGCACTAAAATAAGATAAAACTAAATAAAATCTCACTAAAACAACTGGAAAATGATAAGAAAAAGGTACAAGATGCTCACACATCACAACACCAAAATTAAACTGTTGCTTGTTCACAAGCAACCAAAAACATTGTAGGGCCAAGAAGAGAAAATGTCTAAGACTTGAGTTGTCATTTAAGCTCAGGTCTAGATACTGAATGGGGGCTAATGACACTCTAATTTTAAATAGTTTCAACATCTCACTATCATTTGAAGCTCAGAAATATTAGTATCCTTCAAAACTAGAACTCAGATGATATTATAGATTCTCTTCTTTAGGCTCTAATTGATTCTTGAACACAGCTCTTTCTTTTCCTTGGTTCTTTGCACCTCAAGCCTAGCTGTGACTCTTAGTGTTTTGTCTTTAAGCTTACTTGATACAACAACACCATACTTAACTCCGGAACTCTTTGGGTTCTAGTTTTTCTTTTTATTTCTCCCAAATAGTGGTGCTCAAAGCCTTAGGCATTTTCTGTAACAACAATTGGTCACGACTTTAAGTGTTCAGTCTCAAGGGTTACTTGATACTTTCACACCACAAGCATACGGTTAGGGAAAACCACTCTTTTGAGCTTTTAGATCACTTTTGACCCTCCTACCCATTGATGCTTAAAGCCTTGGACCTTTTTTCTTTTGCTTTTTCTTTTTAGTACTTTTTGCTGTTTGTTTTGCTTCAAGAATCAACTTTTTACTTATTTTAGAGAATTAATAATACTTTTCTAAGTTCCTGTTCCTCAAGAACCAATATTCTTAACTCCAATATCAAATATGCACAGTTAATTCATACATTTAAAAATAGAGATAGTGCCACCACATCAAAGTAACTAGAAAACTCAATGAATATAACTCAAAAGCTCTTGCATTTTACTACTCCTTTTTCTTTTGATTTTTATTTTTTTAAGCTCAGTGAGCAACATATGAAACATCTTTTTAAAAATAAATATAAAGTACTAAAATAAGCAACTAACCAGAAAGCAAGGAAATCCTACTTAGTGATCATGCAACTCAGAATAGAAAACAGAAAATAGAATGAGATACTGGAAAATAGAAATAAGATAAGGGAGAGGAGAATGAAACTCAACCACCTCAGTCCTGGTGGTTGCTGCTTCCCCTGAGGATCCACTCCAGCGCTTAAGCTCTTCCAGCTCACGTCCTTCCTTCTGCTGCTCCTCTGTTAGCTTATGGAGGATGATAGACTGGCTCTTATGCTCTTATTTCAGCTGATCCATAGCAGATATCAGCTGTCCGATAGATACTGCTAGCTGAGTCCAGCACTCGCACAGAGGGAGATCTTGTCCCTGTGGTATTTCAGGCTGCTTCTTCTGAGGAGGGGAAACCGGCTCTTGAGGTGGTACTTGTCCAAGTTCTCGAGTGTACTCTATACCCTTCTTAGTGAGTGGATTGTACACTACAATAAGCATATCTCTATCAATCTAGACATTAGCAGCCCCAGATAAGCGGGAGATGAGGTGAGGAAAGGCCAATTTAGAGAGGGTAGAGGGCTTTGCTGTGATGTTGTATATCTCCAGAGGGACCACATACTGGACGTCCACTTTATTGCCAAGCATGATGCAGTGAATCATCATGGCTCGACCTATGGTAACCTCAGACCGTTTACTAGTGGGGAGGATGGAGCGTTGAATAAACTCCAGCCATCCTCTAGCTACTGGCTTTAGATCGTTCCTTCTCAGCTGGCATGGCTGGCCTTTGGCAGCCTTCCTCCACTGTGTTCCAGGTAAGCATATATCCTTGAGGGCTCGATCCAACCTCTGATCAGCTCTGACTCTCCTATTGTAGGAGTGAGGGTCATTTCTGGATGGGGGTAGTTAAAGTATCTCCCTCACTCTCTCCATTCCAAACTGTAGGGTTGATAAGCGGATAGTTTATACCCTTTTTGGCATTGTTTTTAGGTAGTTTTTAGTATGTTTTAGTTACTTTTTATTATATTTTTATTAGTTTTTATGAAAAAATCACATTTCTAGACTTTACTATGAGTTTGTGCATTTTTCTGTAATTTTAGGTATTTTCTGGCTGAAATTGAGGAACCTGAGCAAAAATCTGATTCAGAGGCTAAGAAAGGACTGCAGATGCTATTGGATTCTGACCCTCCTGCACTCGAAATGGATTTTCTAGAGCTATAGAAGCGCAATTGGTGCGCCTTAATTGCGTTGGAAAGTAGACATCTTGGGATTTCCAGAAATATATAATACTTCATACTTTGCCCGAGATTTAATGGCCTAAACTGGTGTTAAATGCCAGCCAGAGACCCTTTTATGGCGTAAAACGCTAGAGCTGGCACACTTCTTGGCGTTAAGCGCCCATTTTGGCACCCAGGGTGGTGTTTAACTCCAATTTGAGGCATATGCACGTGAAAGCTTCAATGCTCAGCCCAAGCACACACCAAGTGGGCCCCGGAAGTGGATTTCTGTACTATCTGCACTTAGTTACTCATTTTCTGTAAACCTAAGTTACTAGTTTAGTATAAAAACTACTTTTAGAGATTCATTTTGGGTAACTCATGACATTTTACATCTCATATTATATTTTCTACGACATGAATCTCTAAACCCCATAGGTGGGGGTGAGGAGCTCTGCTGTGTCTCAATAGATTATTGCAATTACTATTGTTTTCTATTCAATCACACTTGATTCTGTTCTAAGATACTCACTCGTACTTCAATATAGAGAATATGATGATTCGTGACACTCATTATCATTCTCAAATTTATGAACGCGTGCTTGACAACCACTCTCGTTCTACCTGAGCTCAACGTAGTCATTGGGCGACAGTTTGAGTGCCTATCTCTTGGGTCTCTAATCCACAGACCAAGTCCGTGAGATTAGAGCCTTCATGGTAGAGGCTAGAACCAATTGGCAACATTTCTGAGATCCAGAAAGTCTAAACCTTTTCTGTGGTATTCCAAGTTGGATCTGGAATGGGATGACTGTGACGAGCTTCAAACTCGCGAATGTCGGGTGCAGTGATAGTGTGCAAAAGGATAGAGATTTCCTATTCTGACACAAGTGATAACCGACAGATGATTAGCTGTGCGGTAGATGTACCTGGTATTTTTCATTCGAGACGAGAGATCCGATAGTTGATTAGCCGTACAGAAACCGTGCCTGGTATTTTTTATCCGAATGGACAGATGGTAGCCATTGACAACGGTGATCCACCAATATACAGCTTGCCATTGAAGGAAGCCATACGTGTTTGGAGAAGAAGACAGTAGGAAAGCAAAGATTCAGACGACAGAGTATCTCCGGAACCTCAACCTGTTCCTCATTACTGAATCACGAGTACCATTTATTTCATGTTATTTCCTTTTCATAAACAAAATCATTTTTTTCATTAATCTCCTGACTAAAATTTACAAGATAACCATAACCTACTTCAAGCTGAAAATCTTCGTGGGATCGACCCTTACTCACATAAGCTATTACTTGGATGACCTAGTGCACTTGCTGTTTAGTTGTGCGGAGTTGTAAAAAGTGTAATCACAAGTTCGTGCACCAAGTTTTTGGCGCCGTTGCTGGGGATTGTTCGAGTTTGGATAACTGACAGTTCATCTTGTTGCTTAGATTAGGAAAAATTTAACTTTTTTGGTTGGTTTAGAGTCACTAAAATTGAGTCTTCTATTATTGTTTTTGTTAAAATTTTAAAATCCTTGTTTTCTTTTTTTTTTAGATTTTTTTCTTCTAAAATTTTTAATAAATAGAAAAAAAAACCAATAAACTAATAATTGAGTCTTCTGTTTGAGTTTAGTTTCATGTTCTAAGTTTGGTGTCAATTGCATGTTTTTCTTTTCTTTCAATTTTTTGAATTATATGTTCTTTTTATTCTTTATATTTTTGAGTTTTATGTTCCTTGTTCTTTCTTGATCTTCAAGTTGTTCTTGTTTATTTTTCTTGTTTGATCTTTAGTTTTTCTTGTTTTGTGTCTTTCCTTGTTTTTCTTGTGCATTTTCGAATTATTAGTGTCCAAGGTATAAAAATCTTTAAGTTTGGTGTCCTTTGTGTTTTTATTTTCTTAAAGATTTCCAAAATTTGTTCTTGGTGTTCATCTTGACATTCAAAGCTTTCTTGTTTATTTTCTTTATTTTGATCTAAAAATTCTAAGTTTAGTGTCATTTTATTATTTTTCTCTTTCCTCATTAAATTCAAAAAAAATATCTTTTCCTTTATTTACTCATCATTTTAGAATTCCTTAGGTTGACTTAGTCAAAATTTTTAAAATTTGGTAGTTTCTTATTAGTCAAGTCAAAATTTCAATTTTAAAAAATTTTATCTTTTTAAATCCTTTTCAGAACAAATTCTTTTTCAATTTTCTTTTTATATTTTTCAAAAATCTTTTCTAAAATTTTTCAAAATCTTTTTCTTTTTTTATTTTATTTTTGATACTTGTCCTATTTTATTATTTTGATTGAAAAAAATTTTAAGTTTGGAGTTTTCTTGTTAAGAAAGTTTCAATCTTTAAAATTTTAAAATCATATCTTTTTCAAATCTTTTCTTATATTTATTTTCTTACAAGTATCTTTGATTTTAAGATATATCCTTTTCAAAACTTCCTAACCACTTTTTCTCTCTTCATTTTTCAAAAATCCTCACCTACAATTTTTCAAATCTTTTTAATTAATTAATTAATTTAGTTTTCTAATTTCTTTGATATCTCTTCTTTCAATTTTCGAAACTTATACCATTTTGCCCATTTACTTTATTTTAATTATTTAATTTCAAAAAAAATAATAAATAAAATTTTTTTATTTTACAACCCACATCATCTCCCTTTCTCCATCATGGACCTAAGTGGAAATGAACAGTCCAAAAGGACTCTGGGGTCGTATGCTAACCCCACTACTGCTTCATATGAGAGTAGTATCTGTATACCTCCCATCAGAGCCAGCAATTTTGAGCTAAACCCTCAGCTTATTATGATGGTGCAGCAAAACTGCTAGTATTCCGGTCTTCCACAGGAAGAACCTACTGAGTTTTTGGCATAGTTCTTACAAATTGCTGACAGAGTACGTGATAAAGAAGTAGATCAGGATGTCTACAGATTATTACTGTTTCCATTTGCTATAAAAGATCAAGCTAAGAGGTGGTTAGTAACCAACCTACAGCAAGCATAAGAACATGGAAACAGTTATCAGACAAATTCCTGAATTAATATTTCCCTCCAAAAATGGTGACACAGCTAAGGCTAGACATCCAAGGCTATAAACACGAGGATAATGAATCTCTTTATAATGCCTGGGAGAAGTACAGAGAGATGCTAAGGAAATACCCCTCTGAAATGTTTTTAGAATGGGTACAGTTAGACATCTTCTACTACGGGCTTACAAAAAAGGCCTAGATGTCTCTAGACCACCTAGCTGGTGGATCTATACACATGAGGAAGACAATTGAAGAGGCTCAAGAGCTCATTGATACAGTTGCTAGCAATCAGCATCTGTACTTAAGTAGTGATCCTCCATAAAAGAAGAGGCTGAGGCAGTATCCACTGAACTTAGTCCTCCAAAACAAATTGCTGAGCTCAATCAGCAACTATTTTCTATAACAAAATAGTTAGCAGAATTTAAAGAGATGCTACAAGAAACTAAAGATGCTAACCAGAATATGGAAAAACACTTGAATCAAACAAGACAGCAGTTATCTAAACAGATAACAGAAGAATGCCAAGTTGTTCATTTAAGAAGTGGAAAGACATTGTATGTCTCAACTCAAAGTAGCAGGAATCCAAGGAAGGAACATCTGACAGAGGATGACCAAACCACTGCCCAAAATCCCTCTGAGGATAGTAGGAGCCCAGAGAGGAATGATTCTGGTGTTCAAACGCCAGAAAAGGGTGAAAAATTGGCGTTAAACGCCCAATGGATGGCCAATTCTGGCGTCCAAACGCCAGAAAAGGGTGGCAATCTGGCGTTAAACACCCATACAGCACCCAATTCTGGCGTTCAAACGCCAATGGGGGATCAGACACCTATAAGTGCTGATAACAACCCCCTTAGGCAGGCTTCTCCAACGACTTCTGTAGGAAGTAAGCATGCAGCAACTAAGGTTGAAGAATATAAAGCCAAGATGCCTTATCCTCAAAAACTCCGCCAAGCGGAACAGGATAAACAATTTGCCCGCTTTGCAGACTATCTCAGGACTCTTGAAATAAAAATTCCGTTTGCAGAGGCACTTGAGCAAATACACTCTTATGCTAAGTTCATGAAAGAGATCTTAAGTCATAATTAGTATTGGAGAGAAACTGAAAAAGTTTTCCTCATTGAAGAATGCAGTGCAGTCATTCTGAAAAGCTTACCAGAAAAGCTTAAAGATCCCGGAAGCTTTATGATACCTTGCACATTAGAGGATGCTTGTACCAAGACAGCTCTATGTGATCTTGGGGCAAGTATCAACCTAATACCTGCATCCACTATCAAAAAGATTGGTTTGACTGAAGAAGTTAAACCAACCCGAATATGTCTCGAACTTGCTGATGGCTCTATTAAAATACCATCAGGCGTAATTGAGGACATGATTGTGAAGGTTGGGCCATTTACCTTTCCCGCTGACTCTGTAGTTCTGGAAATGGAGGAGCACAAAAGTGCAACTCTCATTCTAGGAAGACATTTCCTAGCAACTGGATGAACCCTCATTGACGTCCAAAAAGGGGAGATAACCCTAAGAGTCAATGAGGATGAGTTTAAGTTGAATGCTGTCAAAGCTATGCAGCATCCAGACACATCAAAAGACTGCATGAGCGCTGATATCATTGACTCCCTGATGGAAGATGTCAATATGACTGAGAGTCTCGAATCAGAGATATAGGACATTTTTAAAGAAGTTCAGCCTGATCTGGAGGAACCAGAGAAAACAAAAGAACCTCTGAAAACTCCTTAGGAAGAGGAGAAGCCTCCTAAACCCGAGCTCAAACCACTACCACCGTCCCTGAAATATGCATTTCTGGGAGAAGAGGACACTTTTTCGGTAATCATAAGCTCTACTTTAGGACCACAGGAAGAGAAGGCATTAATTCAGGTGCTAAGGACACACAAGACAACTCTTGGGTGGTCCATAAGTGATCTTAAGGGCATTAGCCCAGCCAGATGAATGCACAAGATTCTATTGGAGGACGATGATAAGCCAGTGGTTCAACCACAGAGGCAGCTGAATCCAGCCATGAAGGAGGTGGTGCAGAAAGAGGTCACTAAGCTACTAGAGGCTGGGATTATTTATCCCATTTCTGATAGCCCCTGGGTGAGTCCTGTCCAAGTTGTCCCCAAGAAGGGAGGCATAACTGTGGTTCATAATGAAAAGAATGAACTGGTTCCTACAAGAACAGATACAGGGTGGCGTATGTGTATTGACTACAGAAGGCTCAATACAGCCACCAGAAAGGATCATTTTCCTTTACCATTCATAGACCAGATGCTAGAGAGACTAGCAGGTCATGAATATTACTGCTTTTTGGATGGCTATTTAGGTTACAACCAAATTGCAGTAGATCCTCCAGACTAAGAGAAAACAGCATTCACATGTCCATCTAGAGTATTTGCCTACAGAAGGATGCCATTTGGTCTGTGCAATGCACCTGCAACCTTTCAGAGGTGCATGCTCTCTATCTTCTCTGATATGATAGAGAAATTTCTGGAAGTCTTCATGGATGACTTCTTAGTATTTGGAGACTCATTCAGCTCATGTCTTGACCATCTAGTACTTGTTCTGAAAAGATGCCAAGAGACTAACCTGGTTCTAAACTGGGAGAAATGTCACTTTATGGTGACTGAAAGAATTGTCCTTGGGTACAAAATCTCGAACTAGGGAATAGAGGTGGATGATGCGTGCAGAAATTGGCGAATTAAAAATTGTTGATTTATATACGTTGCAAGTATAGTTCCTAACTCGCCAGAAATCTGCCTATCAATTTAGAAAGATGTCACAGAAATATAAAATTAAAATACTAGGAGTATGAATCCCAGGTTGTCTCCCAACGGGTTGCAGAAAAATGTGCTATTTTATCAATCAGAGGTTTTCAAAAAGGTTTGAGTTGAGTAAACAGGAAATTAAATTGGTGAATTTGAATAATGTAAATAAAAGCCTTGACTAGGAGTTGATTAGTTGGAATCCCTATTATTGTTGGAATACTCTCAAGATTAATTGACAATTAAAGGTTGTCATGTTTAGTTATCCTTTACTAGGTAAGGGAAAGTCAAACAAGTTGGAATGCTGCGTCTGTTCACAAGTTGCAATCCACTTAATTAAAAGAGAATGGTGTTAGTGACTAGAAGGCAATCCAACCATAAACCCAATTACAATTTTTCTTTCAAGCTTTCCAACTTAAAGGTTCCTTTCAATCAACTCCCCATCAAGTTAGAGAACTACTCGCTCATTGTGAATATAAAATTCATAGCATATGAAAAGGAATTAAGGAAAGACATTGTAAATAAAAATCAAATAGTCAATAAAAATAAAAGTGATCCTTGTATTAAATAATCCTAAAAATATTCCAATGGTAAAATTAAAAAAAGCAAAGGACATGGAAGAGTAAAGCCAAGTAAAGAAAACAAACTAGAATGACGAAGTCTTGATGAGGTAATAACTCTTCTCAATATCCCAATGCAAAAGTGAGAGAACATTAAAATCCTAAGAACTATGAATGTGCAGAGAAAAAACCTAGGGGAGGAATAAAAACTAGATCTAAAACTAAAACTGTGTAGAATGAGTGTTGTCGTTGGTTTCTGCATGTTCTCTGGCTCTAGTCTGCTGTTCTGGGCCGAAAACTGGGTCAAAATAGGGTCCAAAATCGCCCCCAGCAAATTCTGCAGATTATGCAGATCGCGCATGTCACGCGATCGCGTCGCTCATGCGGACGCATCATTCGCGCTATTCCATGCCGCGCGGTCGCGTCGTCCACGCCTCCACGTCGCTTGTGCTTTTCCATTCCGCGCGGTCGCGTGAGCCATGCGGCCGCGTCACTGCGATTTCTCCTCTTCCACGCAGTCTCGTGAACCATGCGGCCGCGTCACTTCTCGCTGGTTGTCTCCTCAATTTCTTGTGTTCTTTCCATTTTTGCTAGCTTCCTTTCCAATCTCCAACTCATTCATGCCCTATAAAGCCTGAAATGCTTAACACACAGATCACTGCATCGAATGGAATAAAGGAGAAGTAAAATGTATAATTAAAAGTCTCTAGGAAGCAGTTTTCAATCATGTAATAATTTCAGGAAGGAAATATAAATGCATGCTATTTTAATGAATAAGTGGGTAAGTATCATGATAAAACCACACAATTAAACATAATATAAACCATAAAATAGTGGTTTATCAACCTCCCCACACTTAAACATTAGCATGTCCTCATGCTTAATTGAAGGAGATAAAATAAATAAGTATGAACATGTAGAAACTCCTGCAATGTAATGCAATCCTATATATATGAATGCAACTATATGATTCTTGCCCACTTGATCAAAAGTAAATAAGCTCTTCAAAATAATTACAAATCAAATTCCACTAATTCTATCATTATACAGTAAGACAGATAAAGGTGCAAGAAGATAGCTCATGAAAGCAGGGAACATGGAAATTCAAGCATTGAACCCTCACTAATGATGTATGTACGCTCTAATCTCTCTAGTGTATAGGGTAATCACTCTATCCTTCTTTAATCATGCTCTCTAACTTTTGTTTTTCTCCTAACCAATCAACAATAGTTAATATACCAATGCAAACATCATGAGGTCTTTTCAAGGTTGTAATGGGGCCAAGGTAGGGGTAGGGATACCTATATGGTTAAGTGAGCTTATAAATTGAATCTTTAATTAACCCAAGCTTTAACCCAACCTATATATATTTAATGTAACCTTAGAATTCATACCTAGCTACCCAGAATTCTCTTTTTCATTCCATACTCATGTATCAACTTTTTATTTTAATTTTATCATATGTGCATTGATCTTTGAATTCTTAATTCAGCATTGGGGTGATTTTGTCCCCTTATTTATTTATTAATATTATTTTTTGTTAGACATAAAAATAAAAATAAACATAGCTTATCAATGCACAGAGAATTTTAATTCTTATAGTTTCACATGAGTAGGTATCCAAAGTCCCATTGTATTATCATGACACATTCCCTTAATAACTTTTGTTCCCACAATTTCCCATATTTAACTGGCACTCACAATTCTATCTTAAGCTAACCAAAGATTCAATTTGGGATATACAATTGTTTTTCTGCTTAAGGCTAGTAATGTGGTGAAATATAGAACAACGGGATTTAAAGGCTCAAAGTGGTTAACAAAGGTAATTGAAAAGGGTCGGCTTAATTTGGATAAGTGAGTTTAAACAAAAAATGGCCTCAATCATATGCAAGCATACAAATATAATAAATATTGGACATATAGGATGAAACAAAATATAGATTACAATCATAGAGAAGTAAACACACAAGAATAAAATATTTATGGTTAAATAACGTAACCATGCATAAAGGCTCAAATCTTCACAGGTTGTGTGTTCTTTAGCTCAAAAATCATGTTCCAAATACAACTTCAAGCAGATTTATCATAAAAAAATTTTAAAAATTAGTGAAATTTTGTTCCAAAGATAGAGTCTTAGAAGAAACTTATTGTCTTTATAATCAAGTAGAACATGCATGCAACTAACCTATTACTATGCAATTTATCCTATTCTATAAAAGAAAGAAAATCTAACTAAAATATCCTAATTTATTGGTGCTAGGGAAGAGAAATTACCTCCGGAAGTTAGGTACTGACCGACCTCCCCACACTTAAGGCTTTGCACCGTCCTCGGTGCCATCTGTCAGGAACAGGGGTGGGCTGGCGGTAGTATCTCCACGGTCGGGACCATCATAGCTCCCTGTGCTGGTAAAGGAAGTGGAGTCTGGGGTGTCTGAGTCCTTGAAGTGTCCCTTGAGTAGCTCCTTGAGGTGTTTGAATCGGCGCTCGTTACGGCACTCTCTTAACTGCGCTTTCTGTTCTTGCCGATCCAACCTTTCGATTATCTGCTGGAGCAGTGTGTCTGTTGCAGGTGCTTGTGTTGTTGAAGAAGGAATATCTTCAACCAGTGCAGTAGGAAGGCTTGTAGTGGCTGCTGGAGGGCTGAGGTATTTCCCGTTAGGGACATACTGATCATCCCGCGAAAGCATGGCTTTGGTGTCCCCAGCTCTGTAGGAGACTCCGGCTGCTGAGACAAGATCTGAGACTAAAGCGAGAAAAGGTAAGTTGCCCGCAATTTGTACGTGTCCCATGGCATTCCGGATATGTCTTGGTAGATTCAGAGGCTGGTCTGTAAAGATGCACCATAGTAGAATGGCCATGTCCGCAGTGAAAGAGGACCCGTGAGTGCTCGGAAAGACGTAATGGAACATGATCTATGCCCATACGCGAGCCTCCAAGGTAAGTGCTGAAGCCGATATTCCCTTAGGGCGGGTACGATGGTATCCGTAGATCCAACGGCTGCCAGGTAGTGCGATAACTCTGAGAACAGCTTTCCAGTCAAATTGGTACATCTGGCGCTTGAGTGCGGCTTCTTGAAAGGCGTCAAAGCCTTCTGGAATAGGGGGAAGACCTAAAGCTTTTTGAATGGCCTCTTCTGTAATAGGGATTTGCTTCTGACGGACAAAGACAGACTGCAGGGTAGGCAGGTAGAAGTTAGAGTAGAACTCGACTACCCAAGAAAGATTGACCTGCCTTGGTTGTCTCTGTAGGAAACCCCAATGTCTTTGTTCAATTTGCGGCTCAACAAAAGTAGCAATATTGGGCGGGAGGATAAGAAGGTGTTCGTTGTTGTAGCTCCTTTCAGCCAGGATGGGGAACATCTGCTCATAGTAGCGATTGGGAAATCGCGCAGTGTCCTTTGCTTGAAAGGCTTTCTCTTTTTCATCAACCTTTATGATCCTCTTAACTCTTTTTGTTGAGGGCTTGACTGTAGTTGAAGAAGGCTCTGCCACTAGTGCTCTTTTAGTTCCTCTTCTTGCTGGGGGTTTGGGAGTAGCTTTCTCTTTTCCTTTCTTGGTGGCCATCCTGAAAAAGGGAAGAGAAAGTAAATTAAATTCAAAGAGATATATAGCAAGGAAGAGAACGGAAAAGGTGGTGATGGATGCACATTAAGAGGTAACTGACATTAACACACGCTCATGAGTTCATGTGAAAAGTCATCAATGGAAAATAGCTAGTGCATATAATGACAAGTGAATGCAAGGTGTTTATTGGCATGCCGGCAAAGGGCATGAGTAGCATAGATCAAGCATCACGTTGTAGCAAACTATCACGTTTGTATTGACAATTAATTGTAATTAATACAACAGTAAAGGGAGTTTATGAAAAGCAGCATTGAATAGTAGAATAACATAGAGAAGTGCATAATGCCATATGGGCTTTTTCACAAACACATAACATGCATGGTGAATAAGGTATAGAAAGTATTAAAGTGAACATGCAAGCAACCCTTTTAAAGAAAATAATATATAATTGCCAAACAATTTGCAACAATCCACAAGCATATAATGAAGAATAATGACTCAAATAAAATTCTAACACCATGTAAAAAGGAAAGAAGAAGAAAGAAAATATGGATAATGAAAAGACTAATTTTTGAAAGAAAAGAAAATAACATATAAAATAAGAAGAATGATAGAAAAGGAAAGAGGGAAGAAGAAAATAAAACCTTGTTAATGGAGGTGAAAGAGAGAGAGAGAGAGAGAAAGAGGAGATAGAAGGAAGAAGGGAGAAGGAAGAAATAAGGAGGGAAAAGAAAATTAGGATTTGGAGAGGAGAAAGATAAGATATTTTGGCAATTAAGGTTGAGCTGTGCGGCGCAAGCGACGCGGCCGCATGGGGCACGCGTTCGCGCGATTGCGCTTTAGTTCAAGTGAAGCAGTCGCGTCGGTCACGCGGTCGCGTGACCCATGTTGTGCTTCTGGCGCGAGTGCAACCTCGCGCCTACACAACTCTCTGTTCGAATTGGTATATTTGCCAAATTTGGGGTGACGCGATCGCGTGGGGCATGCGATCGCATGAGTGGGCTTCAGAAGGGAACGACGTGGACGCGTGGGCCATGCGTCCACCTGGGTAGAATTGTGCATTCAGCACCAATCCAGCACCACTCTCGCACAATAATTCGTTGTGCACCCTTTTTTTGTCGAAAATCAGGGCACGGGACCGCGTGGGTCACGCGGTCGCGTGGGAGGCCATTATGCCCATACGACGTGGCCGCATGGGTCGAATTGTGCCACTGGCACGCCTTCAGCCACGCTCCAGCGTGACTCTCTGTTCGTTTTTTTTCTCCCCTCTCCTTGCGACGCGGACGTGTCGCTGATGCGGTCGCGTCGCGTGGCTTTTTTTTAATTATTATTATTAATTAAGAATATGCAAATGCAGATGCACGAAAGTACTGATAAAGAGAAGAGTTATTGAATATGAAAAACTAAAAATAAAGAAAAGAACGATCATACCATGGTGGGTTGTCTCCCATCTAGCACTTTGCTTTAACGTCCGTAAGTTGGACGCTCCACTAGCTCAATCTTCTGCTATGTGGGGATCTTCCAAGAGGAAGATCTCAAGCTCCTTGTTTTTCGGCATCTTCTCGCCATGGTATAGCTTCAGGCGTTGTCCATTAACTTTGATAAGTTCAGAACTTGAAGGATGACTTAGGTGATAAACTTCGTACGGTTCGGCCTTCTCTACTCTGTATGGACCTTCCCATCTTGATCTCAACTTACCTGGCATGAGCCTCAGTCAAGATTTGTAAAGGAGGACTAAATCTCCAGGTTGGAACTCTTTTTTCTTGATGTGCTGATCATGTGCAGCCTTCATCTTCTCTTTGTATAGTCTTGAGTTCTCATAAGGTTCTAGGCGAAGGCTCTCCAGTTCTTGCAGTTGCAACTTCCTTTCAGCTCCGGCTTTCTCAATTCCCATATTGCACTCCTTGACTGCCCAAAAGGCTCTGTGCTCTACTTCAACTAGGAGATGACAAGCTTTTCCATAAACTAAGTGGAAAGAACTCATCCCAATGGGTGTTTTGTATGCTGTTCTATATGCCCAGAGTGCATCTTGTAGCCTGGTGCTCTAGTATTTTCTATGAGGTTTGACCATCTTCTGCAAGATACGCTTTATTTCTCTGTTTGACACCTCGGCTTGCCCATTGGTCTGAGGATGGTATGCTGTCGCAACCTTATGAATTATCCCATGCTTCTTCATCAATCTTGTTAGTCTCCTGTTACAAAAATGGGTGCCTTGATCGCTCACGATTGCTCGTGGTGATCCAAAGCGACAAATAATATGGTTTCTCACAAAGGAAACAACAGTGTTAGCATCATCAGTGCGGGTAGGAATTGCTTCCACCCATTTGGAAACGTAATATATAGCTAACAATATATAAAAATAACCATTAGAATTTGTAAATGCCCCAAACATAAAAAATTTCACAGAAAAGCATAATTTGTTGAGGCATCTCATCCCTCCTGGATATATTACCAAATTTTTGGCATGGGAGACAGGATTTACAAAACTCAGCAGCATCTCTAAAAAGAGTAGGCCACCAGAATCTACAGTCTAAGATCTTTCTAGCTGTTCATTGAGGGCCAAAATGCTCTCCACTCTCAGATGAGTGACATGCCTCTAAAATGGACTGGAATTCTGATTGAGACACACAATGTCTAATTACCTGATCAGTGCCACATCTCCATAAATATGGGTCATCCCATATATAATATTTAGACTCACTTTTCAGCTTGTCTCTTTGATGCTTAGAAAAGTTTGGAGGAAATGTGCGGCTAACTAGATAATTAGCTACAGGTGCATACCAAGGGAATACCTCAGATACTGCTTGCAGGTTATCAAATGGAAAATTATCATCTATAGGAGTAGAATCATCCTTAATGTGCTCAAGGCGACTCAAGTGGTCTGCCACTAAATTCTGGTTACCACTCCTATCCTTTATTTCTAAATCAAATTCTTGTAATAGCAGTAACCAACGTATAAGCCTTGGTTTGGACTCCTTTTTAGCTAATAGATACTTTAAAGCTGCATGGTCCGAATACACTACTACTCTAGTACCAAGTAAATAAGCTCGGAATTTATCCAGAGCAAAAACAATAGCAAGAAGCTCTTTCTCAGTAGTAGTATAATTGGACTGGGCAGTGTCTAAAGTCTTAGACGCATAAGCAATAACAAAAGGATCCTTACCTTCACGCTGAGCCAGCGCTACTCCTACTGCATGGTTGGAAGCATCGCACATGATTTCAAACGGCTGGCTCCAGTCTGGTCCTCTTACAATTGGGGCTTGAGTCAGGGCGGCCTTCAGCTTATCAAACGCTTGTTTGCAATCCTCAATGAACTCGAACTCAATATCTTTCTGCAGTAATCTGGACAAGGGAAGTGCTACCTTACTAAAATCCTTAATAAATCTCCTGTAAAAACCTGCATGGCCAAGGAACAAACAGACTTCCCTCACAGAGGAGGGGTAAGGTAAACTATAAATAACATTCACCTTTGCTGGGTCTACAGAAATGCCATTATTAGATACCACATGTGCTAATACAATCCCTTGTTTTACCATAAAATGACATTTTTCAAAATTCAATACAAGGTTTGTATTAACACATCTATCTAATACTCTAGATAATCCATCTAAGCAAAGGCTAAAAGAATCACCATAAACGCTAAAATCATCCATAAAAACCTCCATATAGTCCTCAATAAGATCAGAGAAAAGACTCATCATGCACTGTTGGAAAGTAGCTGGTGCATTGCACAAGCCAAAGGGCATTCTCTTGTAAGCATAAGTCCCAAAAGGACATGTAAAAGTGGTCTTTTCCTGATCCTCAGGAGCTATATGAATCTGAAAATAACCTGTGTAACCATCTAAAAAACAATAATGTGATTTACCTGACAGGCGATCCAGCATTTGATCAATGAATGGAAGTGGGTAGTGATCCTTACGGGTGGCTTGGTTGAGACGCTTGTAATCAATGCAGACTCTCCAAGCATTCTGAACTCTAGTTGCTATGAGCTCTCCATGCTCATTCTTCACTGTAGTGACTCCAGACTTCTTGGGCACCACTTGTACTGGGCTAACCCATTCACTATCTGAAATAGGATGGATGATACCTGCTTCCAACAGTCTGGTCACTTCCTTTTTGACAACTTCCAAGATAGTGAAATTCAATCTTCTTTGGGGTTGACGGACAGGTCTTGCTCCCTCTTCTAAAAATATTCTGTGCTCACATACTTGAGGGTTGATGCCTACTATGTCTGCCAAACTCCACCCAATTGCCTTCTTGTGCCTCCTCAGTACATCAAGTAACTGCTCTTCTTGTTGAGAAGTGAGTTCCCTTGCAATGATAACGGGAAACTGATGCCAGGGCATTTTGGCCAGTTTCACTGACCTTTTCTTTACTATTTTTAGGGTAGTTTCATGCATTTCCTTAGAAAATAAGCTAGTTTTGGGTAGATATTCACTTATATCTTGACTCAAGCATACATTGTGCACTTTACATGATTTCATGAGCATTTTACATGAATTTAATGACAAATTGGATGTTGTATTTCCCATGACTTGGACTAGAACTTTGATGCACTCTATTGCTTGATTTTAGGACAAAGGAAGCAAGGAAGAACCACGTTAGCAGCCACGTTAATCTAATTAACGTAACTCCTAACGTGGAATGGGATTAACTTGCAAAGTTAATGAGAAAAGAAATCGCCAATAACGCTTTTGAAACTATCATTGCCCACGTTAAGAGTCACGTTAACTAAGTTAACGTGAACTCTAACGTGGAGGAAAGGAAATGGAGCCAACATTAGTGACACTTACCTTTGTCACTAACGTTGGACCAAGCTCATAAGTGGCCACGTTAAGAGCCACGTTAACTTAGTTAACGTGGCCTCTATCGTTAAGAAGTAAAGAGGAAGCCAACGTTAGTGACATTCAACTTTGTCACTAACGTTGGCCAAGTCACAATAAGCCACGTTAACTTCCACGTTAACCTAGTTAAAGTGGAAGCTAATGTGAAGAAAGTAGGTGATCGACAACGTTAGTGACACCAAACATTGTCACTAACGTTGGGATTAACGCACACAAGCCCCAATAAGCCATGTTGACTCCCACGTTAACCTAGTTAACGTGGAAGCTAACGTGAAGAAGAAAGGTGATCGCCAACGTTAGTGACACCTAACATTGTCACTAACGTTGGAAGGAGCCCACACAAGCCACAGTGAGCCACGTTAACTCCCATGTTAACTTAGTTAACGTGGAAGCTAACGTGAGGAGGAGAGATGATAAGCCAACGTTAGTGACATTCACCTTTGTCACTAACGTTGGAGATGGCTAGCACAGCCACGTTAAAGGGCACATTAACCTAGTTAACGTGGACTCTAACGTGGGAGCTAGGGGCACATTGGAACGTTAGTGACAAAGGTAAGTGTCACTAACGTTCTCGAAGATTGGCAAGCCTACGTTAAGGAGCCACGTTAACTAAGTTAACGTGGACTCTAACATAGGGAAGGAGGAAGCTTCTCAACGTTATTGGGAAAGGTAAGTCCCAATAACGTGTGCGAAGGACAAAGAGGCAACGTTAGTGGTAACGTTTGTGCTACTAACGTTGAGGTTAACGTGGCTCTTACTTGGGTGAGGAACGTTAGTGAAAAAGGTGATTGTCACTAACGTTCTAGAACCCATATTTTCACTGAACGTTAACACCACTAACGTCCTGAGCTAAAGTCTCTGCCCACTTCACACTTTCTCTCTGCAAGTAAAACTAAGCCCAATGAAGAAGATAACTGCTTCAAACTCAAGATCCAAAGGCCCATACCCAAGACTTGAAGAGCCAACTAGAAGATCAGAAGAGTAGTATATATAGGAGTAGCTTTGAATTAAAAAAGGATTTGGAAATTATAGGGAGCCTCTTGGCATAGAACTACACTCTATATTTTACTTTCTCTGCACTTCTAGTTTCATCATGTATTCTCCATCTTCATTTTCATTTTCCAGAGCTATGAACAACTAAACCCCTTTCATTGGGTTAGGGAGCTCTGTTGTAATTTGATGGATCAATACTAGTTTTCATTATTCTTCTTCTATCTTTTCTCTTGATTTTACTTGAAAGCTTTCGATCTTCATCCAATTGGGTAGTTATCTTGGAAAAGAAGCTATTCAAACTTGGATCTCTTCTGAACCTTGAAAGAGGAATGAAGAGATCATGCTAGAAATGCTTTCTCATGCTGGACCAAATTGGGTTTGGATGGATATGTGACTATAATCCTCTCAACACCTGATTTGGGAAATGCATGTGGTATAATCAGTGATCATACTTCATCTCTTCTCATGAGCAATTGACCAAGGAATTGGCTATTGATCAAGATTTGAGAGATTGAATTACAAGGAATTGTAATTCAATCACTTAAGATTGCCAAGGAGATCAATGAGTGCATTGATTGAGGAAGAGATGAAAATGAAATTGATCCGGAGAATGCAACATCTCCTGAGCCCAATGAACTCCCCATTTCTGATCTTACCCATTCTCTTTAATTTCTGTCATTTACTTTTATGACCAATTACCCCATTCCCATTTAAGATTCTGCAATTTACTTTCCGTCATCTACATTCAGCTCTTTATTTCTAGCATTTACTTTTCTGTTATTTACTTTCCCGCCATTTAATTTTCTACAATTCTCAACCCAAATTCTGATTCGCTCAACTAGAACATTCCTCTAATTAAAGTTGCTTGATCAATCAATCCCTGTGGGATTCGACCTCACTCTATTGTGAGTTTTTACTTGACAACAAATTCGGTACACTTGCCGAAGGAAATTTGTTATGAGACAAGTTTTCCGTGCATCAAGTTTATGGCGCCGTTGCCGGGGATTGATTGTGCATCAACAATGATTAAATTAGAAGATAACTAGATTGAGCATTTTTGTTTTGTTTGATTTAATTTTCTATTTGAGTAATTTACTTTTAGTTTTAGTTAATTCCTTCCCTTCCCCCTACTTTTTCGTTTTTAGTTATTTACCATTCATTTCACTAACCCACTAACTGTTTGATATATTGCATCACTCACACTAACAGTAATTCTAACAGAATACTTTCTGCATTTACTTTCCTTGCTTGTGCTTTGTTGGTTGTATGACAGGGAGAAGAAGCGGGGCTTCAACTTCCTTTGATTCTGAAACTGAGAGAACCTTCTTTAGATTAAGGAGGGAAGCAAGAGGAAAAAGAGTAGTTGGTGCCGAGGAAGAGGAGGAATACTTTGAACCAAACATGGAAGACAACATGGAAAACCATCATGAAGAAGAGGCTCACAACCATGGTGGAGGAGGTCGAGCAAATCATGCTGGGAAGGATAGAAGAGTTTTAGGCTCTTACATCAATCCAAACCCAGGAAACTGTGGAAGTAGCATTCAAAAGCCAACCATCCATGCCAACAATTTTGAACTGAAGCCACAGTTCATCACCCTTGTTCAGAACAACTGTTCGTTCGGAGGAGGTGTCCAAGAAGACCCCAATCAACATCTAACCACCTTCCTGAGAATATGTGACACAGTAAAGTCTAATGGTGTTCATCCTAACGCCTATAGACTGCTCTTATTTCCATTCTCACTCAAGGATAAGGCAGCCAAGTGGCTGGAGTCTTTCCCGAATGAGAGCTTGACAACCTGGGAAGATGTGGTGAATAAATTCTTAGCAAGATTTTACCCTCCTCAACGAATCAATAGGCTGAGAGCTTAGGTCCAAACTTTCAGGCAACAAGATGGTGAGACTCTTTATGAAGCATGGGAGAGGTTTAAGGACCTAACAAGGAGGTGCCCACCAGATATGTTCAACGAATGGGTGCAGCTGCACATTTTCTATGATGGCCTGTCATATGAATTAAAGAAGGCAGTAGACCATTCATCCGGAGGATCTTTGAACAAGAAGAAGACCATTGAGGAAGCCATAAATGTCATTGAAACAGTAGCAGAGAATGATTATTTCTATGCTTCTGAAAGAGGCAACACTAGAGGAGTAATGGAGATAAACAATGTAGATGCTCTGCTGGCCCAAAACAAGCTCATTACCCAGCAGCTGATTGACCTCACCAAGAAGATGGAGAGGAAGCAAGTAGCAGCAATCACTAATTCATCAACAACCCAAGAAGGAGTGAATGAAGAAGCAGAGGGTAGTCAGGAGCAAGCCAACTACATTGGGAATTCACCTAGGCAAAACCATGATCCATACTCTAAGACCTATAACCCTGGATGGAGGAATCACCCAAACTTTGGGTGGGGAAATCAACAAGACCAAGGCCTAGATCAAAGACGTTCAAATCCCAACAACAATGCAGCCCACCAACATTTCACATCTAGACCATATCAACACCCCCATAACAACACCTCTCCACATTCATATCAAAACCAAAATAACTTACCTCATCCTTCCACCTCTAATCCCAATCTACCATCATTTGATGACAGACTCTCAAGGATTGAGAATCTACTTGAAGACATAGGTAAAGAGATTCAAGACAGTAAAGCGTTCTGAGAAGAAGTGATGTCCAATATGCAGAACCAGGATGCTGCCATCAAGAAACTTGAGACACAAATTGGCTACTTATTCAAGCAAATCCCCAGCCACAACCTTCGCAGTAATACTAACTCAACTAAAAGGGAGGAGTGTCAGGCTATTACCCTTCGGAGTGGGAAGGAACTGAAGGAAATCCCCTAGAAACCACAAAAAGAGGACTCAAATAAAGAGGAAAAAGAGCAAGACGAAGCTCGAGTTCCCACTTTGAGTTCACAAAAAGGGGAAGAAGTGCTGAAGCCAGACGTCCCAAGAGTCCCATACCCTCAGCAATTAAAGAAGAAGGGAGATGACAATCAGTTTTCGAGATTTTTGGAAATCTTCAAGAAACTGCAAATCAACATACCCTTTGCTGAAGCAATAGAACAAATGCCACTCTACGCCAAATTCTTGAAAGAGCTCATGACTAAGAAGAGAAGCTGGAAGAACAACGAGACTGTGATACTAACCAAAGAATGTAGTGCTATCATTCAGCACAAACTGCCCCAGAAATTGTAGGATCCTGGGAGTTTTCAGATCCCTTGTATTATAGGGGAAATCACAGTGGAGAAAGCTCTTTGTGACTTAGGAGCCAGCTTCAATTTGATGTCAGTAGCTATGATGAGGAAGATGAAGATAGAGGAGGCTAAACCAACAAAAATGGCCTTACAGTTGGCAGACAGATCGTTCAAGTTCCCTCATGGCGTAGTAGAGGATTTGCTGGTGAAAGTGAGAGACTTCCTATTCCCGACAGACTTCGTAGTGCTGGACATGCAGGAGGAAGCCAAGACCTCCATTATCCTGGGAAGGCCGTTCTTGGCCACTGCTGGAGCTGTCATTGATGTCCAAAAAGGTGATCTCACCCTGAGATTACACAATGAAAAGATGACAATCAATGTGTTCAAGGCCATGAGTTACCCACAAGAACAACTGGGGGAATGTATGAGGTTGGACTCACTTGAAGAGGAAGTGAAGGAGAGTTTTGAAGAAGAAGAGTCTGAAGAGCCCGAAAGAGTAATAGAGGAAGAGTGTACATCAAGTAAAGAGGTTACAACAACAGAAATTGGCATACCAGGTGCACCAAAGGAAGAGAACGAAAAGTCAGAAGAACCTAAACTTGAACTCAAAGCACTGCCACCCACTCTCAAATATGCATACTTAGGAGAAAATGAAAATTACCCAGTGATCATAAGCTCATGCCTCAACAAAGATCAAGAGGATGAACTGATCAAAGTACTGCGACAGCACAAGGATGCCATTGGATGGACCCTTGCTGACTTGAAGGGACTCAGTTCAGCCATATGCATGCATAAGATACTGTTGGAAGATGATGCCAAACCATCCATTCAATCCCAGAGAAGGCTGAACCCAATCATGAAGGAAGTGGTACAGAAGGAGGTTATGAAGCTATGGCAGGAAGGAGTCATCTACCCAATCTCGGACAGCCCCTGGGTCAGCCCCGTGCATGTCGTCCCAAAAAAGGGAGGAATTACCGTGGTTCCCAATGAGAAGAACGAACTAATTCCTACAAGGACAGTCACATGATGGCGGATGTGCATAGACTACAAGAAGCTCAATGAGGCTACACGAAAAGATCATTTCCCCCTTCCATTCATGGATCAGATGTTGGAAAGACTCGCAGAGCACGCATATTATTGTTTTCTCGATGGTTATTCAGGATATAACCAAATAGTGGTTGATCCCAGGGATAAAGAGAAAACCTCATTCACTTGCCCATATGGAGTGTTTGCCTACAGGCGCATGCCATTTGGGCTATGTAATGCACCTGTGACTTTCTAACGCTGCATGCTTTCTATCTTTTTAGATATGATAGAAAAATTCATTGAAGTTTTTATGGATGATTTCTCGGTATTCGGAGATTCCTTCCCTAGTTGCCTACATCACCTCGCCTTGGTATTGAAAAGATGCCAAGAGACCAATCTGGTCTTGAACTAGGAGAAATGTCACTTTATGGTGACAGGAGGAATAGTCCTTGGTCACAAAGTTTCTAACCAAGGCATTGAGGTTGACAGAGCTAAAGTAGAACTTATTAAAAAATTGCCTCCACCCAGTGATGTCAAGGCAATTAGGAGCTTTTTGGGGCATGCTAGTTTTTATAGAAGGTTTATTAAAGATTTTTCAAAGATAGCCAAGCCCTTAAGCAATCTCCTTGTATCTGATACACCATTTATCTTTGATGAAACATGCATGTTAGCCTTTGAAAATTTGAAAATGAGGTTGTCCTCTGCTCCTATCATTTCCCCACCTGATTGGAATTTACCATTTGAATTGATGTGTGATGCATCTGATTTTGCAGTTGGGGCAGTGTTAGGACAGAGGAGAGACAACTTAGTCCATGTGATATACTATGCTAGCAAAGTCCTTAATGATACTCAAAGAAATTATACCACTACTGAAAAGGAGTTACTAGCAATAGTTTTTGCATTTGACAAGTTTAGATCATACCTCATTGGTACTAAAGTGATTGTTTTTACAGATCACACAGCACTTAAATATTTGTTTGCTAAGAAAGAATCAAAACCAAGACTAATAAGATGGATCTTATTGCTGCAGGAATTCAATATTGAAATCAGAGACAAGAAAAGAGTGGAGAACAAGGTAGCAGATCACCTCTCCAGGATTCCTCATGATAAAGATGGAGCACATGATACAAGTGTGAACGAGCTCTTCCCTAATGAGCAGTTGATGACAGTTCACAAAGTACCATTGTTCGCAGACATTGCCAACTTCAAGGCAACTGGGGCCTTACCTCCAGAGATCAATAAACATCAAAAAAGGAAGCTCATGAATGATGCAAAATACTTTGTCTGGGATGAGCCATATCTCTTCAAGAAGTGTTCAGATGGAATCCTTAGGAGATGTGTTTCGGAAGAAGAAGGACGAGAGGTCCTATGGAATTGCCACGGCTCATGCTATGGAGGCCACTTTGGAGGGGACAGAACTGCAACAAAGGTGTTACAAAGCGGATTCTTTTGGCCCACCCTTTTCAAGGATGCCAAAGAACTAGTAAAGAGCTGCAATGAATGCCAAAGATCTGGAAACTTGCCCAAAAGAAATGAGATGCCACAAAATTTCATCTTGGAATTGGAATTATTTGATGTGTGGGGAATCGATTTCATGGGACCATTCCCAACCTCATATGCAAACAAGTACATCTTGGTAGCAGTGGATTACGTTTCCAAGTAGGTAGAGGCTATTACAACCCCAATGAATGATAACAGGGTGGTCATGAACTTCCTCAGGAAGAATATCTTTAGCCGATTTGGAGTCCCACGAGCACTCATCAGTGATGGAGGGAGCCATTTTTGTAACAGACCACTAGAAGCTCTTCTCCTACGATATGGGGTAAAACACAAGGTAGCCATGCCTTACCATCCCCAAACAAGTGGACAAACTGAGATATCCAACAGAGAGCTAAAGAGGATTCTGGAAAAGACTGTGGGTGCATCAAGAAAGGATTGGTCGAAGAAGCTGGATGATGCTCTTTGGGCATACAGAACAGCATTCAAAACACCACTTGGAATGTCCCCATATCAACTAGTGTATGGGAAAGCTTGTCATTTACCACTGGAGCTGGAACACAAAGCTCTCTGGGCTATCAAGATACTAAATTTTGACAGCATTGCTGCTAGTGCAAAGAGGATCTTGCAGCTACAAGAGATGGAGGAATTCAGGTAACAAGCCTATGAAAATACCAAGATGTATAAAGAGAAGGCAAAGAAAAGACATGACCTGCATCTTGCACCCAGGAGTTTCGAAAAGGGGCAGCGAGTACTTCTTTACAATTCCAAATTGAGACTGTTCCCAGGAAAACTCAAATCAAGGTGGTCCGCCCTTTTTCTTGTCACAAAAGTTTCGCCATATGGACACATCGAAATCATGGATGAAGGTTCAGAGAGGACTTTTACAGTGAACAGACAAAGACTCAAGCATTATCTGGGCAACATGGGAGAAAACCCCAGAGTACAGTATCATCTCAGGTAAAGGAGGAATCTTCGAGCTAGCGATGGTAAAAGAGCGCTCTGTTGGGAGGCAACCCAACCTCAGGTAGTTTTCTTTTCAGCTTTATTTCAATAAAGGTCACAAGCTGTTTCCCCTGTATTGCGAGGAGCTAAGTTTGGTGTTTCACACCAACACAATCCAAGAGTGAAAGTGTAATTCTAAGTTTGGTGTTCCACCAAAGGATATTAGTTAGAATCACACCCCACTCCCAAAGAACATTGCCAGCTCCAACCAATCAAGGGAAACCACTTAGATGTAGTTAGACTTTAGGTAATCATTGTTTTGTTAATAACAAGATATGAGGTTCTCTGCATATATGCAATGTTTTGCACCGAGCAAGGAACTAAGTTTGGTGTTCACACACCAAATTAAAGTCAGAAGTCACAAGCATACATGCAAGCTAACTATTTCTCAAGTGCTTTGGGAACAAGCAACTTCCAATAACTTTGCAGGAATCTTATGAGGAAATGGTGCACCTTCACCCAAGGAAGTGAGGTAGCAAGGACTAGGATGATGACAAAAAAAAGAGGGGAACTAGAAATCATCACCCGAAGGTTGTATTATTACTTAATTCCATTGTACTTAGAATGTTGAAAATTGGAAGTCCGAATGCACTTTTGATCAATAGTGACTCATTAATTGGAACCTTTTTCAATTTTGTCTTTTAAGTTTTGTGTTGAAGAGGTCTATGCTTGCTAGTCTTTATGTCACTGCATCATCACTAGGCTTACTTGTATGCTTGTTCCTTTAAATCAAATAAAAAGAGAATGAGTGTTTTCAAAAGACCAGAGAGGAGTTCATACTATAGAGTAAGTTCATGAGTTTATGGTATAGTCATAAGTTAGCTAAGTTGGTTCAACCACCAGGTGGGAAGACAACTATCTGTCATGAATACTATGCTTTGAATACACCCCATGAGACTAGCTAAATAAGAAGATCCTAATAAGAAAAAGGGAAAGAACAAATAAAGGTTGAAAAATAAAAGAAAAAAGAGTAAGCAATAAGGCTAGGCACCAATGGTTTTAATTTTGAGGCATGTGTCTGTGGTTCTCCTGTGTGAGGGATCTACTTAGATGAATAAGCTCTTAGGGGTGCCTTATCACTTGGTAACTTGGGTTAACTAACTCGGGATTATCAGCTGAAAGTCCACTATCAAGAGTAACCTTCACTACAGAGCATTTAGTAACCCAAAAAGGTGCTGGACACCAAGGTCTCAAGAAAAGAAAATAAATAAACTATATGCCTGTGGTGTGTATGTATGGGGAAAAGAGACTTGAGGGAGTAAGTCCGTAGGGGTGTCTTAACACCTAGCACCTTGAACCAACTGGTTCGGGAGTGTTGGCTGAAAGCTTATCTTAAAGAGTCGCCCCCTTACAGAGCATTTAGCCTAAGAACACAAATAAGCCCTGAAATAACAACAAAAGGATCAATGAATAAAAGTCTCATGGGATGCAATCACAGTGAGTATTCTAGGACATGATAAAGGTCTGAAAGCCAGTAAAGGAATGAATCTAAGTTGCTATGCATGAAACCACCATAAAACCAGGGACATGACCTCCACAAGAATGACTCATTTCTCTTGGCATTCCATTCATCATTCTCTTGTTCCAGTACTTGCTTAGGGACAAGCAAGCTTTAAGTTTGGTGTTGTGATACCAGGACATTTTGGCCAATTTCACTAACCTTTTCTTTACTGTTTTTAGGGTAGTTTCATGCATTTCCTTAGAAAATAAGCTAGTTTTGGGTAGATATTCACTTACATCTTGACTCAAGCATACATTGTGCACTTTACATGATTTCATGAGGATTTCACATGAATTTAATGACAAATTGGATGTTGTATTTCCCATGACTTGGACTAGAACTTTGATGCACTCTATTGCTTGATTTCAGGACAAAGGAAGCAAGGAAGAACCACGTTAGCAGCCACGTTAATCTAATTAACGTAACTCCTAACGTGGAATGGGAGTAACTTGCAAAGTTAATGAGAAAAGTAATCGCCAATAACGCTCTCGAAACCATCATTGCCCACGTTAAGAGTCACGTTAACTAAGTTAACGTGAACTCTAACGTAGAGGAAAGGAAATGGAGCCAACGTTAGTGACACTTACCTTTGTCACTAACGTTGGACCAAGCTCATAAGTGGCCACGTTAAGAGCCACGTTAACTTAGTTAACGTGGCCTCTAACGTTAAGAAGTAAAGGGGAAGCCAACGTTAGTGACATTCAACTTTGTCACTAACGTTGGCCAAGTCACAATAAGCCACGTTAACTTCCACGTTAACCTAGTTAACGTGGAAGCTAACGTGAAGAAGGAAGGTGATCGCCAACGTTAGTGACACCTAACATTGTCACTAACGTTGGAAGGAGCCCACACAAGCCACAATGAGCCACGTTAACTCCCATGTTAACTTAGTTAACGTGGAAGCTAACGTGAGGAGGAGAGATGATGAGCCAACGTTAGTGACATTCACCTTTGTCACTAACATTGGAGATGGCTAGCACAGCCACGTTAAAGGTCACGTTAACCTAGTTAACGTGGACTCTAACGTGGGAGCTAGGGGCACATTGGAACGTTAGTGACAAAGGTAAGTGTCACTAACTTTCTCGAAGGTTGGCAAGCCTACGTTAAGGAGCCAAGTTAACTAAGTTAACGTGGACTCTAACGTAGGGAAGGAGGAGTGATGAGCGGATATTTTATATGCTTTTTGGGGTTAATTTCATATAGTTTTGAGTATGTTCTAGTTAGTTTTTAGTCTATTTTCATTAGTTTTTAGGAAAAATTCATATTTCTGGACTTTACTATGAATTGTGTGTTTTTCTGTAGTTTCAGGTATTTTTCTGGCTGAAATTGAAGGAGCTGAGCAAAAATCTGATTCAGGCTGAAAAAGGACTGCTGATGCTGTTGGATTCTGACCTCCCTGAACTCAAAGTGGATTTTCTGGAGCTACAGAACTCGAAATGGCATGTTTTCAATTGCGTTGGAAAGTAGACATCCAGGGCTTTCCAGAAATATATAATAGTCCATACTTTGCACAAGGATAGACGACGTAAACTGGCGTTCAACGCCAGTTCTCTGCCCAATTCTGGCGTCCAGCGCCAGAAAAGGATCAAAAGCTGGAGTTGAACGCCCAAACTGGCACAAAAACTGGCGTTCAACTCCACAAATGGCCTCTGCACGTAAATTGCTTAAATCTCAGCCCTAGCACACACCAAGTGGGCCCCAGAAGTGGATCTCTGCATCATCCATGATAGTTTACTCATTTTTTGTAAACCTAGGCTACTAGTTTAGTATTTAAACAACTTTTAGAGACTTATTTTGCATCTCATGACATTTTAGATCTGAACTTTGTACTCTTTGACGGCATGAGTCTCTAAACTCCATTGTTGGGGGTGAGGAGCTCTGCTGTGTCTCGATGAATTAATGCAAGTATTTCTGTTTTCCACTCAAACACGCTTGTTCCTATCTAAGATGTTCATTCGTGCTTAACTGTGATGAAGGTGATGATCCGTGACACTCATCACCTTCCTCAAACCATGAACGTGTGCCTGACAACCACCTCCGTTCTATGTCCGATTGAATGAATATCTCTTAGATTCCTTATTCAGAGTCTCCGTGGTATAAGCTAGAACTGATGGCGGCATTCATGAGAATCCGGAAAGTCTAAACCTTGTCTGTGGTATTCCGAGTAGGATTCAATGATCGAATGACTGTGATGAGCTTCAAACTCGCGAGTGCTGGGCGTTAGTGACAGACGCAAAAGGATGAAGAATTCTATTCCAGTATGATCGAGAACCGACAGATGATTAGCCGTGCTGTGACAGAGCATGTGAGCATATTCTTCACTGAGAGGATGGGATGTAGCCATTGACGACAGTGATCCCCTACATACAGCTTGCCGTAGGAGGATGTGCGTGCGTGAATTAGAAGACAGAGGAAAGCAGAGATTCAGAAGACAAAGCATCTCCAAAACTCCAACATATTCTCCATTACTGCATAACAAGTAACCTTTAATCCATGCTCTCCTGTTTATTTGCAATTCAACTGATAAACATAATTGACTTCCTGACTAAGATTTACAAGATAACCATAGATTGCTTCAAACCAACAATCTCCGTGGGATTCGACCCTTACTCACGTGAGGTATTACTTGGACGACCCAGTGCACTTGCTGGTCAGTGGTACGAGTTGTGAAAAGTGTGATTCACAATTTGTGCACCAAGTTTTTGGCGCCGTTGCCGAGGATTGTTCGTGTTTGGACAACTAACGGTTTATTTTGTTGCTTAGATTAGGAAAAATTTCTCTTTTTGTTTAGAGTCTCGTATTATTGTCGTGTTAAAATTTTAGAATCCTTATTTTCTTATTAAAACCTTTTTCAAAAATAACTTTTCTATTAGATCCTGTGCCAAACTTTAAGTTTGGTGTTTTCTTGTTGATTTTTCTTAAAATTTTCAAAAATTTATTTTGGTTTTCAAAAAAATTTTAAGTTTGGTGTTCTTCCTTCATGTTCTTGTGTTCTTGTTAGTCATCAAAGTGTTCTTGAGTTTTCTTGTGTCTTGATCTTAAAATTTTTAAGTTTGGTGTTCCTTGGTGTTTTCCCTCCAAAATTTTCGAAAGTAAGGAGCATTAGATCTAAAAATTTTAAATCTTGTGCTATCTTATTGTTTTTTTCTTTCCTCTTAAAAATTAAAAATATCTTTTCTCTCTATTTTAAAAACAAATTTTCGAAATATATTTCTAAAATTCAGATTTTTATTTCAAAATTTAAAATTTTTTTTTCTTCAAAATCATCATATCCTTTTCAAAACTTCCTAACCACTTTCTCTCTCCTCAGTTTTTCGAAAATCTTCACTCAATTTTTATTTATTTTATTTTAATTTATTTCATTTTCGAAATAAATATATAATAAATAAATAAAAATATTTTTTCTATTTTACATCATCTCCCTTTCTCCATCATGGACCTAAGCGGAAATGAACAGTCCAGGAGGACTCTGGGGTCATATTCTAACCCCTCTACTGCTTCATATGGGAGTAGTATCTGCATACCCTCCATTGGAGTCAGTAGCTTTGAGTTGAATCCTCAGCTCATTATCATGGTGCAGCAAAGTTGCCAGTATTCCGGTCTTCCACAGGAAGAACCTACAAAGTTTCTGGCACAGTTTTTACAAATTGCTGACACAGTACATGATAAAGAAATAGATCAGGATGTCTACAGACTATTACTGTTTCCATTTGCTGTATAAGATCAAGCTAAGAGGTGGTTGAATAACCAACCTAAGGCCAGCATAAGGACATGGAAACAGCTGACAGAAAAATTCCTGAATCAATATTTCCCTCCAAAAAGGATGACACAGCTAAGGCTGGACATCCAAGGCTTTAAACAAGGAGATAATGAATCTCTTTATGATGCCTGGGAGAGATACAGAGAGATGCTACGAAAATTCCCCTCTGAAATGTTTTCAGAGTGGGTTCAATTAGACATCTTCTACTATGGGCTTGCAGAAGGAGCCCAGATGTCTCTAGATTACTCAGCTGGTGGATCTATCCACATGAGAAAGAAAATTGAAGAGGCTCAAGAGCTCATTGATACAGTTGCCAGGAATCAGCATCTGTACCTAAGCAGCAACCCTTCCATGAATGAAGGGGTTAAAACAGTAACTGCTGAACTCAGTCCTGTAAAACAAGCTGCTAAATTCAATCAGCAATTGGACTTTCTAACAAAGCAGCTAGCCAAATTTAAAGACAGGTTACAAGAGACAAGGATGGCTAATATACATATGGACGAACAGTTTAAGCAAACAAAGCAGCAGCTGTCAAGGCAAATAGCAGAAGAATGCCAAGCAGTTCAACTAAGAAGTGGGAAAACATTAAATACCCCACCTCAAGGCAGCAAAAAGCTTAGAAATGAGCAAACCACCCAAAATTCACCTGAGGACAGTAAGAGCCCAGGGAAAAATAATTCTGGCGCTAAAAGGCCAGAAAAATGGTGGAAGGCTGGCGCTGAACGCCCAGACCATGGCCAAAACTGGCGTACAACGCCAGAAACAAAGCAGGATTGGCGTTCAACGCCAGAAATGGGCAAGGATCTGGCGTTGAACGCCCAAAATGGGCAGGATCTGGCGCTGAACGCCCAAAAGGGGCACAATTCTGGCGTTCAAACGCCAGGAACAGACAAGGAGTTGGCTTCTCACGTCACTCCAGCTTCGAACTCTGGCACTCAATTGCCAGTGAGGGATCAGACACACACAAGTGCTGATGACAACCCCTCTAAAAAGGCTTCTTCAACCACTTCTGTAGGCAATAAACCTGCAGCAACTAAGGTTGAAGAATATAAAGCCAAGATACCTTATCCTCAAAAACTCCGGAAAGAGGAGCAGGATAAGCAATTTGCTCACTTTGCAGATTATCTCAGGACTCTTGAAATAAAGATTCCATTTGCAGAAGCACTTGAGCAAATACCTTCTTATGCCAAGTTCATGAAAGAGATCTTGAGTCATAAAAAGGATTGGAGAGAAACAGAAAAAGTTCTCCTCACTGAAGAATGCAGTGCAGTCATTCTGAAGAGCTTTCCTGAAAAGCTTAAAGACCCTGGGAGTTTTCTGATACCATGCATATTAGAAGATAATTGCACCAAGACAGCTTTATGTGATCTTGGGGCAAGCATCAACCTAATACCTGCATCCACTATCGGGAAGCTTGGCTTAACTGAAGAAGTTAAATCAACCCGGATATGTCTCCAACTTGCTGATGGTTCCACTAAATACCCATCAGGCGTGATTGAAGACATGATTGTCAGAGTTGTGCCATTCGCCTTTCCCACTGACTTTGTTGTGCTGGAAATGGAGGAGCACAAGAGTGCTACTCTCATTCTAGGAAGACCCTTCCTAAAAACTGGACGATCCCTCATTGACGTCCAACAGGGAGAAATAACCCTGAGAGTCAATGATGATGAGTTCAAGCTGAACGCTGTCAAAGCCATGCAGCATCCAAACACATCAAAAGACTGCATGAAAGTTGATCTTATTGACTCTTTGGTAGAAGAGATCAACATGGCTGAGAGTCTTGAATCAGAGTTGGAAAACATCTTTAAAGATGTTCAGCCTGATTTAGAAGATTCAGAGGACATGAAAGAGCCTCTAAATTTCTTTTGGAAGAGGAGAAACCTCCTAAACCAGAGATCAAGCCATTACCACCATCCTTGAAATATGCGTTTCTGGGAGAAGGTGACACTTTTCCAGTGATCATAAGCTCTGCTTTAAATTCACAGGAAGAGGAGGCACTTATTCAAGTGCTAAGAACACACAAGACAGCTCTTGGGTGGTCTATAGGTGACCTTAAGGGCATAAGCCCAGCTAGATGCATGCACAAAATCTTATTGGAGGATAATCCCAAACCAGTGGTGCAACCACAGAGGCAGCTAAATCCAGCCATGAAAGAAGTGGTGCAGAAAGAGGTCACCAAATTACTGGAGGCTGGGATTATTTATCCTATTTCTGATAGCCCCTGGGTGAGCCCTGTTCAAGTCGTCCCAAAAAAGGGAGGCATGACAGTGATTTATAATGAAAAAAATGAACTGGTTCCTACAAGAACAGTTACAGGGTGGCGCATGTGTATTGACTACAGAAGGCTCAATACAGCCACCAGAAAGGATCATTTTCCTTTACCATTCATAGACCAGATGCTAGAAAGACTAGCAGGTCATGATTATTACTGCTTTTTGGATGGCTACTCAGGCTATAACCAGATTGCAGTAGATCCCCAGGATCGAGAAAAAACAGCATTCACATGTCCATCTGGAGTGTTTGCTTACAGAAGGATGCCATTTGGGCTATGTAATGCGCCTGCAACCTTCCAGAGATGCATGCTCTCTATTTTCTCTGATATGGTGAAAAAATTTCTGGAAGTCTTCATGGATGACTTCTCAGTATATGGAGACTCATTCAGCTCCTGTCTTGATCATCTGAAACTTGTTCTGAAAAGATGCCAAGAAACCAACCTAGTTTTAAACTGGGAAAAGTGTCACTTCATGGTGACTGAAGGAATTGTCCTTGGGCATAAAATCTCAAACAAGGGAATAGAGGTGGATCAAGCAAAAATAGAGGTAATTGAAAAATTACCACCACCTGCCAATGTTAAGGCAATCAGAAGCTTTCTGGGGCATGCAGGATTCTATAGGAGGTTTATAAAGGATTTTTCAAAATTCTCAAAACCTCTAAGCAATCTGCTAGCTGCTGACACGCCATTTGTGTTTGACACAGAGTGCCTGCAGGCGTTTGAAACGCTGAAAGCTAAGCTGGTAACAGCACCAGTCATTTCTGCACCAGACTGGACGTTACCATTTGAGCTAATGTGTGATGCCAGTGATCATGCCATGGGTGCAGTATTGGGATAGAGGCATGACAAGCTTCTGCATGTCATTTATTATGCCAGTCGCATTCTAAATGATGCCCAGAAAAATTACACAACCACAGAAAAAGAATTACTTGCAGTGGTTTACGCCATTGACAAGTTCAGATCATACTTAGTAGGATCAAAAGTGATTGTGTATACTGACCATGCTGCTCTTAAATATCTACTCACAAAGCAGGATTCAAAAACCAGGCTCATCAGATGGGTATTGCTTCTGCAAGAGTTTGATATAGAAATAAGAGACAGAAAAGGGACAGAAAACCAAGTGGCTGATCATCTGTCCCGGATAGAGCCAGTGGAAGGGACGTCCCTCCCCTTTCTTGAGATCTCTGAGACGTTTCCTGATGAGCATTTATTTGCCATTCAGGAAGCACCATCGTTTGCCGATATTGCAAACTATAAAGCTGCAAGGTTCATACCCAAGGAGTACAACAGGATACAAAAGAAGAAATTAATTACTGATGCAAAGTATTACTTGTGGGATGAACCTTATCTCTTTAAGAGATGTGCAGACAGAATAATCCGTAGGTGCGTGCCTAGAGAAGAAGCACAGAGGATCCTTTGGCATTGCCATGGATCTCAATATGGAGGCCATTTCGGAGGTGAGCGAACAACCACCAAGGTCCTCCAATGTGGCTTCTATTGGCCCACACTCTATAAAGATTCTCGAGAGTTTGTACGTAACTGTGACAGTTGCCAAAGAGCTGGCAATCTGCCTCATGGTTACGCCATGCCTCAACAAGGAATCTTGGAGATTGAGTTGTTTGACGTATGGGGAATTGACTTCATGGGACCTTTCCCACCATCATACTCAAACACTTATATTCTGGTGGCAGTTGATTATGTATCAAAATGGGTTGAGGCCATTGCCACACCCACCAATGATACTAAGACAGTGCTGAAATTCCTCTAGAAACATATCTTTAGCAGATTTGGTGTCCCTAGAGTACTAATCAGTGATGGGGGCACTCACTTCTGCAATAAACAGCTTTACTCTGCCATGGTTCGGTATGGAATTCGCCACAAGGTGGCCACTCCATATCATCCACAAACCAATGGGCAAGCTGAAGTCTCTAATAGAGAATTAAAGAGAATCCTGGAACGGACAATAAATACCCGTAGAAAGGATTGGGCACGGAGCTTGGATGATGCTCTGTGGGCTTACAGGACAGCATTCAAGACCCCTATAGGGACCTCTCCATACCAACTCGTGTATAGTAAGGCATGTCACCTGCCCGTGGAACTGGAACATAAGGCCTACTGGGCAACCAGATTCCTAAACTTTGATGCCAAACTAGCAGGAGAAAAACGATTGCTCCAGCTAAATGAGCTAGAGGAATTCAGATTCACAGCTTTCGAAAATGCCAAGCTTTATAAAGAAAAATAAAAAAAGTGGCATGACAGAAAGCTGTCATCTAGAATCTTTGAATCAGGACAGAAGGTTCTATTGTTTAACTCTAGACTCAGGCTATTCCCTGGGAAACTGAAATCCCGGTGGAGGGGATCATACGTGATTACAAGTGTATCACCATATGGTTATGTGGAGCTTCAAGATATTGATTCTGATAAGAAGTTCATTGTCAATGGACAGAGAATCAAGCATTATCTTGAAGGCAACATTGAGCAAGAATGCTCAAGGCTGAAGCTAGATTAAAAGCTCAG
Source organism: Arachis hypogaea (assembly GCF_003086295.3). NCBI lineage: Eukaryota > Viridiplantae > Streptophyta > Magnoliopsida > Fabales > Fabaceae > Arachis > Arachis hypogaea. The sequence continues at coordinate 60,921,660 of NC_092046.1, forward strand.
CAAGGTCCAGCTAAAGACAATAAAGAAGCGCTTGCTGGGAGGCAACCCAGCCATGGGGCAACAATCCTCTAAGCATTTTGCCCTATTTTTTATTTTTATTTTTATTTGTTTATATAAAGTTCACTGACACTAAGGTGAGGAATCATTTACAGAAGATCTCAGCACACAAAACAGAGAAAACAAGCTCACTGGCAAGAAAACGCCAATAATGGTAGCAATCTGGGCGTTCAACGCCAAAAATGGGCACCCACTGGGCGTTGAACGCCAGTGATGGCAGCAGCTGGGTGTTGAACGCCCAGGAGAGCAGCAATTGGGCGCTGAACGCCCAAAACAAGCAGTGTTTGGGCGTTCAAACGCCAGGATGGCAGGGAGGAGACAAAACTCATTTTTGTTCAAAATTTTTCATTCTAAATCATGATTTTCATACTTCAATTCATGATTTCTTACATAAACATGTCAAGAACCCTGATTTCTAAATTCCATAATTTCTAAAAACCCTACCACTAAAAATATCAAATGTATTTTAATCCATAAGCACCAGGCATCTTTGCAAATTCAATCCAACTCTTTTCAAAATTTTTTTTTACAAATCTATCTTTTTCAACTCATCAATATCCTTTTCAAAACCTCCACTTTATCTTTTTCAAAAATTAAATCTATCTTTCTCAAAAATCTTTCATATCCTCTCAATTTTAAACTATATCTTCTCTTATCATATCTTCTATCTTATCTTTTCCAAATAAATCTTTTTATCATATCTTTATCTCTTTTTTCGAAAAACCCACCCTCCCCCCTTATAAATTTGAGTTCGGCCTCCCTCCTCTCCCATCAACAATTGCCCCTAGCTCTCCTTCTATCCCTTTCCTTTCTTTTCTTTTGCTTGAGGACAAGCAAACCTCTAAGTTTGCTGTGTTTATCCGCGATCACTAAGATCATGTCCCCCCAAAGGAAAACAACCCACTCCAAGAGGCAAGAAAGAGAGCGTTCCAAAACCACTTTGGAATCAAGGGAAGATCTTATCTAAAGAACATTCGGACCATTATAACAAAATAATGGGTCTGAGATCAGTGATCCCGGAAGTTAGATTCGATCTGAAAGAAGATGAATACCCGGAGATCCAAGAGCAAATTCGAATCAGGAGCTGGAAAGTCCTAGCTAATCATGAGACGAAAGTGGGAAGGAACATGGTCCAGGAGTTCTATGCTAATATGTGGCAAACTGACAAGCAGAAACTATCTGGGACTGCTCTCTATGACTATCGGACCGTGGTCAGAGGGAAGATTGTTCATACCCACCCTGATAGGATCAGGGAGATCTTAAAGCTACTTCAGCTGAAGGATGATCCAGACTCCTTCAACAGGAGGATGATGAGAGCAGACAAGGGCCTGGATAAGATTCTAGAGGATATATGTATCCCTGGAGCCAGGTGGACCACCAACACAAAGGGTGTCCCAAATCAACTCAAGAGAGAGGATCTCAAACCAGTCGCCAGAGGATGGCTAGACTTCATTGGGCATTCTCTGTTGCCTACTAGCAACCGTTCTGAAGTCACAGTTAAAAGAGCAGTGATGATCCATTGCATCATGATGGGAAAGGAAGTGGAGGTTCATCAGCTGATTTCAGCTGAACTCTACAAAATTGCTAACAAAAATTCTAAAGAGGCCAGGTTGGCTTATCCAAGCGTGATTTCTCTGCTCTGTAAGGACGCTGGAGTAAGGATGGGAATAACTGAGTATATCTCAGTTGAGAAGTCAATCACCAAAGCATCAATGGAAAAACAACAAGAACAGGATGATCTCATCAAGAAGAGAGCACAGGAATTCCTCCCAGAGATCCCTCAATCTGAATACTGGGAGTATCTTGAGATGTCTGTTACCAAGATACGGGAAGCTATGGAGCAAATAATAAAAGAACAGAAGGAACACAGTCAAATGTTGACCTATATGTTTAAAGAACAAGAGGAGCAAGGGCGTGACTTAAGGGAATTGAAGCGCCAAAAGTCTTCTCTTGCAGGACTAAGCACCCCAAGGATCAGAGGAACCCCCGTTCCCCCAGAATAAAGGTTGTTAATTTCCAATTTCTGCCTTAACTCTGTGACAGTGTCCTTATAGAAGTTTACCTTAGGAGTCATATAGTAGTAATTAGTATCTATTTTGATTTTATCTCCAATTAAGCTATAGTTTATTTTTCTCATCATCAGCAAACATGAATAAAGTAGTAGATCTTTTGAATAAGAGGCAATAAAATTTTGAGTTTTAATAAGAGAAATTCTAATTAGTTAAATGTGGTGGCAATGCTTTCTGTCTTCTGAATGAATGCTTGAATAGTGCATATGTCTTTTGAATTTGTTGTTTAAGACTGTTAAATATGTTGGCTCTTGAAAGAATGATGAACATGAGACATGTTATTGATAATCTGAAAAATCATAAAAATGATTCTTGAAGCAAGAAAAAGCAGCAAAGAACAAAGCTTGCAGAAAAAAAAATATATATATAATAAAATAGGTGAAAAAAATAGAAAGAAAAAGAAAAAGCAAGCAGAAAAAGCCAAAAGCTCTTAAAACCAAGAGGCAAGAGCAAAAAGCCAATAACCCTTAAAACCAAAAGGCAAGGGCAAATAAAAAGCTACTAATCCCGCTCATCTAATTAGAATCCGAGCTTCACTCAAAAACTCTGAGATATTATTGCTTCTCAACTTATTAGTCTTCTATTTTATTTGTCTAGTTGCCTGAGGACAAGCAATAGTTTAAGTTTGGTGTTGTGATGAGCGGATATTTTATACGCTTTTTGGGGTTAATTTCATATAGTTTTGAGTATGTTCTAGTTAGTTTTTAGTCTATTTTCATTAGTTTTTAGGAAAAATTCATATTTCTGGACTTTACTATGAGTTGTGTGTTTTTCTATAATTTCAGGTATTTTTCTGGCTGAAATTGAAGGAGCTGAGCAAAAATCTGATTCAGGCTGAAAAAGGACTGCTGATGCTGTTGGATTCTGACCTCCCTGCACTCAAAGTGAATTTTCTGGAGCTACAGAACTCAAAATGGCATGCTTCTAATTGCGTTGGAAAGTAGACATCAAGGGCTTTCCAGAAATATATAATAGTTTATACTTTGCACAAGGATAGAGGATGTAAACTGGCGTTCAACGCCAGTTCTCTGTCCAATTCTGGTGTCCAGCGCCAGAAAAGGATCAAAAGCTGGAGTTGAACGCCCAAACTGGCACAAAAACTGGCGTTCAACTCCACAAATGGCCTCTACACGTGAATTGCTTAAATCTCAGCCCCAGCACACACCAAGTGGGCCCCATAAGTGGATCTCTGCATCATCCATGATAGTTTACTCATTTTTTGTAAACCTAGGCTACTAGTTTAGTATTTAAACAACTTTTAGAGACTTATTTTGCATCTCATGACATTTTAGATCTGAACTTTGTACTCTTTGACGGCATGAGTCTCTAAACTCCATTGTTGGGGGTGAGGAGCTCTGCTGTGTCTCGATGAATTAATGCAAGTATTTCTGTTTTCCACTCAAACACGCTTGTTCCTATCTAAGATGTTCATTCGTGCTTAACTGTGATGAAGGTGATGATCCGTGACACTCATCACCTTCCTCAAACCATGAACGTGTGCCTGACAACCACCTCCGTTCTATGTCCGATTGAATGAATATCTCTTAGATTCCTTATTCAGAGTCTCCGTGGTATAAGCTAGAACTGATGGCGGCATTCATGAGAATCTGGAAAGTCTAAACCTTGTCTGTGGTATTCCGAGTAGGATTCAATGATCGAATGACTGTGATGAGCTTCAAACTCGCGAGTGCTGGGCGTTAGTGACAGACGCAAAAGGATGAAGAATTCTATTCCAGTATGATCGAGAACCGACAGATGATTAGCCGTGCTGTGACAGAGCATGTGAGCATATTCTTCACTGAGAGGATGGGATGTAGCCATTGACGACAGTGATCCCCTACATACAGCTTGCCGTAGGAGGATGTGCGTGCGTGAATTAGAAGACAGAGGAAAGCAGAGATTCAGAAGACAAAGCATCTCCAAAACTCCAACATATTCTCCATTACTGCATAACAAGTAGCCTTTAATCCATGCTCTCCTGTTTATTTGCAATTCAACTGATAAACATAATTGACTTCCTGACTAAGATTTACAAGTAACCATAGATTGCTTCAAACCAACAATCTCCGTGGGATTCGACCCTTACTCACGTGAGGTATTACTTGGATGAACCAGTGCACTTGCCGGTCAGTGGTACGAGTTGTGAAAAGTGTGATTCACAATTTGTGCCCCAAGGAGGCTTCTCAACGTTATTGGGAAAGGTAAGTACCAATAACGTGTGTGAAGGACAAAGAGGCAACGTTAGTGGCAATGATTGTGCCACTAACGTTGAGGTTAACGTGGCTCTTACTTGGGTGGGGAACGTTAGTGAAAAAGGTGATTGTCACTAACGTTCTCAAACCCATATTTTCACTGAACGTTAACACCACTAACGTCCTGAGCTAAAGTCTCTGCCCACTTCACACTTTCTCTCTGCAAGTAAAACTAAGCCCAATGAAGAAGATAACTGCTTCAAACTCAAGATCCAAAGGCCCATACCCAAGACTTGAAGAGCCAACTAGAAGATCAGAAGAGTAGTATATATAGGAGTAGCTTTGAATTAAAAAAGGAGTTGGAAATTATAGGGAGCCTCTTGGCATAGAACTACTCTCTGTATTTTACTTTCTCTGCACTTCTAGTTTCATCATGTATTCTCCATCTTCATTTTCATTTTCCAGAGCTATGAACAACTAAACCCCTTTCATTGGGTTAGGGAGCTCTGTTGTAATTTGATGGATCAATACTAGTTTTCATTATTCTTCTTCTATCTTTTCTCTTGATTTTACTTGAAAGCTTTTGATCTTCATCCAATTGGGTAGTTATCTTGGAAAAGAAGCTATTCAAACTTAGATCTCTTCTGAACCTTGAAAGAAGAATGAAGAGATCATGCTAGAAATGCTTTCTCATGCTGGACCAAATTGGGTTTGGATGGATATGTGACTATAATCCTCTCAACACCTGATTTGGGAAATGCATGTGGTATAATCAGTGACCATACTTCATCTCTTCTCATGAGCAATTGACCAAGGAATTGGCTATTGATCAAGATTTGAGAGATTGAATTACAAGAAATTGTAATTCGATCACTTAAGATTGCCAAGGAGATCAATGAGTGCATTGATTGAGGAAGAGATGAAAATGAAATTGATCCGGAGAATGCAACATCTCCTGAGCCCAATGAACTCCCCATTTCTGATCTTACCCATTCTCTTTAATTTCTGTCATTTACTTTTATGAGCAATTACCCCATTCCCATTTAAGATTCTGCAATTTACTTTCCGTCATCTACATTCAGCTCTTTATTTCTAGCATTTACTTTTCTGTTATTTACTTTTCCGCCATTTAATTTTCTGCAATTCTCAACCCAAATTCTGATTCGCTCAACTAGAACATTCCTCTAATTAAAGTTGCTTGATCAATCAATCCCTGTGGGATTCGACCACACTCTATTGTGAGTTTTTACTTGACGACAAATTCGGTACACTTGCCGAAGGAAATTTGTTATGGGACAAGTTTTCTGTGCATCAGAAACTTCTGCTCATCTTCAAGATAAGCATATTTGAGATGTGGAGGGAGAGGTTTTAATTCCAACTTCTGATCATGGGCAGGCTCTGGATTGTCTGAAGCTTGTGAAAATGTCGAAGTGCCCTCATTGTCAGTCAAGAGGGTCCCCACACTTGGACCTTGTCCAGTGTGCCTCTCTTGTAATTCTTCCTTGTGAACTTCAGCTACAGTTTCATCTATGACATCACCCTGGAAGATAAAATGATCTTCTGGAGGGTTGTTTATGACTCCATTTAGATTGAAGATCACTATTCGGCCATCTATTTCAAAAGAGTATGTTCCTGAAAAAGCATCCAATTTGAATTTTGATGTCTTCAGGAATGGTCTTCCAAGTAGGATTGAAGATGGCTTATCTGAGTCATTATGGGACATCTCCAAGATATAAAAATCAGTGGGAAATGTAAGCCCTTTAATGTTCACTAAAACATTTTCAGCAACTCCAGCCACTGTAATAATGATTTTATCTGCTAACACAAAACGAGCTGCCAACCTTTTTAAGGGAGGGAGCCTCAAAATATCATATATAGACAAAGGCATTATACTAACACATGCTCCTAAATCACACATGCAATCATAAATTACTACTCTACCAATAGTACAACTAACTATACAAGAACCTAGGTCACTACACTTTTCAGGTAATCCTCCCATTAAAGTAGATATGGAACTACCTAAAGGAATAGTTTCTAATTCATTAATTTTGTCTTTATGTCTACATAAATCTTTTAGAAACTTTGCATATTTAGGTACCTGTTGAATAACATCAAAAAGAAGAACAGTTACCTCAACCTTTTTGAATATTTCTACCATTTTGGGATCGGGTTCCAGCTGCTTCCTGGGCTTTTTTGCAAGTTGTGGAAATGGAATGGGAGTGGTGTTTTCTGCAGTGTCTGCGCCTTTTGGTGCTTCCTCTTGTGGTTGGGCTTCTTCTTTTTCATCCATGTCCTGTATGTCCTCTTCCTCTTCAACATCTTCTATTTCTACTACCTCTTCAGCTGAGGCGTGTTCTGATGGGCTTGGCTCCTCCTGATTCCTCTCCTGCAGTGTGGTTCCAGACCTTAGGGTGATGGCATTAATGCCTCCCTTTGGATTGGGTAATGGTTGAGAGGGAATTCCAGTAGAACTTGAAGGTTGGTTATTGGAATTTTGTATTGATCCAATCTGTGAGAGAAGAGCTTGCAAAGTAGAGGTCAGACCATTCAGACTGGCATTAATATTATTCATAATGTTATTTTCTATGGTCTGTTGCCTCCGCTCAAAAGATTGTAGTAACTCTTCATTAGAAGATGAAGAAGGATGAGTAAATTGAGAGGTCTGGTGTTGGGTATTCTGTGGTCCTTGGGATTGCCTTAAGTGAAGTGCTCTGTAAGGTTGATTCTGCTGCCTGTTGTTGTTATTATTCCACCTCTGATTTCCCTGATTATCTCTGCCTCTTCTGTTATTGTTGTCCCTCCAATTCTCTTTAGAATTATCCTGCCATCCATGGTTATGATATCCACCTTGATTGTACCCTTGGTTGGGGCGGTCATAGAAGTTATGAGTGGATGCCACCATGTTGTCTTCCTGCTGGAGCTGCGGGCATTCATCAGTATAATCGCTATAATCAGCACAAATTCCGCAGATTCTGTGTGGGACTAACTGTTGGCTTTGCTGTGCTGGAGAAGGTTGAGCTTGCTGAACTTGTTGTTGATTCAATTGCATCTGCTTCAGCAAGTTGGTCATTTCACAGATACTCTGAGCTAGAGCAGCAGTCTCTCTACTAGAGGATACTTCTGCAACGGCTTTTGAACGGCCTTGTTTCTGCCTGTGGTTCCTAGTAGATTCAGCTAAGTCACTGATCAATTACCATGCCTCATCAGTGGTCTTGTACTTCTTCATAGACCCATTGCTAGCACTTTCCAATGTGGTCTTATCTTGGAGCCTCATACCCTGTGTGATATAGCTGAGTAACACTATCTTGTCAATCATGTGGTGGGGGCATGCTTCCAGAAGATTATTAAAGCGCTCCCAGTATTCGAAGAAAGTCTCGTTGTCACCCTGAACAATCGTGGAAATGTCCTTCCTCAGTTTATCAGTAACTTCAGATGGGAAGAATTTCTCCAAAAACTCTTTTCTGAGCGTATCCCAGTTGGATACATTTGCTAGGGGTTGAGTGTAGTACCACTCTCTTGCTTTTCCCTCAAGAGAAAACAGGAAAGCTTTCAGCAAAATTAAAGTTTCATCTGCACCATCACGCCTGACAGTAGAACAGGCTGCTTGGAAATCTCTCAGGTGCTTGATAGGCTCTTGAGCAGGTAAGCCATGAAACTTGGGCATCAAATTGAGCATTGCGGTCTTTATTTCAAAATTTGTAGCCACCGCTGGGTGATGCGCTTGAAACGGTTACATTGTAAAATCAGGGGCTCCTTCCTTTTGGATAGTAACTCTTCTGGCTGCCGCCATGTTACCTGTACGTAAATCAACCGAATCAGTAGAACGGGGGCTGGTTTCTTCTTCAACTGACGTTTCAGATCCGCCCTCAGAGAGGGCTAACCGATGAATGCACAAGATCCTATTGGAGGACGATGCTAAGCCAGTGGTTTAACCACAAAGGCGGCTGAATCCAGCCATGAAGGAGGTGGTGCAGAAAGAGGTCACTAAGCTACTAGAGGCTGGGATTATTTATCCCATTTCTGATAGCCCCTGGGTGAGTCATGTCCAAGTTGTCCCCAAGAAGGGAGGCATAACTATGGTTCATAATGAAAAGAATGAACTGGTTCCTACAAGAACAGTTACAGGGTGGCATATGTGTATTGACTACAGAAGGCTCAATACAGCCACCAGAAAGGATCATTTTCCTTTACCATTCATAGACCAGATGCTAGAGAGACTAGCAGGTCATGAATATTACTGCTTTTTGGATGGCTATTCAGGTTACAACCAAATTGCAGTAGATCCTCAGGACCAAGAGAAAACATCATTCATATGTCCATCTGGAGTATTTGCCTACAGAAGGATGCCATTTGGTCTGTGCAATGCACCTGCAACCTTTCAGAGGTGCATGCTCTCTATCTTCTCTGATATGGTAGAGAAATTTCTAGAAGTCTTCATGGATGACTTCTCAGTATTTGGAGACTCATTCAGCTCATGTCTTGACCATCTAGCACTTGTTCTGAAAAGATGCCAAGAGACTAACCTGGTTTTAAACTGGGAGAAATGTCACTTTATGGTGACTGAAGGAATTGTCCTTGGGCACAAAATCTCGAACAAGGGAATAGAGGTGGATGATGCGTGCAGAAATTGGCGAATTAAAAATTGTTGATTTATATACGTTGCAAGTATAGTTCCTAACTCGCCAGAAATCTACCTATCAATTTAGAAAGATGTCATAGAAATATAAATTAAAATACTGGGAGTATGAATCCTAGGTCGTCTCCCAACGGGTTGCAGAAAAATGTGCTATTTTATTAATCAGATGTTTTCAAAAAGGTTTGAGTTGAGTAAACAGGAAATTAAATTGGTGAATTTGAATAATGTAAATAAAAGCCTTGACTGGGAGTTGATTAGTCGGAATCCCTATTATTGTTGGAATAATCTCAAGATTAATTGACAATTAATGGTTGTCCTGTTTAGTTATCCTTTACTAGGTAAGGGAAAGTCAAACAAGTTGGAATGCTGCGTCTGTTCACAAGTTGCAATCCACTTAATTAAAAGAGATTGGTGTTAGTGACTAGAAGGCAATCCAACCATAAACCCAATTACAATTTTTCTTTCAAGCTTTCCAACTCAAAGGTTCCTTTCAATCAACTCCCCATCAAGTTAGGAAACTACTCGCTCATTGTGAATATAAAATTCATAGCATATGAAAAGGAATTAAGGAAAGACATTGTAAATAAAAATCAGATAGTCAATAAAAATAAAAGTGATCCTTGTATTAAATAATCCTAAAAATATTCCAATGGTAAAACTAAACAAAGCAAATAACATGGAAGAGTAAAGCCAAGTAAAGAAAATGAACTAGAATGACGAAGTCTTGATGAGGTAATAACTCTTCTCAATATCCCAATGCAAAAGCGAGAGAACATTAAAATCCTAAGAACTATGAATGTGCAGAGAGAAAACCTAGGGGAGGAATAAAAACTAGATCTAAAACTAAAACTGTGTAGAATGAATGTTGTCGTTGGTTTCTGCATGTTCTCTGGCTCTAGTCTGCTGTTCTGGGCCAAAAACTGGGTCAAAATAGGGTCCAAAATCACCCCCAGCGAATTCTGCAGATTATGCAGATCGCGCATGTCATGCGATCGCGTCGCTCATGCGGACACGTTATTCGCGTTGTTCCATGCCACGCGGTCACGTCGTCAACGCCTCCGCGTCGCTTGTGCTTTTCCATTCCGCGCGGTCGCGTGAGCCATGCGGCCACGTCACTGTGATTTCTCCTCTTCCGCGCGGTCGCATGAGCCATGCGGCCGCGTCACTTCTCGCTGGTTGTCTCCTCAATTTCTTGTGTTCTTTCCATTTTTGCTAGCTTCCTTTCCAACTCATTCATGCCCTATAAAGCCTGAAACGCTTAACACACAGATCACGACATCGAATGGAATAAAGGAGAAGTAAAATGTATAATTAAAAGTCTCTAGGAAGCAGTTTTCAATCATGTAATAATTTCAGGAAGGAAATATAAATGCATGCTATTTTAATGAATAAGTGGGTAAGGATCATGATAAAACCACACAATTAAACACAATATAAACCATAAAATAGTGGTTTATCAGTGGATCAAGCTAAGATAGAGGTAATTGAAAAATTACCACCACCTGCCAATATTAAGGCAATCAGAAGCTTTCTGGGACATGCAGGATTCTATAGGAGGTTTATAAAGGATTTTTCAAAAATTGCAATACCTCTGAGCAATCTGCTAGCTACTAATACACCATTTGTCTTTGACACAGAGTGTCTGCAGGCATTTGAGACTCTGAAAGCCAAGATATTACCATTTGAACATTACCATTTGAACTAATGTGTGATGCCAGTGACCATGCCATTGGTGCAGTATTGGGATAGAGGCATGATAAGCTTCTGCATGGCATTTATTATGCTAGCCGTGTTTTAAATGACGCGCAGAAGAATTACACAACCACAGAAAAAGAGTTGCTTGCAATGGTTTATGCCATTGACAAGTTCAGATCTTATTTAGTAGGATCAAAACTGATTGTGTACACTGACCTTATTGCTCTAAAATATCTCCTCACAAAGCAGGATTCAAAACCCAGACTCATAAGATGGGTGTTGCTTCTGCAAGAGTTTGATATAGAAATAAGAGACAGAAAAGGAACTGAGAACCAAGTAGCTGATCACTTGTTCCGGATAGAACCAGTAGCAGGAGCGTCCCTCCCTCCTACTGATATCTCTGAAACCTTTCCGAATGAGCAACTCTTTGCCATTTAAGAAGTACCATGGTTTGCAGACATTAACTATAAAGCTGTGAGATTCATACCCAAGGAGTACAGTAAGCAGCAAACAAAAAAATTGGTTTTTGATGCAAAGTACTACCTGTGGGATGAACCATATCTCTTTAAGAGATGTGCAGACAGAATAATCCATAGATGTGTGCCTAGAGAAGAGGCACAGAAGATCCTATGGCATTGCCATGGATCACAATATGGAGGACATTTCGGAGGTGAGCGAACAGCCATAAAGGTTCTCTAATGTGGCTTATACTGGCCTACTCTCTAAAGAGACTCCCGAGAGTTTGTACGTAACTGTGACAGTTGCCAGAGAGCTGGTAATCTGCCTCATGGTTATGCCATGCCTCAGTAAGGGATCTTAGAGATTGAGTTGTTTGATGTATGGAGTATTGACTTCATGGGGCCTTTCCCATCATCATATTCAAATACTTATATTCTGGTGGCAGTAGACTATGTATCTAAATAGGTAGAGGCAATTGCAACACCAACTAATGATATTAAGAGAGTGATGAAGTTCCTCCAGAAGCATATCTTCAGCAGGTTCGGTGTCCCTAGGATACTGATCAGTGATGGAGGCACTCATTTCTGCAATAAACAGCTTGACTCTGCTCTGGTCCGATATGGAATTAACCACAAAGTGGCAACTCTATATCATTCACAGACAGCAGGCTGAAGTCTCAAATAGAGAACTAAAGCGAATCCTGGAAAGGACTGTAAGTACCCGTAGAAGGGATTGGACAAGAAGTCTGGATGATGCTCTGTGGGCATACAGAACCGTATTCAAGACTCCCATAGGGACCTTTCCATACCAGCTTGTGTATGGAAAAGTGATGAGCGGATAATTTATACGCTTTTTGGCATTGTTTTTAGTATGTTTTTAGTATATTTTAGTTAGTTTTTATTATGTTTTTATTAGTTTTTAAATAAAAATCACTCTTCTGGACTTTACTATGAGTTTGTGTGTTTTTCTGTGATTTCAGGTATTTTCTGGTTGAAATTGAGGGACCTGAGCAAAAATCTGATTCAGAGGCTGAAAAAGGACTGCAGATGCTATTGGATTCTAACCTCCCTGCACTCAAAGTGGATTTTCTGGAGCTACAGAAGCCCAATTGGCGCGCTCTCAATTGTGTTGGAAAGTAGACATCTTGGGCTTTCCAGCAATAGATAATAGTCTATACTTTTCTCAAGATTTGATGCCCCAAACAGGCGTTCTAAGTCAGCTCAAGAATTCTGGCGTTTAACTCCAAAACTGGCACAAAAGCTGGAGTTAAACGCCCAAACTGGCACAAAAGCTGGCGTTTAACTCCAAGAAAAGTCTCTACACATGGAAGCTTCAATGCTCAGCCCAAGCACACACCAAGTGGGCCCGGAAGAAGATTTCTGCATTAATTAATCATTTCTGTAACTCTAGGCTACTAGTTTTCTAAAAATAGGACCTTTTGCTATTGTATTTGTAGATCTTTGATAAGTCTTATACTATCTTAGACACGTTTGGAGGCTGGCCATTCGGCCATGCCTAGACCTTGTTCTTATGTATTTTCAACGGTGGAGTTTCTACACACCATAGATTAAGGTGTGGAGCTCTGCTGTTCTTCATGAATTAATACAAAGTACTATTGTTTTTCTATTCAACTCAAGTCTATTTCTTCTCTAATATATTCATTCGCACCCAAGAACATGATGAATGTGATGATTATGTGACACTCATCACCATTCTCACCTATGAATGCGTGACTGACAACCACTTCCGTTCTACATGCAAACAAGCTTGAATGTGTATCTCTTGGGTTTCTAATCTAAGATTGGAACCTTCGTGGTATAGGCTAGAATTATTGGCGGCCATTCCTGAGATCCGGAACGTCTAAACCTTGTCTGTGGTATTCTGAGTAGGATCTGGGAAGGGATGGCTGTGACGAGCTTCAAACTCGTGATTGTTAGGCGTGTGACAGACGCAAAAGGATCAATGGATCCTATTCCAACATGATCGATAACCGACAGATGATTAGCCGTGCGGTGACAGCACATTTGGAACGTTTTCACTGAGAGGATGGGAAGTAGCCACTGACAACGGTGATACCCAACATAAAGCTTGCCATGGAAAGGAGTATGAATGATTGGAAGAAGGCAATAGGAAAGTAGAGGTTCAGGAGGAACAAGGCATCTTCATACGCTTATCTGAAATTCCAACCAAAGAATTACATAAGTATCTCTATCTTTATAGTTTTATTTATCTTTTAATTATCAATTCTCCATCACCATCTGAATTAGCCTGACTGAGATTTACAAGGTGACCATAGCTTGCTTCAAGCCGACAGTCTCCGTGGGATCGACCCTTACTCACGTAAGGTTTATTACTTGGACGACCCAGTGCACTTGATGGTTAGTTGTGTGGAATTGTGACAAAGTGTGATTCATGTTTGAGAGCTCCAAGTCCTTTGGTGCCATTGTTGATAATCACAATTTCGTGCACCAAGTTTTTGGCGCCATTGTCGGGGATTGTTCAAGTTTGGACAACTGACGGTTCATCTTGTTGCTTAGATTAGGTACTTTTCTTTTTATTTTTTAGAATTTTTAAGAATGAATTCTAGAGTTTCAAGGTGATGCTTTTATCATCACAAAAGCTGATTGATTCTCATCAATTTAGCTGCTGAATGTAATGTACTGCTGAAGCTTGGCCAACCATGTCTAATCTTTTTAGACTGAAGCTTTAGACTAACATTGCATGATTCCTGGAATTCTTATTAAAAGTTTTGAATCCCTTTATTTTATTTTCCATATAAGTTTCGAAAATCACAAAATTTTTTTTTATAAAATCATAAAAATCAAAAATAGTTTATGTTTCTTGTTTGAGTCTAGTATTAATTTTTAAGTTTGGTGTCAATTGCATTCTTCTTGCATTTTTCGAAAACATGCAATATGTTCTTCATTAATCTTCACGTTGTTCTTGATGATTTTATTGCTCTGATCTTTAAATTCTCTAGTTTTGTGTGTTTTGTTGTTTCTCATATGCATTCTCAATTTGTTAGTGTCTCCTATATGAAAATTTTTAAGCTTGGTGTCCTGCATGCATTGTCTATTTGATTTGAGTTTCCTAAGATTAATTATATTTTGATTGTTTTTCATCATTAAAAAAATAAAAAAATTCAAAAAAAAATCTCAAAACTATGTCTTTTCAAGTCAATAATACAGAGAATTGAAGATTCAGAACATTCAGCAGAGGAATCAAACTGAAAAAGCTGGGCGTTCAAAACACCCAGTGAAGAAGGAAAACTGGCGTTTCAACGCCAGCCAGGGTACCTACTTGGCTGGGCGTTTAACGCCCAAAAAGGTAGCATTTTGGGCGTTAAACGCCAGAATGGATGCCATTCTGGGCGTTTAACGCCAGGATGACACTAGAGGGAAGATTTTGTTTTTAACTCAAATTTTTTTCAAATCTTCATAATTTTTCAAAATCAAATCTTTTTCAAATCATATCTTTTCAATCATATCTCTTCAAAATCAATTTCTTTCCATTTTTTATTATTTTCGAAAATCCTTGCTATAATTAATGATGTACTTCAAAATTTTCAAGTTGTTACTTGCCTATTAAGAAAGGATCAAAAGTTTAAATTCTAGAATCATATCTTCTAATTTCTTGTTAGTCAAGTAAATCAACTTTAATTTTAAAACTTTCTTTTTTTAAAAATTGATTTTTAATCATATCTTCTCAATCATATCTTTTCAATCACATCTTTTTCAAAATCAACTCTCAATCATATCTTTTTTATTTCTAATTTCAAAATCTTTTTCAAAAATCACTTAATTTCTTTCCCAATCTTAATTTTCGAAAATCTCAATCAAATTTTCAAATTTCTTTTTATTATTTCAAAATCTTCTTAATTTATTTTCAAAAATTCATCCCCTCTTCTCACATCCTTCTATTTAAGGGACTAACACTCCTCCTCAAGGTGCAATTCGAACTCTATCCTTCTTTATATGTTCGAATTCTCTTCTATCTACCTCCTCCTTCTATTCTTCTTTTCTTCTGACACCTTAAGTAATCTCTATACTGTGACATAGAGGATTCCCTACTTTCTTGTTCTCTTCTCTTTCATATGAGCAGGAACAAAGATAAAGGCATACTTGTTCAAGCTGATCCTTAACTTGAAAGGACCTTGAAGAGAAAACTAAGAGACGCTAAAGCACAATTCTCTCTAGAGGGCCTAACAGAGCTTTTCAAAGAAGAAGAAACCATGGCAGCCGAAAACAACAATGTCAACAATACAAGGAAGGTGCTTGGTGACTTTACTGCACCTACTCCCAACTTCTATGGGAGAAGCATCTCAATCCCTGCCATTGGAGCAAACAACTTTGAGCTTAAGCCTCAATTAGTTTCTCTAATGCAACAGAATTGCAAGTTTCATGGACTTCCATTGGAAGATCCTCATCAGTTCTTAGCTGAATTCTTGCAAATCTGTGACACTGTCAAGACCAATCGGGTTGACCCTGAAGTCTACAGACTTATACTTTTTCCTTTTGCTGTAAGAGACAGAGCTAGGACATGGTTGGATTCACAACCTAAAGAAAGCCTGAACTCTTGGGAAAATCTAGTCAATGCCTTCTTGGCAAAGTTCTTTCCACCTCAAAAGTTGAGCAAGCTTAGAGTGAAAGTCCAAACCTTCAGACAGAAGGAAGGTGAATCCCTCTATGAAGCTTGGGAAAGATACAAGCAATTGATCAGAAGGTGTCCTTCTGACATGCTTTCTGAATGGAGCATCATAGGAATCTTCTATGATGGTCTGTTTGAACTGTCCAAGATGTCATTGGACAGTTCTGCTGGAGGATCTCTTCATCTGAAGAAGACGCTTGTAGAAGCTCAGGAACTCATTGAAATGGTTGCAAATAACCAATTCATGTACACTTCTGAAAGAAATCCTGTGAATAATGGGATAAATCAGAAGAAAGGAGTTCTTGAAATTGATACTCTGAATGCCATATTGGCTCAGAAAAAAATATTGACTCAGCAAGTCAATATAATTTCTCAGAGTCTGTCTGGAATGCAAGCTTCACCAGGCAGTACTAAGGAAGCTTCCTCTGAAGAAGAAGCTTATGATCCTGAGAACCCAGCAATGGAAGAGGTGAATTACATGGGAGAATCCTATGGAAACACCTATAATCCTTCATGGAGAAATCATCCAAATCTCTCATGGAAGGATCAACAGAAACCTCAACAAGGTTTCAACAACAATAATGGTGGAAAAAATAGGTTTAGCAATAGCAAGCCTTTTCTATCATCTTCTCAGCAACAAACAGAGAATTCTAAGCAGAGCCACTCTGACTTAGCAACCATTGTCTCTGATCTAATCAAAACCACTCAAAGTTTCATGACTGAAACAAGGTCCTCCATTAGAAATTTGGAGGCACAAGTGGGACAGATGAGTAAGAAAATTACTGAACTCCCTCCTAGTACTCTCCCAAGAAATATAGAAGAGAATCCAAAGAGAGAGTGCAAGGCCATAAACACGTCTCACATGGCCGAACCTGGAGAGGAGGAAGAGGCAGTGATCTCCACTGAGGAAGACCTCATTGGACTTCCACTGACCTCCATGGAGTTCCCTAATGAGGAACCATAGGAATCTGAGGCTCACACTGAGACCATAGAGATTCCATTGAATTTACTTCTACCATTTATGAGCTCTGATGAATATTCCTCCTCTGAAGTGGATGAAGATGTTACTGAAGAGCAAGTTGCTAAGTACCTTGGAGCAATCATAAAGCTAAATGCCAGGTAGTTTGGTAATGAGACTTGGGAGGATGAACCTCCATTGCTCATCAAAGAACTGGATGACTTGACTAGGCAGAGATTACCTCTGAAGAGACAAAACCCTGGAAAGTTCTCAATACCTTGTACCATAGGCACCATGACCTTTGAGAAGGCTCTGTGTGACCTGGGATCAAGTATAAACCTTATGCCTCTCTCTGTAATGGAGAAGCTAGGGTTCATTAAGGTACAAGCTGCAAGAATCTCACAAGAGATGGCAGATAATTCAAAGAAACAGGCTTATGGACTTGTAGAGGATGTCTTGGTAAAGGTTGAAGACCATCACATCTCTGCTGATTTCATAATCCTAGAGACTGGAAAGTGTATGGATGAATCCATCATCCTTGGCAGACCCTTCCTAGCCACAGCAAAAGCTGTGATTGATGTTGACAGAGGAGAATTGATCATTCAAGTGAATGAAGACTCCCTTGTGTTTAAAGCTCAAGGATACCCCTCTGTCACCATGGAGAGGAAGCATGAAGAGCTTCTCTCAATACAGAGTCAAACAGAGCCCCCACAGTCAAACTCTAAGTTTGGTGTTGGGAGGTTCCAACATTGCTCTGAACATCTGTGAGGCTCCATGAGAGCCCACTGTCAAGCTATTGACATTAAAGAAGCGCTTGTTGGGAGGCAACCCAATCTTTAATTATCTATGTTAAATTTCTATTTTCTTTTGTTATTTTATATTTTCTATAGGTTGATGATCATGTGAAGTCACAAAAATAATTGAAAAAGCAAAAACAAAAGGAAAAATAGAATGAAAAATAGAACACGCTGGAGGAGAAACTTACTGGCGTTAAACGCCAGTAAGAGAAGCATAATGGGCGTTAAACGCCCAGTCTGGCACTATTCTGGGCATTTAACGCTAGAAATGGGCACCAGACTGGCGTTTAACGCCAGGAGTGGGCAAGAAGCTGGCGTTAAACGCCAGAAACGGGTAGCAGCCTGGTGTTTAACGCCAGGATTGGCAGCAAGGGGCGTTTTGCACGCCACATGGTGCAGGGATGAGAAATCCTTGACACCTCAGGATCCGTGGACCCCACAAGATTCCCACCTACCCCACCTCTCTCTTTCTTCTTCACCCATTCACCAATCACCTCAATACCTCTTCCCCAAAAACCCCTCACCTATCAAATCCCACCATTCTCTTCACCACTCACATCCATCCTTCATAAAATCCCACCTACCTTACCATTCAAATTCAAACCACTTTCCCACCCAAACCCACCCATAATGGCCGAACCATACCCTCCTCTCCACTCCTATATAAACCCATCTTCACTCCTTCATTTTCACACAACCTAAACACTAGTTCTCCCACTTGGCCGAAACACAAAGCCCCCTCAATCTCCTCTATTTCTTCTTCTTCTACTCTCTTCTTTCTTCTTTTGCTCGGGGATGAGCAACCTTCTAAGTTTGGTGTGGTAAAAGCTAAAGCTTTTTGTTTTTCCATAACCATTTATGGCACCAAAGGCCGGAGAAACCTCTAGAAAGAGGAAAGGGAAGGCAAAAGCTTCCACCTCCGAGTCATGGAAGATGGAGAGATTCCTCTCAAAGGTGCATCAAGACCACTTCTCTGAAGACGTGGCCAAGAAGAAGGTGATCCCCGAGGTCCCTTTTAAGCTCAAAAAGGGCGAATATCCAGAGATCCGACATGAAATCCGAAGAAGAGGTTGGGAAGTTCTCACCAACCCCATTCAACAAGTCGGAATCTTAATGGTTCAAGAGTTCTATGCCAATGCATGGATCACCAAGAACCATGATCAAAGTGTGAACCCGGATCCTAAGAATTGGCTTACAATGGTCCAGGAGAAATACTTAGATTTTAGTCCGGAAAATGTAAGGTTGGCGTTCAACTTGCCCATGATGCAAGTAGATGCACACCCATACACTAGAAGGGTCAACTTTGATCAAAGGTTGGACTAAGTCCTCATGGACATATGTGAAGAGGGCGCTCAATGGAAGAGAGATTCAAGAGGGAAGCCGGTTCAACTAAGAAGGCATGACCTCAAGCCCGTGGCTAGGGGATGGTTGGAGTTCATCCAACACTCAGTCATTGCTACTAGCAACCGGTCTGAAGTTACTATAGACCGGGGTATCATGATTCATAGCATCATGATTAGAGAGGAAGTAGAAGTTCATGAGGTTATATCCCAAGAACTCTACAAGGTGGCGGACAAGTCCTCTACTATGGCAAGGTTAGCCTTCCCTCATCTCATTTGTCACCTCTGTAATTCAGCTGGAATTGACATAGAGGAAGACATCCTCATTGATGAGGACAAGCCCATCACTAAGAAAAGGATGGAGCAAGTGAGAGAACCTCACCAAGAGCATGAGGAAACTCCTCATCATGAAATCCCTGAGATACCTCAAGGGATGCATTTTCCTCCACAAAATTATTGGGAGCAAATTAACACCTCCCTAGGAGAATTAAGTTCCAACATGGGACAACTAAGGGTGGAGCACCAAGAGCATTCCATCCTCCTCCATGAAATTAGGGAAGACCAAAAAACCATGAGAGAGGAACAACAAAGGCAAGGGAGAGATATTGAGGAGCTCAAGCACTCCATAAGATCTTCAAGAGGAAGAACAAGCCGCCATCACTAAGGTGGACCCGTTCTTTAATTTCCTTGTTCTTTATTTTCTATTTTTTGAAAATTGTGCTTTATGTTTATTTATGTTTGTGTCTTTATTACATGATCATTAGTGTCTAAGTGTCTATGCCTCAAAGCTATGAAAATGAATCCATCACCTTTCTTAAATGAAAAATGTTTTTAATTGAAAAAGAAAAAGAAGTGCATGAATTTCAAATTTTAAAACAGTTTAGTTATTTTGATGTGGTGGCAATACTATTGTTTTTTTGAATGAATGCTTGAACAGTGCATATTTTTGAATTTGTTGTTTAAAGAATATTAAAATTGTTGGCTCTTGAAAGAATGATGGGAAAAGGAGAAATGTTATCTGATGATCTGAAATATCATAAAATTGATTCTTGAAGCAAGAAAAAGCAGTGAAAAGCTTGCAGAAAAAAAAAAGAAGAAAGAGAAAGAGAAAGAAAAAGCAAGCAGAAAAAGCCAATACCCCTTTAAACCAAAAGGCAAAGGTGATAAAAAGGGATTCAAGGCTTTGAGCATCAGTGGATAGGAGGGCCCACAGGAATAAAATCCTGGCCTAAGCGGCTAAACCAAGCTGTCCCTAACCATGTGCTTGTGGCGTGAAGGTGTCAAGTGAAAACTTGAGACTGAGCGGTTAAAGTCGTGGTCCAAAAGCAAAAAGAGTGTGCTTAAGAGCTCTGGACACCTCTAATTGGGGACTCTAGCAAAGCTGAGTCACAATCTGAAAAGGTTCACCCAGTTATGTGTCTGTGGCATTTATGTATCCGGTGGTAATACTGGAAAACAAAATGCTTAGGGTCATGGCCAAGACTCATAAAGTAGCTGTGTTCAAGAATCAACATACTTAACTAGGAGAATCAATAACACTATCTGGATTCTGAGTTCCTATAGATGCCAATCATTCTGAACTTCAAAAGGTAAAGTGAGATGCCAAAACTGTTCAAAAGCAAAAAGCTAAAAGCCCCGCTCATCTAATTAATACTGATCTTCATAGATGTTTTTGGAATTTATTGTACATTCTATTCTTTTATCCTATATGATCTTCAGTTGCTTGGGGACAAGCAACAATTAAAGTTTGGTGTTGTGATGAGCGGATAATTTATACGCTTTTTGGCATTATTTTTAGTATATTTTAGTTAGTTTTTATTATGTTTTTATTAGTTTTTAAATAAAAATCACTCTTCTGGACTTTACTATGAGTTTGTGTGTTTTTCTATGATTTCAAGTATTTTCCGACTGAAATTGAGGGACCTGAGCAAAAATCTGATTTAGAGGCTGAAAAAGGACTGCAGATGCTGTTGGATTCTGACCTCCCTACACTCAAAGTAGATTTTCTGGAGCTACACAAGCCCAATTGGCGCCCTCTCAATTACGTTGGAAAGTCGACATCCTGGGCTTTCCAGAAATATATAATAGTCCATACTTTGCCTAAGATTTGATGGCCCAAACAGGCGTTCTAAGTCAGCTCAAGAATTCTGGCATTTAACTCCAAAATTGGCAAAAAAGCTGGAGTTAAACGCCCAAATTGGCACAAAAGCTGGCATTTAACTCCAAGAAAAGTCTCTACACATGGAAGCTTCAATGCTCAGCCCAAGCACACACCAAGTGGGCCCGGAAGAAGATTTCTACATTAATTACTCATTTCTGTAACCCTAGGCTACTAGTTTTTTATAAATAGGACCTTTTGCTATTGTATTTGTAGATCTTTGATAAGTCTTATGCTATCTTAGACACGTTTGGAGGCTGGCCATTCGGCCATGCCTAGACCTTGTTCTTATGTATTTTCAACGGTGGAGTTTCTACGCACCATAGATTAAGGTGTGGAGCTCTGCTGTTCTTCATGAATTAATACAAAGTACTATTGTTTTTCTATTCAACTCAAGTCTATTTCTTCTCTAAGATATTCATTCACACCCAAGAACATGATGAATGTGATGATTATGTGACACTCATCACCATTCTCACCTATGAACGCGTGACTGACAACCACTTCCGTTCTACATGCAAACAAGCCTGAATGTGTATCTCTTGGGTTTCTAATCTAAGATTGGAACCTTCGTGGTATAGGCTAGAATTATTGGCGGCCATTCCTGAAATCCGGAACGTCTAAACCTTGTCTGTGGTATTCTGAGTAGGATCTGGGAAGGGATGGGTGTGACGAGCTTCAAACTTGCGATTGTTGGGCGTGTGATAGACGCAAAAGGATCAATGGATCCTATTCCAACATGATCGAGAACCGACAGATGATTAGCCATGCGGTGACAGTGCATTTGGAACATTTTTACTGAGAGGACGGGAAGTAGCCATTGACAACGGTGATGCCCAACATAAAGCTTGCCATGGAAAGGAGTATGAATGATTGGAAGAAGACAATAGGAAAGCAGAGGTTCAGGAGGAACAAAGCATCTTCATACGCTTATCTGAAATTCCAACCAAAGAATTACATAAGTATCTCTATCTTTATGTTTTATTTATCTTTTAATTATCAATTCTCCATCACCATCTGAATTAGCCTGACTGAGATTTACAAGGTGACCATAGCTTGCTTCAAGCCGACAGTCTCCGTGGGATCGACCCTTAATCACGTAAGGTTTATTACTTGGACGACCCAGTGCACTTGCTGGTTAGTTGTGTAGAATTGTGACAAAGTGTGATTCACGTTTGAGAGCTCAAAGTCCTTTGGCACCATTGTTGATGATCACAATTTTGTGCATCAAAAAGCCTGTCATCTACCAGTGGAACTGGAACACAAAGCCTATTGGGCAACTAGATTCATGAACCTTGATGCTAAGGTAGCTGGAGAGAAAAGATTACTCCAGTTGAATGAGCTGGAGGAGTTCAGACTTAATGCTTTTGAAAATGCTAAAATTTACAAGGAGAAAGCAAAAAGGTGGCATGACAGAAAGCTGTCATCTAGAGTCTTTGAGCCAGGACAGATGGTTCTGCTGTTTAACTCTAGGCTCAGATTGTTCCCTGGGAAATTGAAATCCCGGTGGAAGGAGGGCCCAAGGGAATAAAATCCTGGCCTAAGTGGCTAAATCAAGTTGTCCCTAACCATGTGCTTGTGGCGTGAAGGTGTCAAGTGAAAAGCTTGAGACTGAGCGGTTAAAGTCGTGGTCCAAGGCAAAAAGAGTGTGCTTAAGAACTCCTGGCACCTCTAACTGGAGACTCTAGCAAAGCTGAGTCACAATCTGAAAAGGTTCACCCAGTTATGTGTCTGTGGCATTTATGTATCCAGTGGTAATACTGGAAAACAAAGTTCTTAGGGCCACGGTCAAGACTCATAAAGTAGCTGTGTTCAAGAATCAACATACTAAACTAGGAGGATCAATAACACTATCTGAATTCTGAATTCCTATGGATGCCAATCATTCTGAACTTCAAAGGATAAAGTGAGATGCCAAAACTGTTCAAAAGCAAGAAGCTACTAATTCCGCTCATCTAATTGGAACTAAGCTTCATTGATATTTTGAAATTTATTGTATTTTCTCTTTTTTTATCCTATTTTATTTTTAGTTGCATGGGGACAAGCAACAATTTAAGTTTGGTGTTGTGATGAGCGGATAATTTATACCCTTTCTGGCATTCTTTTTAGGTAGTTTTTAGTATGTTTTAGTTACTTTTTATTATATTTTTATTAGTTTTTATGCAAAAATCACATTTCTGGACTTTACTATGTGTTTGTGTGTTTTTCTATAATTTCAGATATTTTCTGGCTGAAATTGAAGGACCTGAGCAAATATCTGATTCAGAGGCTGAGAAAGGACTGCAGATGCTGTTGGATTCTGACCCTCCTGCACTCGAAATGGATTTTCTGGAGCTAAAAAAGCCCAATTGGCACGCTCTCAATTGCGTTGGAAAGTAGACATCTTGGGATTTCCAGCAATATATAATAGTTTATACTTTTTCCGAGATTTGATGGCCCAAACTGGCATTAAACGCCAGCCAGAGACCCTTTTCTGGTGTAAAACACCAGAACTGGCACACTTCTTGGCGTTAAACGCCCATTTTGGCACCCAAGGTGGCGTTTGACTCCAATTTGAGGCATATGCACGTGAAAGCTTCAATGCTCAGCCCAAGCACACACCAAGTGGGCCCTGGAAGTGGATTTTTGCACTATCTGCGCTTAGTTACTCATTTTCTGTAAACCTAAGTTACTAGTTTAGTATAAAAACTACTTTTAGAGATTTATTTTGGGTAACTCATGACATTTTACATCTCATATTTTATTTTCTACGGCATGAGTCTCTAAACCCCATAGGTAGGGGGTGAGGAGCTATGCTGTGTCTCAATGGATTAATGCAATTACTATTGTTTTCTATTCAATCACACTTGATTCTGTTCTAAGATACTCACTCGTACTTCAATATAGAGAATATGATGATCCGTGACACTCGTTATCATTCTCAAATTTATGAATACGTGCTTGACAACCACCCCCGTTCTACCTGAGCTCAACGTAGTCATTGGGCGACAGCTTGAGTGCGTATCTCTTGGGTCTCTAATCCATGGACCGAGTCCGTGAGATTAGAACCTTCGTAGTAGAGGCTAGAACCAATTGGCAACATTCCTGAGATTCGAAAAGTCTAAACTTTGTCTGTGGTATTCCGAGTAAGATCTGGAACGGGATGACTGTGACGAGCTTCAAACTCACGAATGTTGGGCGCAGTGACAGTGTGCAAAAGGATAGAGAGATCCTATTCCGACATAAGTGAGAACTGACAGATGATTAGCCGTGCGGTAGCTGTACCTGGTAGTTTTAAGCCGAGATGAGAGATCCGATAGTTGATTAGCCGTACAGAAACCGTGCTTGGTTTTTTTCATCCGAGAGGACGGATGGTAGCCATTGACAACGGTGACCCACCAACATACAGCTTGCCATTGAAGGAAGCCATGCATGTTTCGAGAAGAAGACAGTAGGAAAGCAGAGATTCAGATGACAGAGCATCTCCGGAACCTAAACCTGTTCCTCATTACTGAATCACAAGTACCATTTATTTCATGTTATTTCCTTTTCATAAACAAAATCATTTTTTTCATTAATCTCCTGACTAAGATTTACAAGATAACCATAGCCTGCTTCAAGCCAACAATCTCCGTGGGATTGACCCTTACTCAGGTAAGGTATTACTTGGACGACCGAGTAAACTTGCTAGTTAGTTGTGCGGAGTTGTGAAAAGTGTAATCACAATTTCGTGCACCAAGGGTCTTCCCTCAGACCATCGTGCCACAGGTCTTGATCTCGCGGTGCTCATTCTTGTGCTTGTCAGTCATCCATAGATTTGCATAGAACTCTCTGACTTTTAGAACTCCAGCCTCAGTTACAGGGTTGGTAAGAACTTCCCAACCACTGTTTCGAATCTGTTCTTGAATTTCTAGGTACTCATCAGCTTTTAAATCGAATTTCACCTCCAGTATCTGATGAACGGGATTTTTTGATGGTCTACAATTTCACAATTGAAATCTCGTTATAAAGAATAGTTTCTAAACCATTCAATAATCCTTTCATACAAAAGATTATTTGTCACTAAAACAAATCCCTAAATTTATAAATCGAAGTATTCAAACCTCGGGTCGTTCTCCCTAGGAATTACAATAGAGTGTTTTGTTATTGGTTATGGAGTATATTTTGGGGTTTTTGGGATAAGAAACAAGAAATGTAAATGGCAATGAAAATAAACTAACAACTAAAAAGGTCTTGGCAAGGTTTGGTGGTCAAGGATCTCTATCCTAATCACTAACCACAACATGAGAATTGGCAAGGATCAACCCCATTAAATCATCCTCTAACTAATAAAGGAAAGTCAAATGAGCTATGTCAATCCAAGTCCATAAGTCCTAGTTCTACACTAAATCAATTAGTGAGATCTAGCGTTAATGGCTCCCAATCGTCAATCACTTGGACATTAGTAACTCAAGAGTTCCTAAGTTACCTTCCTAAGCCAAGAGCATAAAATTCTACTCTAAAATTCAACCAAGCATTTTATCAAACACTTGGAAAGCATAAAAAAAAGCATAGTAAAAATTGCAAGGAAAGTAAATCTACATTACTCAATTGCAAGGAAATTAACAACAACAATTCAATTAAGCAATAAAGGAACATGAATCATAAAATGAATTAATATGAAAATGGAAGAAACAAAAGTGCATCAATATAAAAGTAGAGAATTACATGAATTAAAAGCAAAACTAGAGAGAGGAAAGGTAGAAAAAGAAGAATTACAAAGAGAAAAGTAAATCAAAGCATGAAATTAACCTAGATCTAAGAATTCCTAACCTAGATCTAACCCACTCCTAATTTTAGAGAGAAGAGAGAGCTTCTCTCTCTAGAAACTAACTTTCCCTCCAAAACTAATCTCAAGTGTGTAATGTATGTCATCCCTCTTCAATCCTTGGGTTAAATAGCATCATAAATGAGTTGGATTGGGCCCACAAGGCTTCTAAAATCGCTGGCCACGAATTGCATTAAGTGAACCATGTGCAACCATCGGCGCGTACGCGTACTGTGCGCGTGCGTGCCCCTAAACGCGATGCAACTATGGAAAATTTTATATCATTTTGAAGCCCCAGATGTTAGCTTTCCAACCAAGCATGTCCTCATGCTTAAACCAAGAAGGATAAGAGAAGGGGTATGAACATTTATTCAATGCAATTAACCTAAATGCATATATCTATATGAATGCAACTAAATGCAAAATGATTCTACCTACTTGGTTAAAAATAAATCAATCCTCCAAGATATACATGCACAAGTAGGGCCAAGATCATATAACGATTCATGAATCCTACCAATTCAAATATCAAAATGAAGTTCAAGTAGACTTGCAAGAAGAAAGCTTATGAAAGCCGGGAATCAAGGAATTGAGCGTTGAACCCTCACCGGAAGTGTTTGCACTCTAGTCGCTTAAGTGTATAGGGTCGATTCTCTCAATTCTCCCCTAATCATGCTTTCCAAGATTTGTTTTTCATCTAACAATCAACAATTATTTCATGCATGCATGCACCTATCATGAGGACTTTTCATAGGTTGTAATGGGGCTAGGGTCAAGGTAAGGAGGTATATTTGGTTAAGTGGACTTGAAATTTGAATCTTTAATCAATTTAAACTTTCCACCTAACCTATATAGCAACCTATACAATTCTAAACAATCCTAACTACCCATCCTTCACTTTTTCACATACTCATGCATTTTTTTCTTGATCACAATACATATGCATTGATTATTATTAAGCTTCACTTTTGGGCATTTTGTCCCCTTTTTATTACTTTTCTTTTCTTTTCTTTTTCTTCTCTTTCTATTTTTTTTCTTTTTCTTTTGATATCTACATATATTTTTTTTCTTTCTATTTTCTCTTCTTTTTACTTTTTTTTTCTTTTTACAATAAAGTATATACAAAAGTATCAATGCATATGGTTTTACATTTAATTAACTCATGAACATGTACTCAATTCCCAAATATAGAAATACACAACAAAAATACCCTTTTCTCTCAACCAATGTCCCAAATTTTCCCACACTTGAATGATACTCACACTCATTAGCCTAAGCTAATCAAAGATCCAAATAAAGGATATTTATTATTTTTTGATTTAAGGCTTGTAATGTGTGGTGCACGAAATTGTGATCTCAGGCAACGGCGCCAAAAACTCTGTACGCACATCTTAATAAATCATTTTTCATTCACAACTTCGATACAACTAACCAACAAATGTACTGGGTCATCCAAGTAATAAACCTTACGTGAGTAAGGGTCGATCCCACGGAGATTGTTGGTATGAAGCAAGCTATGGTCACCTTGTAAATCTCAGTCAGGCGGATATCAAATAGTTATGGAGTTTTCGAAAATAAATAATAAATAAATAGAAAAGATAGAAATACTTATGTATATCATTGGTGAAAATTTCAGATAAGCGTATAGAGATGCTTTCGTTCCTCTGAATCTCTGCTTTCCTGCTGTCTTCATCCAATCAGTCTTACTCCTTTCCATGGCAAGCTTTCTGTAAGGGCATCGCCGTTGTCAATGGCTACATCCCATCCTCTTGTGAAAAAGGTCCAAATGCTCTGTCACGGCACGGCTAATCATCTGAGGTTCTCGATCATACTGGAATAGGATTCACCCTCCTTTTGCGTCTGTCATTACACCCAGCACTCGCGAGTTTGAAGTTCGTCACAGCTATCCCTTCCCAGATCCTACTCGGAATACCACAGACAAGGTTTAAACTTTCCAGATCTCAGGAATGGCCATCCATGGGTTCTAACTTATACCACGAAGATACTAATAACTCGGACTCGATCCCCTGTATTAGATATCCAAGAGATATTCATTCTAGCTTGGTTGCATGTAGAACGGAAGTGTTTGTCAGGCACGCGTTCATAAGTGAGAATGATGATGAGCGTCACATAATCATCACATTCATCATGTTCTTGGGTGCGAATGGATATCTTAGAAGCGGAATAAGTTGAATTGAATAGAAAATAGTAGTACTTTGCATTAATTCATGAGGAACAGCAGAGCTCCACACCTTAATCTATGGAGTGCAGAAACTCTACCGTTGAAAAATGCATAAGTGAAAGGTTCAGGCATGGCCGAATGGCCAGCCCCCATGATCTAAGAACCAGACGTCCCAAGATGTCTAATACAATAGTAAAAAGTTCTATTTATAATAAACTAGCTACTAGGGTTTACAGAAGTAAGTAATTGATGCATAAATCCACTTCCGGGGCCCACTTGGTGTGTGCTTGGGCTGAGCTTTAGCTTTCCACGTGTAGAGGCTTCTTTTGGAGTTGAACGCCAGGTTGTAACGTGTTTCTGGCGTTCAACTCTGGCTTGTGACGTGTTTCTGGCGTTTAACTCCAGACATCAGCGTAGAACTGGCGTTCAACGCCCTTTTACGTCATCTAAACTCGGCTAAAGTATGGACTATTATATATTGCTAGAAAGCCCTGGATGTCTACTTTCCAACGCAATTGGAAGTGCACCATTTTTAATTCTGTAGCTCCAAAAAAGCTACTTTGAGTGCAGGAAGGTCAGAATCCAACAGCATCAGCAGTCCTTCTTCATCCTCTGAATCTGATTTTTGCTCAAGTCCCTCAATTTCAGCCAGAAAATACCTGAAATCACAGAAAAACATACAAACTCATAGTAAAGTCCAGAAATGTGAATTTAACATAAAAACTAATGAAAACATCCCTAAAAGTAACTAGATCCTACTAAAAACATACTAAAAACAATGCCAAAAAGCGTATAAATTATCCGCTCATCACAACACCAAACTTAAATTGTTGCTTGTCCCCAAGCAACTAAAAATCAAATAGGATAAAAAGAAGAGAATATACTATAAATTCCAAACTATCAATGAAACATAACTCCAATAAGATGAGCGGGACTTGTAGCTTTTTGCCTCTTGAATAGTTTTGGCATCTCACTTTATCCATTGAAGTTCAGAATGATTGGCATCTATAGGAACTCAGAGTTTATATGGTGTTATTGATTCTCCTAGTTCAGTATGTTGATTCTTGAACACAGCTACTTTTATGAGTCTTGGCCGTAGCCCTAAGCACTTTGTTTTCCAGTATTACCACCGGATACATAAATGCCACAGACACGTAATTGTGTGAACCTTTTCAGATTGTGACTCAGCTTTGCTAAAGTCCCCAATTAGAGGTGTCCAGGGTTCTTAAGCACACTCTTCTTTTTCTTTGGACCTTGACTTTAACCACTCAGTCTCAAGTTTTCACTTGACACCTTCACGCCACAAGCACATGGTTAGGTGCAGCTTGGTTTAGCCGCTTAGGCCAGGATTTTATTCCTTTAGGCCCTCCTATCCACTGATGCTCAAAGCCTTGGGATCCTTTTTATTTACCCTTGCCTTTTGGTTTTAAGGGTTATTAGCTTTTTGCTCTTGCCTTTTGGTTTTAAGAGCTTTGGCTTTTTCTGCTTGCTTTTTCTCTTTTTTTTTTTCTATTTTTTTTTCGCTTTTTTTTTCTGCAAGCTTTGTTCTTTGCTGCTTTTTCTTGCTTCAAGAATCATTTTTATGATTTTTTAGATTATCAAATAACATGTCTCCTTATCATTATTCTTTCAAGAGCCAACATATTTAACATTCATGAACAACAACTTCAAAAGACATATGCACTGTTCAAGCATTCATTCAGAAAACAAGAAGCATTGTCACCACATCAAAATAATTAAACTAAGTTCAAGGATAAATTCGAAACTCATGTACTTCTTGTTCTTTTGAATTAAAACATTTTTATTTAAGAGAGGTGATGGATTCATAGGACATTCATAACTTTAAGACATAGTTACTAATTACTAATGATCATGTAATAAGACACAAACTTAGATAAGTACTTAACATAGAAAACGAAAAATAGAGAATGAAAGAACAAGGAATGAGTCCACCTTAGTGATGGTGGTGTTTTCTTCTTGAGGAACCAATGATGTCCTTGAGCTCTTCTATGTCTCTTCCTTGTCTTTGTTGCTCCTCCCTCATTGCTTTTTGATCTTCTCTAATTTCATGAAGGATGATGGAGTGCTCTTGATGTTCCACCCTTAATTGTCCCATGTTAGAACTTAGTTCTCCTAGGGAGGTGTTGATTTGCTCCCAAAAATTCTGTGGAGAAAAGTGCATCCCTTGAGGTATCTCAGGGGTTTCTTGATGATGAGCTTCTTCATGTGCCTGTTGAGATCCATGAATGTGCTCTCTTGTTTGCTCCATCCTTTTCTTAGTAATGGGCTTGTGAGATGAATCTTTCCATCTCCCATGGCTAAGAGGTGGAAGCAATTGTCTTCCCTTTCCTCTTTCTTGAGGTTTCTCTGGCCTTAGGTGCCATTAATGGTTATGGAAAAATAAAAAAAAGCTATGCTTTTACCACACCAAACTTAGAATATTGCTCGCCCTCGAGCAAAAGAAGAAAGAATAGAAGAAGAAGAAGAAGATATGGAGGAGATGGAGGGATGTGTGTATTTGGCCAAATGGGTGGGATTGGGTGGGAAAGAGATGTTGAATTTTGAAGGTAGGTGGGTGTATGGATGTGAGTGTTAAATGGAAAACAGAAGGGATGACCATAAATGGAGAGAGAGAGGGTGAGGTAGGTGGGGATCCTGTGAAGTCCACAGATCCTGAGGTGTCAAGGATTTACATCCCTGCACCAATTAGGCATGTAAAATGCCTATGCATGCAATTCTGGCGTTTAAACGCCGAATTGATGCTTGTTCTGGGCGTTCAACGCCCAGATGCTTGTTTCTGGCGTTCAGCGCCAGCTCTTCTTCACTGTGCATTTCTGGCGTCTGAACGCCAGGATGCTGCTTATTTCTGGCGTTCAACGCCAGAAACATGCTCTGTTCTGGCGTTAAACGCCAGACAAATGCTCCTTACTGGCGTTTAAACGCCAGTAAGATCCTCCTCCAGGGTGTGATTTTTCTTCTGCTATTTTTGATTCTGTTTTTAATTTTTTTATTTATTTTGTGACTTCACATGATCATGAACCTAATAAAACATGAAAAACAATAAAAATAAAAATAAAATTAGATAAATAAAAATTGGGTTGCCTCCCAACAAGCGCTTCTTTAATGTCAATAGCTTGACAGTGGGCTCTCGTGGAGCCTCATAGATGTTCAGAGCATTGTTGAGACTCCCCAACACCAAACTTAGAGTTTGGACATGGGAGTTCAACACCAAACTTAGAGTTTGGTTGTGGCCTCCCAACACCAAACTTAGAGTTTGACTGTGGGGGCACTGGTTGACTCTGTTTTGAGAGAAGCTTACTGTGCCTCTTTTCCATGTTTACAGAAGGATGTCCTTGAGTTTTAAACTCAAGGGAGTCCTCATTCAATTGAAGGACTAGTTCGCCTCTGTCAACATCAATCACAGCTCTTGCTGTGGCTAGGAAGGGTCTTCCAAGGATGATAGATTCATCCTCATCCTTCTCAGTATCTAGGATTATGAAATCAGCAGGGATGTAAAGGCCTTCAACCTTTACTAACACGTCCTCTACTTGTCCATAAGCCTGTTTTCTTGAATTGTCTGCCATCTCTAATGAGATTTTAGCAGCTTGCACCCCAAAGATTCCCAGTTTCTCTATTACAGAGAGGGGCATGAGGTTTATCCCTGAACCAAGGTCACACAGAGCCTTTTCAAAGATCATGGTGCCTATGGTACAAGGTATTAGGAACTTTCCAGGGTCCTGTTTCTTCTGAGGCAATGTTAGTTGATCCAGATCACTCAGTTCATTGGTAAACAAGGGAGGTTCATCTTCCCAAGTCTCAGTACCAAATAATTTGGCATTCAACTTCATGATTGCACCAAGGTACTTGGTAACTTGCTCCTTAGTAACATCCTCATTCTCTTCATAACAGGAATACTCATCAGAGCTCATGAATGGCATAAGGAGGTTTAATGGAATCTCTATGGTCTCTAGTTGAGCCTTAGATTCCTTTGGTTCCTCAAAGGAAAATTCCTTATTGATCACTGGACGTCCCAGGAGGTCTTCCTCCTTGGGATTCATGTCCTTCTCCTCTCTTGTGGGTTCGGCCATGATGGCCATTTCAATGGCCTTGCACTCTCCTTTTGGATTTTCTTCTGTATTGCTTGGGAGAGTACTAGGAGGGATTTCAGTGACTCTTTTACTCAGCTGGCCCACTTTTACCTCCAAATTTCTAATGGAGGACCTTGTTTTCATTCATGAAACTTACAATGGCCTTAGATAGATCAGAGACTAAGTTTGCTAAATTAGAGGTATTTTGTTCAGAGTTCTCTGTCTGTTGCTGAGTGGATGATGGAAAAGGTTTACTATTGTTAAACCTATTTCTTCCACCATTATTAAAGCCTTGTTGAGGCTTTTGTTGATCCTTCCATGAGAGATTTGGGTGATTTCTCCATGAGGGATTATAGGTGTTTCCATATGGTTCACCCATGTAATTTACCTCTGCTATTGCAGGGTTTTCAGGATCATAGGCCTCTTCTTCAGAAGGCGCCTCTTGAGTACTGTTGGATGCAGCTTGCATTCCATTCAGACTCTGAGAAATCATATTGACTTGCTGAGTCAATATTTTATTCTGAGCCAATATGGCATTCAGAGTATCAATTTCAAGAACTCCCTTCTTCTGAGGCGTCCCATTACTCACAGGATTTCTCTCAGAAGTGTACATGAACTGGTTATTAGCAACCATGTCAATGAGTTCTTGAGCTTCTGCAGGCATTTTCTTTAGGTGAATGGATCCACCTGCAGAAGTATCCAATGACATCTTAGCTAATTCAGACAGACCATCATAGAATATATCCAGGATGGTCCATTCTGAAAGCATGTTAGAAGAACACTTTTTGGTCAGTTGCTTGTATCTCTCCCAAGCTTCATAGAGGGATTCACCTTCCTTCTGTCTGAAGGTTTGAACATCCACTCTAAGCTTACTCAGCTTTTGAGGAGGAAAGAACTTGGCTAAGAAAGCCGTGACCAGCTTATCCCAAGAGTTGAGGCTATCCTTGGGTTGAGAGTCCAACCACACTCTAGCTCTGTCTCTTACAGCAAAGGGGAAAAGCATGAGCCTGTAGACTTCAGGATCTACTCCATTAGTCTTAACAGTATCACAGATCTGCAAGAATTCAGTTAAGAACTGAAAAGGATCTTCAGATGGAAGTCCATGAAACTTGCAGTTTTGTTGCATCAGAGAAACTAGTTGAGGCTTAAGCTCAAAATTGTTTGCTCCAATGGTAGGGATGGAGATGCTTCTTCCATGTAAATTGGAATTAGGTGCAGTAAAGTCACAAAGCATCCTCCTTACATTATTATTATTTTCGGCTGCCATTTCCTCTTCTTGTTCGAAAATTTCTGAAAGGTGCTTACTGGATTGTTGTAATTTAGCTTCTCTTAGTTTCCTCTTCAGGGTCCTTTCAGGTTCTGGATCTACTTCAACAAGAATATTCTTGTCCTTGCTCCTACTCATATGAAAAAGAGGGAATAGAAAAATAATAATAATAGGGATCCTTTTTAACCAGGTATGGAGGTTCCCCTGTGTGAGTAGAAGAAGAAAAGAATGTAATGTAAAGAAAGAAACACAAGGGTGAGGAGAGCAGAGATGTGAGATGAAGAGAAGTGTTAGTAGATGAATAAATAAATAGAAGGAGATGAGAGAGGAAGAGAATTTTCGAAAATTATTTTTGAAAAATGGTTAGTGATTTTCGAAAATTAAAAGAAGAAATAAATTAAAATTGAATTTTGAAAAAATTAGTTAATTAAAAAGAATTTTTGAAAAAGAGGGAGATATTTTCGAAAATTAGAGAGAGAGAGTTAGTTAGGTAGTTTTAAAAAAGATAAGAAACAAACAAAAAGTTAGTTAGTTAGTTGAAACAAATTTGAAAATCAATTTTGAAAAGATAAGAAGATAAGAAGTTAGAAAAGATATTTTAAAATCAAATTTTTGAAAAAGATAAGATAAAAAGATATTTTTGAAAAGATATGATTGAAATTAGTTTTGAAAAAGATTTGAATTTTAAAATCACAATTAATGACTTGACTCACAAGAAATCACAAGATATGATTTTAGAACTTAAAGTTTGAATCTTTCTTAACAAGTAAGTAACAAACTTGAAATTTTTGAATCAAAACATTAATTGTTGAAGATATTTTCGAAAATTATAAGAAAAATTAAGAAAAGATTTTTTTGAAAAATATTTTTAAAATTTTCGAAAATAAAAAAATGAAAAAGATTTGATTTTTGAAAAAGATTTTGAAAAAGATAAGATTTTTAATTTGAAAATTTGATTTGACTCATAAAAACAACTAGATTTTAAAAATTTTTGAAAAAGTCAAATCTAATTTTTGAAATTCTGAGAGAGAAAAAGGGGAAGATATTTTTTTTATTTTTGAAATTTTAATGATGAGAGAGAAAAACATGAAAAATGATGCAATGCATGAAAGTTATGCATCAAAACAATGAATGCATGCAAGGATGCTATGAATGTCAAGATGAATACCAAGAACACTATGAAGATCATGATGAACATCAAGAACATATTTTTGAAAAATTTTTTTATGCAAAGAAAACATGCAAGACACCAAACTTAAAAATTTTTCATGTATAGACACTATGAATGCAAGAATGCATATGAGAAACAAGAAAAGACACAAAACATGAAAATGAAAAGATCAAACAAGAAGATTTACCAAGAACAACTTGAAGATCATGAAGAACACTATGAATGCATGAATTTTTTTCAAAAAATGCAAGATGAGCATGCAATTGACACCAAACTTAAAATCTGACTCAAGACTCAAACAAGAAACACAAAATATTTTTTATTTTTATGATTTTATTAATTTTTTTGGATTTTTCAAAAATTATTTGTGAAAAAGAAAAATAGGGATTCCAAAATTTTTAATATGAATTCCAGGAATCGTGTACTCTTAGTCTAAAGCTCCAATCTGAGGGTTAGACATGGCTTAATAGCCAGTCAAGCTTTAGCATGTAACATCAGAATATACTGCTCATTACTTATCAAATTAACTTGCCTCTATGCTGATGGTTGGAAGCTTCTATCCAAAAGAATTAGACATGGCTTTACAGCCAGTCAGGCTTCAGCATGCTTCATGAAACACTAGAATTCATTCTTAAAAATTCTGAAGAACATAATAAAATTTTTGAAAAGAAATTTTTTTTGAAAGATTTTTGAAAAATTTTTTGAAAATAAAACAAAAAGAAAATTACCTAATCTGAGCAACAAGATGAACCGTCAGTTGTCCAAACTCAAACAATCCCCGGCAACGGCGCCAAAAACTCTATACGCACGTCTTAATAAATCGTTTTTCATTCACAACTTCGATAAAACTAACCAACAAGTGCACTGGGTCGTCCAAGTAATAAACCTTACGTGAGTAAGGGTCGATCCCACGGAGATTGTTGGTATGAAGCAAGCTATGGTCACCTTGTAAATCTCAGTCAGGCGGATATCAAATAGTTATGGAGTTTTCGAAAATAAATAATAAATAAATAAAAAAGATAGAAATACTTATGTATATCATTGGTGAGAATTTCAGATAAGCGTATAGAGATGCTTTCGTTCCTTTGAATCTCTGCTTTCCCGCTGTCTTCATCCAATCAGTCTTACTCCTTTCCATGGCAAGCTTTCTGTAAGGGCATCGCCGTTGTCAATGGCTACATCCCATCCTCTTGTGAAAAAGGTCCAAATGCTCTGTCACGGCACGGCTAATCATCTGAGGTTCTCGATCATACTGGAATAGGATTCACCCTTCTTTTGCGTCTGTCACTACGCCCAGCACTTGCGAGTTTGAAGTTCGTCACAGCCATCCTTTTCCAGATCCTACTCGGAATACCACAGACAAGGTTTAGACTTTCCGGATATCAGGAATGGCCATCCATGGGTTCTAACTTATACCACGAAGATACTAATAACTCGGACTCGGTCCTCTGTATTAGATATCCAAGAGATATTCATTCTAGCTTGGTTGCATGTAGAACGGAAGTGTTTGTCAGGCACGCGTTCATAAGTGAGAATGATGATGAGCGTCACATAATCATCACATTCATAATGTTCTTGGGTGCGAATGGATATCTTAGAAGCGGAATAAGTTGAATTGAATAGAAAACAGTATTACTTTGCATTAATTCATAAGGAACAACAGAGCTCCACACCTTAATCTATGGAGTGCAGAAACTCTACCGTTGAAAAATACATAAGTGAAAGGTTCAGGCATGGCCGAATGGCCAGCCCCCATGATCTAATAACTAGACGTCCCAAGATGTCTAATACAATAGTAAAAAGTTCTATTTATAATAAACTAGCTACTAGGGTTTACAGAAGTAAGTAATTGATGCATAAATCCACTTCTGGGGCCCACTTGGTGTGTGCTTGGGCTGAGATTTAGCTTTCCACCTGCAGAGGCTTCTTTTGGAGTTGAACGCCAGGTTGTAACATGTTTCTGGTGTTCAACTCTGGTTTGTGACGTGTTTCTGGCGTTTAACTCCAGACAGCAGCATAGAACTGGCGTTCAACGCCCTTTTACGTCATTTAAACTCGGCCAAAGTATGAACTATTATATATTTCTGGAAAGCCCTGGATATCTACTTTCCAACGCAATTGGAAGCGCGCCATTTTGAGTTTTGTAGCTCCAGAAAATCCACTTTTAGTGCAGGGAGGTCAGAATCCAACAGCATTAGCAGTCCTTCTTCAACCTCTGAATCTGATTTTTGCTCAAGTCCCTCAATTTCAGCCAGAAAATACCTGAAATCACAGAAAAACACACAAACTCATAGTAAAGTCCAGAAATGTGAATTTAACATAAAAACTAATGAAAACATCCCTAAAAGTAACTAGATCCTACTAAAAACATACTAAAAACAATGCCAAAAAGCGTATAAATTATCCGCTCATCAATGTGCTAAATTAAGAACAAGTGGGTTAATCGTAGGCTCAAATTGGCTAACAATGGAAGGTAAAAGGTAGGCTATTTGGGTAAGTGAGCTATTTGAAATGATGGCCTCAATCATATAAATTCATGAATACACAAAATAATGGACATAAAGAATCAAAGAAATCAAGGATCACAATCATAGAAAGAGAATAATGCACACAAGAAGGAAAATAAGTGGTTATAAGATGTAACCATACAATTAGGCTCAAATCTCACTTGCTTGTGTTCTTAGCTCAAAGACATAATCCACAATATATATATAATTCAAGCAAGTTCTATGAAAAATTTTCACTCAAATCAATTGGGATGTTAATGTCCTATAGATAGAAATCTTGAAAAATTTCATTATTTTGACTAAGCTTATTGTGTGTGTATATGCAAAAATAAGGAAATGAAACAAAAATCCTAAAAACCTAAAAAAAATGAAATGCAAAAGTGTTGAGATTAGAAACTTGTCACCCAAAATCGCCGACCGGTCGGATGACCTCCCCACACTTAAAAGCTTGCACTGTCCTCGGTGCACTCAAAGATGAGCAAGGGGGTACGGCGACTCTCTGGATTGCCACCTTCAGCTGGTAGGTCAACAAGTTGCTGCGTGTTTTTTCTTCCGCTTCCATCTTTGCTTGCGGTGCATCATTCATGAAAAGCAAAAATATAACACCATAAGATGAGAAAACAAAAGCAAGGAAGCATACTGATGAGCGGATAATTTATATCCTTTTTGGCATTATTTTTAGGTAGTTTTTAGTATGTTTTAGCTACTTTTTATTATATTTTTATTAGTTTTTATGCAAAAATCATATTTTTGGACTTTGCTATAAGTTTGTGTGTTTTTCTGTAATTTCAGGTATTTTCTGGCTGAAATTGAGGCACCTGAGCAAAAATCTTATTCAGAGGCTGAGAAAGGATTGCAGATACTGTTGGATTCTGACCCTCCTGCACTCAAAATAGATTTTCTGGAGCTACAGAAGCCCAATTGGTGCGCTTTTAATTGCGTTGGAAAGTAGACATTTTGGGCTTTCCAGCAATATATAATAGTTTATACTTTGCCCGAGATTTGATGGCCCAAACTGGCGTTAAAAGGCAGTCAAAAACCTTCTGGCATAAAATGCCAGAACTGGCACATTTCTTGGCATTCAACGCCTATTTTGGCACCCAGGGTGGCGTTTAACTCCAACTTTAGGCATATGCACGTGAAAGCTTAAAAGCTCAGTCCAAACACTCACCAACTGGGTCCCAGAAGTGGATTTCTGCACTATCTACACTTAGTTACTCATTTTTTGTAAACCTAAGTTACTAGTCTAGTATAAAAACTACTTTTAGAGATTTATTTTGTACCTTATGACATTTTCACATTTTATATTGTATCTCCTACGGCATGAGTCTCTAAACCCCATAGGTGGGGGTGAGGAGCTCTGCTGTGTTTCAATGGATTAATGCAATTACTACTGTTTTCTATTCAATCACGCTTGATTCTATTCTAAGATACTCATTCGTACTTCAATATAGAGAGTGTGATGATCCATGACACTCATCATTATTCTCAATTCAATGAACGCGTGCCTGAAAACCACTCCCGTTCTATCTGAGCTCAACATAGTCATTGGGCGACAGCTTGAGTGCGTATCTCTTGGGTTTCTGATCCACGGACCGAGTCGATGAGATCAGAACCTTCGTGGTAAAGGCTAGAACCAATTTGTACTATTCCTGGGATCTGAAAAGTCTAAACCTTGTCTGTGGTATTCCGAGTAGGATCTGGGAAGGGATTACTGGTACAAGCTTCAAACTCGCAAATGTTGGGCGCAGTGACAGTGTGCAAAAGGATAGAGTGATCCTATTCTGACGCTAGCGAGAACCGACAGATGATTAGCCGTGCGGTAGCTGTACATGGTATTTTTCATCCGAGATGAGAAATCCGACAGTTGATTAGCCGTGCAGAGATCGTACCTGGTATTTTTCATCCGAGAGGATCATACGGCTTGCCATTGAAGGAAGCCATGCATGTTTGGAGAAGAAGACAGTAAGAAAGCAGAGATTCAGACGACAGAGCATCTCCGGAACCTCAACCTGTTTCTCATTACTGAATCACAAGTACCATTTATTTCATGTTATTTATTTTTCATAAATAAAACCATCTTTATCATTAATCTCCTGACTAAGATTTACAAGATAACCATAACTTGCTTCAAGCCGACAATCTCCATGGGATCGACCCTTACTCATGTAAGGTATTACTTGTACGGAGTTGTGAAAAGTGTAATCACAATTTCGTGCACCACATACATTGTAGGAATGAGGTACTAATCACTAGAATTGAGTGAGTGAATTAGTGTGACATTAAGAAAATAGGGATGTGAGTTCTAAATTAGGCGCCTTTTAGAATTCACATTAGCATAAAAAGTTATGTCACAAAAGGAGCATGCACTTTACTCATTCTAGTGTGCTTGAGATGCTTTAAGTGAACTTATAAGGTAAAACAAGCATTAAAGAAGCATGAAGGCATTCAAGCTATAAGCATATGGATGCATATGATCGTGAAATACAATGTGTTTGGGTAAATGCACACCATCCAATGTCAAGAGATTGCCTAATCAAAGAATAGGGTTCAAATCACATGGTGGCCAAATCATGCAATTCAAGAAGAGTTACAAGCTCGAAGGCAATTCTCATTACTTAGTATTCTTAAAAGTAAGCATGAAAAACTCAAAACAAAGTAGCAAAATATAACCTCAATAATAGAATCCAACAAAGATTATAAACATAATGACGTTAAGATAATATCCCTTTTTAATACTTAGCAGCAATTAATGGTAAACAAGAATAACAATCCAACACTCACAATGAAAAAGAGAAAATGAAATGAAAACTAAATAAAACTAACTAATTAGTTAACTAAAATAAATGGTTATCAATGGTGTTTGGGAGTGTTGGATGAGGGGTGGAAGAAGGGAAAAAGAAAGGAGAAGAAAAGAAATGGAAAGAGGAGAAGAAAAGAGATGTGTTGAAAGAAGGACATCCGCGCGTACGCGCGCATGGCGCGCGCGCGCGGATCGTGGTGCAATGGACGCGACGTGTACGCGTACATGGCGCATGCGCACGGATGGCTTATTTCAAGAGTGACGCATACGCGTCATGTGCGCGTACGCGCGAGTGGTTTTGTGCCAAAGGCACAATGCTAGCGCAGCGTTCGCACAACTCTTGGGTTTTTGGCTTGGGGTGGAATTTCTCAATCCACGCGTACGCGTACATGGCACATCCACGTGGGTAGGCAAAAATGCTTGATGCACGCGTATGCGCACAGTGCGCGTACGCACGGATGGTGCTCTACTTTTCAAAAAAAAATTTCTAAGTTTTTGCACCAATCCAAGCATTCCAAACCTCCAAACAGCTACCAAAACACCTTGAAACCTTATTTAACATACTAAACTATCAATTATACTCAACAAATCAACCAAAAACGTGAATTTAAACTAATTACCAATATGTATAAAAAGGGAAAATGAAGAGAAGTTACCATGGTGGGGTGTCTCCCACCTAGTACTTTTGTTTATTGTCCTTAAGTTGGACTTATGGGGAGCTCCTCTCAAGGTGGCTTGTGCTTAAATTCATCTTGGAACTCCCACCAATGCTTGGTTCTCCAATATGCTCTATTCTTCAAAGGTAATGCCTCTAAGCCTTGATGGAATTCTTCACAAGTCAAGGGCTCCCAAAATTGATTCTCCTTGTGCGATCTGGGATCCCACACTTTGTTTTGACACCCATCTTCAAATTGATCATCATGATTCTAATTGGGTGGCATGACCTTAGAATTCTCAAAGAAGCCTCCAAACAACTTCCTAGACCCTTGCAATTGGCTTCTACACCAACCATTACTATTCAACCTTGAACGTGCAACCACCATGAGCTTAGAATGATATTTCCAACCACTAGCCATCTCCCTTTTGCTCTTAAAACCACAAATATATCTAAGTTGACCATCCATCTCTAGCAAACCATATTCAAGGGGAATAATAAAGCTTAAGTATAAGGAATTTACCCACTTGAATGAAAGAACGGATGGTGGCGGCTTGGGGAGAGGTATCTCTAATGTACTTGTAAGCCCTACCACCTTATGGTCTTCCTTGACCACTTCCACCTCTTCACAAACTTCTTCAACTTTAATCCTTTGTTCATCAATTTCATCTAACTCTTCTCCATCACTCAAATCATAAATGGGAGGAAGAGAAAAATCTACCTCCACATTGCTTTCCATCTCATTAGGAGAAGGTTCTTCAAATTCAAAGGATTCACCACCAAGAAAGTTGGATGCATGATCTTCATCTCCAAGGGAACTCAATGTTTGCTCCATTCCTTCCAAGTCTTCATTCAACAATTGTTTTGGAGGTTGTACACGCTCCTCCTCAACAACAAGTTCAACCTTCTTGGAGGAATTTTCTATGATTTTAGCTTCCCATAGAGGTTCCGCATTTCCTAGGTCTTTAACCACTTCTTCCTTTTTTTTAATGATCATAGGCTTCTCCAATTGCTCTAATACAAAATAACATTCCTCATTTTCCACCGGAGTTTCCAATTTCTCCTTTCTGCTATGCTTTTCAATTAATTCTCCACATGTGACCATGAGAGTGCTTTGAGTGCTCAAGCATTGGGAGGCTAAAATGCTTACTACCTTGGTCAAGGTAGTCACAAATTCTAGTGTCTCCCTTTGTATTTCTCCTTGCCCTTGAAGTATAAGGCTAAGGATTTCATCCACTAGGGATTGGAGTGGATAAGAGGGTTCATTGTATTGGAGAAAGAGTTCATAATAGGAAGGTGATTCTTCTTGGTAAGGGTATGGTGGTGTGTATTGAGGTGGTTCTTGGGAGTATGGATATTGGAATGGTGGTTCCATGTATGGCTCATATGGTTCAAAAGGTAGTTGGTAGGATGGATATGGCTCATAGGCATATGGTGGTGGTTCTTGAAAGTCACAAGGAGATTCACCATAGCCATTGGATTGATATGCATCATAGAATGGGTCTTGTTCATAGTGTATTGGTGGAGGTTGTTGCCATGAAGATTGATCATACGCATATGGCTCCTTCCACCTTTGATTGTCCCATCCTTGATACACATCTTCATTGTAGCTCTCATTTCCTACAACATAGTTGTAATCACACTCATAGCCAAGGTGAGAATTCATGATAGCAAGAGAAAATGAAAACAAAAATCAAATAAGAAGCAAGAAAATTAAATCCTAAAACTAGTAAGAACTAACAAAGAATCAAAAGACAAACCTATTTACAATATTCACATATATACAATAACCAATAACACAACACCATTGCAATTCCCCGGCAACGGCGCTGATGTGTATTTTTTGTGGAAAACAAAAAATGAATTCCAAACACACAAATCTCACCGGCAAGTATACCGGGTCGCATCAAGTAATAAAACTCACGTGAGTGAGGTCGATCCCACAGGGATTGATAGATCAAGCAACTTTAGTGGGTGATTAGTTTAGTCAAGCTAACATTGAAGTGAATTGTGTGAAATTGTAGCCAACAGAAAATAAATGACAATGAATTTAGAGTTGCAGAATATAAATTGGCAAGTAACTTAAAGAACAAGAAAGTAAAATAGCTGAAACTTAAATTGCAAGAAAAGTAAATTGCATGAAAAGTAAAGGGGCTGAGGTGCTGGAAATTAAATAGAGCAATATATCAGAATTCAAAACTCTTGCAGCAAGCTTAAATTGCAGGAAAGTAAATTGGGAGCAATGTAAACAGAGAAGCAAAATTGCAGTGAATTAGAACTTAGAGCAATTGCAGAGGAATTTAAAATTGTGCAGGAAATGTAAATGAGATTTGCAGCAGGCTTAATGTAAATTGAATTGAGGAACCGAACAGAAAATGAAATGCAGCTCAATTGCAAAATCTAAATGAGAAGTTGAAGATCTCAGGAAATCAATGAGACTAGAAAACAAGTATAGATCTCAATTCCTTCCTTGATCCGCTAGCAAACAAGATGCAGGAAAATTAAAGATGAAAGCGATGAAACGAACTTTGATTCAAATCACAATTCACTTGAAAGTTTGCAGAAGAAGAAAACAGAGAGAATTCTCAAGGTGAGATTGAAACAGAATTTCTTCAATTCTCAACCCAAGATTCAAAACAAAAAGAAAAACTAAAGAGAGAGAGTTATGTATTCCTAATGCTCCCTAGTGGAGCTCGCCCCCCCAATACAATGAAACAGATGCCTATTTATAGGCATTTTTACAAAATGAAAATGAAATTCAAAACAAATTACAATTAAAATGAAATTTCTATTCTAACTATCTCTTGTGCCTTTGAGTGGTGTCAATTGGGCCCTTGCTCTTGATGGAATTGGGTTGAAGATAGCCTTTGTTGATTGCTCTTGGAGTTGGAGAGAAACCCATTTGTGAACCGGGCCATGAACCAGAAAAGCTTGAGTAAAAGTTTGAGGTCAAACTTTTACTCAAACTTTTCATATCAGCTAACATTCCTTGCTGCCATCCACGTTTGAGCCAAAGTTTGAGGTCAAACTTTGAGCCAAACGTGGATCCCTTTTGTATGCTTCTTAGGGGCTACTTTGTCCTCTTGTCACGTTGCAAATTTTATGCCCAATATAGACTATTATATATGGTTGGAAAGCTCTGAATGCCAGCTTTCTAACTCACTTGGAATCACCTCAATTAGACATCTACAACTCAAGTTATGCTCCTTTGAAGAGGACAAGGTCGCTGGCTTTGGTGTGCAGCGTTTGAGGCGACGTTTGCCTCAAACGTGGACGAAAACGCCAGATTTTGGAGATTCAAACACATTGTTCACCCCATACTATTATACATTATTGGAAAGCCCTGAATGTCTACTTTTCAATGCCGTTGGAAGCGCATCATTTGGAGTTCCACAGCTCGAGTTATACTCCGTCGAAGGTGCAGAGGTCAGTTGGCCTCACTGCAAGTTGCCACCATGTTCGTTTATGCATATTTCGGGGCAGTTTTCTCCCTCAATTTTAGTGTCCACCATGCAGTGCCATATATTCTTGGAAAGCTCTTGATTCCTACTTTCCATTTCTTTTTGAATCACCTCATTTGGAGCTCTGTAGCTCAAGTTATTCTTGTTGGAAGTATACCCCTTATATGCCTTGTGGCGCCAACGTTTGCCAAAAAGCTTGAGGCAAACGTTGGCACAAGCTTTTTCTCCCCTGGGTATGTTGGTGTGGCGCCAACGTTTGAGCAAAAGTTTGACCTCAAACGTTGGCGCAAGCTTTTTCCTCCAGGGTGTTGATTTTGTGATGCCAACGTTTGCCAAAAAGTTTGAGGCAAACGTTGGCTCAAGCTTTTTTCCCAAAAGTTTGAGCTAAAGTTTGAGGCAAACTTTGGCTCAAACTTTTTGTTCTCTCTTGCTCTTAACCATTCCTTCTTCCTTCAACCTTCTTCAAAACTCTTTTCACCTATCATCAATCAACCAAACACATCAAAGCTATGCTCAAAATCATGAGTTTGTTATTCTTTCATAATATATGACAATTATAGCATAAAATCTCATGAAATTGTATTAATTTATCCATGGTTGATTGAATCAAAGGAAACATGAAAATCTACCCAATTGGCTTGCTTATGGCTCAAGAAAGTGCATAAAACCTATTGAAAACAAATGAAAAAGCATAGAAAAATATGACATGTTGGCATGTCATCACAACACCAAACTTAAACCTTGCTTGTCCCCAAGCAAGAAAAGAATC
Organism: Arachis hypogaea; assembly: GCF_003086295.3. NCBI lineage: Eukaryota > Viridiplantae > Streptophyta > Magnoliopsida > Fabales > Fabaceae > Arachis > Arachis hypogaea. The sequence continues at coordinate 60,966,360 of NC_092046.1, forward strand.
ATGCAATAGAGATTGACAATCCAAGGCAAGAAGAATAGCAACTCAATGTTCATGGTAAGCTAGTTTTCTAAGCATGCTACAATCACAAAAGAAATGTAAATGATTGATGCTCCCATCTAGCTCAATTTATGAAATATTTCTCTTTTATTTCTTCCTTGAAACAAGCTTTTGATTTTCTTATTTAGCTTCTCCTTTTGGGTGCTTTGCTCCATGAGTTGATAACAAAGCTACGACTTCTAAATGCTTTGTTTTCAAGTATTACCACTTGATACATAAGAACCACAAGCATTTGATTAGAGGACTTCATTAAGCTCATTTTTTTCTTTTCTTTTCTTGACTCTCTAATCATTGATACTCAGAGTCTTGAGCTTTGAGGGAGTGCTTTTGCACTTTGAGCCTAACCTTGACTTCTAAATGTTTTGTTTTCAAGTATTTGGCTTGATACATAAACACCACAAGTACTTAGCAAATAAATTGCCATTGGTACTCAGAGCCTTCAGCTTTCTCATTTTTTCCCTTTTTCTTTTCTTGCTTTAATTGTATTTGCCTCTTCAAGGTTTTCATGATTTTCAAAAGATTTCACAAAATGTTCTAGATGAAAACTTCAATTAAATAAAATCCAATGCAATTGAGCAACAATTAATCATACTAGCTTTCCAATACTTGTATGCACATGCTAAACTCTTCTTTAATTCCTTGTTTGTTTATGATCATGATACTTTACTGCTTTAAGCTTTACAAAACTCAAGTTGGTAGTCATAATGGCATGGCAACATGTTATAAATCAATATTCATGCTATGCTTTATTCATACACACATGTAAACAGAAAAGATGAAGACAATCATGCATTTTAAGCGCTGGAAACAAATGAGGAGAAAAGGAACTCTACAACCTTGTAGTTCATCTTCATTATTGTTGTCCTTTTTCCTCTATTCTTCCTCCTTCCCTTGCCAAACTCAGAATGCTTGCTCATCCTCAAGCAACTATTAGAACCGTGGCTATGGGGCTAAGATGGATCATGAATGTCTTACACAAGGAATGTTAGTAGTACATGTGTTTCAAGCAAGAAAAATTAAAGATAATAATCAAGGCACAAGAGATAGAGACATTGTGATTGCAAACTTAAGAAGGTGAGCACAATACATTGCATAAAAGATAAGTGGCACACCAAACTTAGTGTGACACTTTCACTTGGAATCAATGCAAGTATCAAGTAAAGATTTGAAGCAAATTGTGTTGCATAGCAACACCAAACTTAGAATGCAATCCTATGTCCATTTATTTGAATTAATACTAAATGAAAAAAAAAGAAAGACTGTTATATGTTAAATACAATCACCAAGTCAAGAATCTGTCATTAATAAAGCTCTCTTGGTGATGTATTATTAAACACAGTAAATAAGCAAACTAAAATGAAAGCATTAAAAACAAAGAATTAACTAAAGTAAACAGAATAACAAAATATCAAACCAAAAGAAAATTAACACTGCAAAGACATTGTGGTTATGTAGACAAGTGGTGTTGCTGAATGATTTGCATAGAAAAATAGGTGGCACACCAAACTTAGAATCTTGGTGCGTCACTTTCATTTTTGATTTGATGCAATCATCCAAAAAGATTGAAAACAATTTGTTGCAAGGCAACACCAAACTTAGAATGTAACCATATGCCAATTTATTGAATTTAAACAAAACAAAGAATGAAAACAAAGCAGAGAAGAGAAATTATACCTACGGTTGACATGTTGTTCACTTTCTTCCTCTTCTTCCAGTTTGTTAAGAGGAATGACTTCAAGAGAGGAGAAGATTCAGCTATTGCCCCCTGTCTTGGTTTCCTCTCAGCAAGCTTTCTTTTGTACATGGCTTGATTGAGCTTGCTTGCTATTGGTCCAGGGGTTGGATTGCTTGTGGTTGACCTCCTCTTGAATGTTGTCCTTGGTAGCTTGGTCACAATCCTCTTCTTGGTGCTTTTGTTAATTGCCTTCACTTCTTTGAATCCAAGTCTTGGTGGTTGTGTGATTGTTGGAGTCTTCTTTTCATCAAGAGTCTCTTGTATTGGTGGTTCCATGAGCCCTTCCTTCATGTGATTTTCTGCTTCACTTGAGTGTGAATTCTCTGGAATGACTTCCTCACTTTCTTGCTCCTCCACTCCTTTCTTTGCACTCAACATTTGCTTTAATAGCTCTTTCATGGAGGAGGTTTGTTGATCTTCCCAAGCTTTCTTCATCTCCTCTTCATACCTTTCAATCATGGATTCAAGTGTTGAGGCATTTTGGTCCAGGGAGGTTTGTGAGAGTTGTGAGTGTTCAGGTTCTTTTGTCACCTCAAGTGCAGTTTCATTTTCAACTATTTCCACTACCTCTTTCTTTTTCACTAAAAATTCACTTGACTCAGTAGCCTCTTCCTTTTTTGCAATTTCACTTGACACAGGGACCTTGTGTTCTTGTTTTTCCATTTCCTCCTTCCTTGCATTCAATAATTTGCCTAACTGTACTTCCATGTTTTTGAGGGAGTTCTCTTGTTCTTTCTGGTATTTCTCTTTCTCCTCCGCAATTCTTTTGAGCATGGACTCAAGATTTGAGAGTCTTTGGTTCATGGAAGTTTGTGTGGGTGGTGAGTTTTGGCAAGGATTTTGTGTGGAGACAAAGTCCAGTGATGAAGAATTTTCAGATGAAAAACTAGAAGGTGAGGTTGGAAAATTTTGTATAAGTGAATTGATAGTACGTTCGAGTGAAGATGGCTCTTGATAAGTGGAATATGGCCTCTCAAATGTTTTCTGGTTTTGCTCCCCCCAACCATCATTAGAATAGCAACTTGCATCATTTTGTGGTGGAGGAAGATATCCCATATGATTTTCTTGCTCATCTTGTGTCTCTGAAGCAAATCTCCATGAATTGGAGTGCTCAGAATGTGTATTCTCTTGGTGATATTCCCAGCCACCATTAGAGATTGGTGATGGTGGGTAATATCCCATAAAATTTGTTTGATCATAAGATGAGTTGAACTCCATTTGAATTTTGTAAAACACAACACCAAATAAAATTGAAATTCATGTTTCAGATGATATTTGCTTAGTGAGGCAAAAACACAAACACCTTGGTTTCAAGAACAAAAACAAAGAAAATGCTTAATCTAGACTTCTCACCCACTTAATCATTGTTGATCTAAATCAATCCCCGGCAACGGCGCCAAAAACTTGATGTGTATTTTTTGTGGAAAACGAAAAATGAATTCCAAACACACAAATCTCACCGGCAAGTATACCGGGTCGCATCAAGTAATAAAACTCACGTGAGTGAGGTCGATTCCACAGGGATTGATGGATCAAGCAACTTTAGTGGGTGATTAGTTTAGTCAAGCTAACATTGAAGTGAATTGTGAGAAATTGTAGCCAACAGAAAATAAATGACAATGAATTTAGAGTTGTAGAATGTAAATTGGCAAGTAACTTAAAGAACAAGAAAGTAAAATAGCTGAAACTTAAATTGCAAGAAAAGTAAATTGCATGAAAAGTAAAGGGGCTGAGGTGCTGAAAATTAAATAGAGCAATATATCAGAATTCAAAACTCTTGCAGCAAGCTTAAATTGCAGGAAAGTAAATTGGGAGCAATGTAAACAGAGAAGCAAAATTGCAGTGAATTAGAACTTAGAGCAATTGCAGAGGAATTTAAAATTGTGCAGGAAATGTAAATGAGATTTGCAGCAGGCTTAATGTAAATTGAATTGAGGAACCGAACAGAAAATGAAATGCAGCTCAATTGCAAAATCTAAATGAGAAGTTGAAGATCTCAGGAAATCAATGAGACTAGAAAACAAGTATAGATCTCAATTCCTTCCTTGATCCGCTAGCAAACAAGATGCAGGAAAATTAAAGATGAAAGCGATGAAACGAACTTTGATTCAAATCACAATTCACTTGAAAGTTTGCAGAAGAAGAAAACAGAGAGAATTCTCAAGGTGAGATTGAAACAGAATTTCTTCAATTCTCAACCCAAGATTCAAAACAAAAAGAAAAACTAAAGAGAGAGAGTTCTGTATTCCTAATGCTCCCTAGTGGAGCTCGCCCCCCCAATACAATGAAACAGATGCCTATTTATAGGCATTTTTACAAAATGAAAATGAAATTCAAAACAAATTACAATTAAAATAAAATTTCTATTCTAACTATCTCTTGTGCCTTTGAGTGGTGTCAATTGGGCCCTTGCTCTTGATGGAATTGGGTTGAAGATACCCTCTGTTGATTGCTCTTGGAGTTGGAGAGAAACCCATTTGTGAACCGGGCCATGAACCAGAAAAGCTTGAGTAAAAGTTTGAGGTCAAACTTTTACTCAAACTTTTTATATCAGCTAACATTCCTTGCTGCCATCCACGTTTGAGCCAAAGTTTGAGGTCAAACTTTGAGCCAAACGTGGATCCCTTTTGTATGCTTCTTAGGGGCTACTTTGTCCTCTTGTCACGTTGCAAATTTTATGCCCAATATAGACTATTATATATGGTTGGAAAGCTATGAATGCCATCTTTCTAACTCACTTGGAATCATCTCAATTGGACATCTACAACTCAAGTTATGAACCTTTGAAGAGGACAAGGTCGCTGGCTTTGGTGTGCAGCGTTTGAGGCGACGTTTGCCTCAAACGTGGTCGAAAACGCCAGATTTTGGAGACTTAAACACATTGTTCACCCCATACTATTATACATTGTTGGAAAGCCCTGAATGTCTACTTTCCAATGCCGTTGGAAGCGCATCATTTGGAGTTCCACAGCTCGAGTTATACTCCGTCGAAGGTGCAGAGGTCAGTTGGCCTCACTGCAAGTTGCCATCATGTTCGTTTATGCACATTTCGGGGCAGTTTTCTCCCTCAATTTTAGTGTCCACCATGCAGTGCCATATATGCTTGGAAAGCTCTTGATTCCTACTTTCCATTGCATTTTGAATCACCTCATTTGGAGCTCTGTAGCTCAAGTTATTCTTGTTGGAAGTATACCCCTTATATGCCTTGTGGCGCCAACGTTTGCCAAAAAGCTTGAGGCAAACGTTGGCGCAAGCTTTTCTCCCCTGGGTATGTTGGTGTGGCGCCAACGTTTGAGCAAAAGTTTGACCTCAAACGTTGGCGCAAGCTTTTTCCTCCAGGGTGTTGATTTTGTGATGCCAACGTTTGCCAAAAAGTTTGAGGCAAACGTTGGCTCAAGCTTTTTTCCCAAAAGTTTGAGCTAAAGTTTGAGGCAAACTTTGGCTCAAACTTTTTGTTCTCTCTTGCTCTTAACCATTCCTTCTTCCTTCAACCTTCTTCAAAACTCTTTTCACCTATCATCAATCAACCAAACACATCAAAGCTATGCTCAAAATCATGAGTTTGTTATTCTTTCATAATATATGACAATTATAGCATAAAATCTCATGAAATTGCATTAATTCATCCATGGTTGATTGAATCAAAGAAAACATGAAAATCTACCCAATTGGCTTGCTTATGGCTCAAGAAAGTGCATAAAACCTATTGAAAACAAATGAAAAGCATAGAAAAATATGACATGTTGGCATGTCATCAGGCGCCATTTTGATGAACGGGATTTTTTGACGGTCTAGAATTTCACAATTGAAATCTCGTTGTAAAGTATAGTTTCTAAACTAATCAATAATCCTTTCATACAAAAGATTGTTTGTCACTAAAATAAACCCCTAAATTTATAAACCGAAGTATTCAAACCTCGGGTCGTTCTCCCTAAGAATTACAATAGAGTGTTTTGTTATTGGTTATGGAGTATATTTTGGGGTTTTTAGGATAAGAAACAAGAAATGTAAATGACAATGAAAATAAACTAACAACTAAAAAGGTCTTGGCAAGGTTTGGTGGTCAAGGATCTCTATCCTAATCACTAACCACAACATGAGAATTGGCAAGGATCAACCCCATTAAATCATCCTCTAACTAATAAATAAAAGTCAAATGAGCTATGTCAATCCAAGTCCATAAGTCCTAGTTCTACACCAAATCAATTAGTGAGATCTAGCGTTAATGGCTCCCAATCGTCAATCACTTGGACATTAGTAACTCAAGAGTTCCTAAGTTACCTTCCCAAGCCAAGAGCATAAAATTCTACTCTAAAATCCAACCAAGCATTTTATCAAACACTTGGAAGGCATAAAAAGAAAGCATAGTAAAAATTGCAAGGAAAGTAAATCTACACTACTCAATTGCAAGGAAATTAACAACAACAATTCAATTAAGCAATAAAGGAACATGAATCATAAATTGCATTAAAATGAAAATGGAAAAAACAAAAGTGCATCAATATAAAAGTAGAGAATTACATGAATTAAAAGCAAAACTAGAGAGAAGAAAGGTAGAAGAAGAATAATTATAAAGAGAAAAATAAATCAAAGCATGAAATTAATCTAGATCTAAGAAGTCCTAACCTAGATCTAACCTACTCCTAATTTTAGAGAGAAGAAAGAGCTTCTCTCTCTAGAAACTAACTTTACCTCCAAAACTAATCTCAAGTGTGTAATGTATGTCATCCCTCTTCAAACCTTGGGTTAAATAGCATCAGAAATGAGTTGGATTGGGCCCACAAGGCTTCTAAAATCGCTGGCCACGAATTGCATTAAGTGAACCATGTGCAACCACCGGCGTGTACGTGTACTATGCATGTGCGCTCCTATAAACACGATGCAACTATAGCAAATTTTATATCATTTTGAAGCCCCGGATGTTAGCTTTCTAACGCAACTAGAACTGCATCATTTGGACCTCTGTAGCTCAAGTTATGGTTGATTAAATGCGAAGAGGTCGGCTTGACAGCTTTTGTGATTCCTTCATTTCTTCATGAGTTCTCCATTTTTACATGCTTTTCCTTCATTCCCTTGATCTAATCTTTACCTTCTAGATCTGAAATCACTTAACAAACATATCAAGGCATCTAATAGAATCAAGGTGAATTAAATTTAGCTATTTTAAGACCTAAAAAGCATGTGTTCACTGTTAAGCACAATTAAGGGAGAAGTTATAAAACCATGCTATTTCATTGGATAAATGGGAAAAAGGTTGACAAAATTCCCTAAATTCAACTCAAGATAAACCCTCCAAATGGGGTTTATCAGTATCACATTCTTCTTGCTAATGATCTTATAATAGTGCTCCTCATGAGCCTTAGTGTAAAACCAATGGAGTTCATGTGGGATTAGAGGGAGCCTTTTCCTTCCTCTTTCTTGAAGAGGACTCTCCAACTTTTGGTGCCATAGGGAGTGTGAGAAAAATGAAAAACAGAGCGCCCCAACACCAAACTTAAAGCTTTTGCTCATCCTAGGGAAAACAGAAGAAAGAATAGAAATATAGAGGGAGAGACAAAATGGAGAATTGAAGAGCAGAATGAAAAGGTGAGGAGAGGTTTGAATTAAAGTAGTATTTATAGGGGAGGGGGAATTCAATTTCGGTTATGGGGGTGGAAAAAGATGGAGTGAATTTTTTATTGATGGGGATATGATATGAAAAGATATGAGTAGGATATGAGGAGATATGGTATGAAAATAATTGGGACATAGATAATTTGATGGGTGAGAATGAGTAGTGGAAGAGGAGGGAGCGGAGAATATCAAAAGGATGTGATATGAAAAGATATGAAAGGGAACTAGTAAGATATGGTATGAGATTTAGCTCCTTTGGTGGCATTAAACGCCACCTTAGGCATTCAGCGCCCAATGTGGGGATGGCTCTGTCCCCCTATGGCGTTAAACGCCAATCCCTTTTTTTTGTGGCGTTAAACGCCCATGATGGGCGGGAAATGCCCTAAGTGGGTAGGGTTTGGATTGGAACGCCTAATTGGGGCGTTAAATCCCCATGCACAGCTCCCTTGCAGGCGCTAAACGCCTTCCCTGGTGTTTAGCGCGCAATTTTCTTTCAGCTTTAGAGTGTTCTGTTCTTCCCTTTGTGTCCTTCTATCCCTGTTCTAAGCTTTGCACATGATCACAAACCAGATTAAACCTAGAAAAATATGAAGATCAGTAAACACCAAGCTAAAGTAAAACTGAAATTAACACAGAAATAAACCAAAGGATACTTAAGATTGGGTTGCCTCCCAACAAGCGCTTCTTTACTGTCATTAGCTTGACATTCATATCTACTATGTCAGTAGATCGGTGGATCTCTGGTGATCAATCTCGTCTCCAGGATAATGTTTTACCCGCTAACCATTGATTATGAATTTGCCACCTAAATTCCCATCTTGGAGTTCGACATGACCATAGGGTGACATTCCAGTGACCACAAAGGGTCCTGACCACCTAGACTTAAGCTTCTCGGGAAAGAGCCTGAGCTGAGAGTTGAATAGTAAAACCTTCTGGCCAGGCTCAAATACTCTTGAAGCCATCTTCTTATCATGCCACTTTTGGCTTTTTCTTTTTATAGTTTTCCATTTTCATAAGCAGAGTGCCTGAACTCATCAAGCTCGTTCAGTTGGAGCAGCCTTTTCTCTCCTGCGGTCCTGGCATCAAAGTTTAGGAACTTTGTTGCCCAATATGCTCGGTGCTCCAACTCCACTAGCAGATGACAAGCCTTACCATAGACTAACTGATATGGAAACATTCTAATAGGGGTCTTGAAGGATGTCTTGTACACCCAGAGAGCATCATCAAGTCTCATTGTCCAGTCATTTTTTAAGGTGCTCACTGTCTTCTATAAGATCCTTTTGGGGTTGGAAATGCGATTCCACACGAAAACGCACCGGCAAGTATACCGGGTCGCATCAAGTAGTAATTACTCACAAGAGTGAGGTCGATCCCACGAGGATTGATGGATTGAGCAATTTTAGTTAGGTGTTGAATTTAGTTAAGCGAACAGTTGAGGAATGGAGTGATTTTGAGTGACAGAAGCTAAATTGCAAGTAAATAGAAGTGCAGAATGTAAATTGAGCAGAAAAATAGAGTGCAGAAGGTAAATTGACTGAATCTAAAGATGCAGAAAAGGTAAATTGCATGTAACTTAAAGAATAAGGAAGTAAAAGAGCTGAAACTTAAATTGCAAGAAAAGTAAATTGCAAAAACTTAAAATGCAAGAAATGTAAATTACTGAATCTCAATTGCTGAGAAATGTAAATTACTTGAAGAGTAAATGGGATTTGGGTGCTGGGATTTAGAATTTAACAAGAAAATGTAAATTGAAGCAAATCAGAAAGCTATTAGATGAAGGGATTCAATTCAGTAGCACAACAAAAAGGAAAAATTGCTTGAAGAAACAAAGAGTAAGAAAACTTGATTCAATTATGAAATTCTTAAAGAGAAATTGAAGATCGAAGAAGAGAAATGAGATTAGAAAGCAGATCTAGATCTCAATTTCTCTCTTGATTAAGCAGAAAGTAATTTCAGAAGAAATGAAAAGAAAACAGTAAAGAAACTTATATCCAATTCTCCAATCCCCAAAACAGAAAAGTAAAAGTCGCAAAAGAAAGAAATTAAAAACAAAAAACTAAACTCAGATCCAATCCTTAGAATAATTGAGAAGAGAGGTAAAAGATAATTCTCAACATGGAATCAATGAAGCTCTTCAATCTCAATTCAAACTCCAAGAACAGATAGTGAAAGTTTCAGAAGAAAAGAAAATGCAGAAAGAAAACTAGATCCAAATTCCCAAATTCCAAAGTCAGAACAATTCAAATCAAAGTGAAAACTAAAATGGAGCTCAAGGTCCAAAGGTAAAAAGATCCTCTACAAATCAAATTAACTCCTATTTATACACTTTCTATTTTTGGTTTCAGAATTTGGAATGGGCTTTTCAGGTTGATGAAGAAGTGGATCTAAGATGGCCTTCATTGAAAATGGTCATGGGTGCACTTGTGATGCACGGAAAACTTGTCTCTCAACAATCTCCCTTCGGCAAGTGTACGAATTCGTCGTCAAGTAAAAACTCACAATAGAGTGAGGTCGAATCCCACAGGGATTGATTGATCAAGCAACTTTAATTAGAAGAATGTTCTAGTTGAGCGATTCCAGAATTTGGGTTGAGAGTTGCAGAAAATAAAATGGCAGGAATGTAAATAACAGAAAAGTAAATGCTAGAATTAAAGGACTGGAAGTAAATGACTGAAAATAAATTGCAGAATTGTAAATGGGAATGGGGGATTTGCTCATAAAAGTAAATGGCAGAAATTAAAGAGAATGGGTAAGATCAGAGATGAGAGTTCATTGGGCTTAGGAGATGTTGCAATTCTCCGGATCAAGTTCATTTTCATCTCTTCCTCAATCAATGCACTCATTGATCTCCTTGGCAATCTTAAGTGATTGAATTCAATTCTTGCAATTCAATCTCTCAAATCTTGATCAATAGCCAATTCCTTGGTCAATTACTCATGAGAAGAGATGAAGTATGGTCACTGATTATACCACATGCATTTCCCAAACAATATTGAGAGGGTTACAGTCACATACCCATCCAAACCCAATTTGGTCCAGCATGAGAAAGCATTTCTAGCTTGATCTCTTCATTCCTCTTCAAGGTTCAAAAGAGATCCAAGTTTGAATAGCTTCTCTTCCAAGATAACTACTCAATTGGATAAGATCGAAAGCTTTCAAGTAAAATCAAGAGGAAAGATAGAAGAAGAAAATGAAAATTAGTATTGATCCATCAAATTACAACAGAGCTCCCTAACCCAATGAAAGGGGTTTAGTTGTTCATAGCTCTTGAAAATGAAAACAAAGATGGAGAATACATCTAAACTAGAAATTGCAAAGAAAGTAAAATACAGAGAGTGTTCTTCAGCCTCCGAACTCTTTTACAATTCAAAGCTACTCCTATATATACTACTCTTCTCAGCTTCTAGTTATCTTCAAGTCTTGGGCCTTTGGATCTTGAGTTTGAAGCAGTTCCTTTATTTATTTGGGCTTGGCTTTACTTGCAGAGAGAAAGTGCGAGTGGGCAGAGACTTAAGTCAGGGCGTAGGAGTGTTAATATTTAGTGAAAATCAAGTTCGGGACGTTAGTGACACTTAACATTGTCACTAACGTTCCAATGCACCCCTTTTGCCTCCCGTTAAAACCCACGTTAACTAGGTTAACGTGGCTTTTAACGTTGCCTTGTCAACCTTCGAGAACGTTAGTGACACTCAACATTGTCACTAACGTTCCAGTGTGCCCCTTCTTGCTTCACGTTAAAGCTCACGTTAACTAGATTAACGTGGCTTCTAACGTGGCCTTTGCCATCCTTCGAGAACGTTAGTGACATTCAACATTGTCACTAATGTTCCAATGTGCCCCTAGGTCTCACGTTGGAGTCCACGTTAACTAGGTTAACGTGGCTTCTAACGTGGCCATCTTTTAGCCATCCCAACGTTAGTGACAATGTTGAGTGTCACTAATGTTGGCTCATCCTTCATTTCTCATCGTTAGCTTCCACGTTAACCAAGTTAACGTGAAGTTAACGTGACTCTTGGGGGTTGTGTGGTTGCTTCAACGTTAGTGACAATGTTGAGTGTCACTAACGTTGTCGACAACTCTTCATCTTCTACGTTAGTTCCCACGTTAACCAAGTTAGCGTGGGAGTTAACGTGGTACTTTGCACCATAGGCCAACGTTAGTGACAATGTTGAGTGTCACTAACGTTGGCTTCTCTTCCCCCCTTTAACGTTAGAGGCCACGTTAACTAGGTTAACGTGGCTTCTAACATGGCCACTTATGAGTAATTGCCAACGTTCGTGACAATGTTGAGTGTCACTAACGTTGGCTCAACTTCTCTTCTCCACGTTAGAGTTCACGTTAACTTGGTTAACGTGACTCTCTAACGTGGGCATTGATGGCTTTTTTTTGAGAGTGTTATTGGCAATCACTTTTCTCATTAATCTTGCAAGTTACCTCCCCTTTTCTTGCTTCTTTTGGTCCTGAAATCAAGCAACAAAGTGCATCAAAGCTCTAGTCCAAGTCATGAGTAATGCAACATAATATTTGTCACTAAACTTATGCAAAATCCTCATGAAATCATGTAAAATGCACAATGTATGCTTGAGTCAAGGCATAAGTGAATATTTACCCAAAACTAGCTTATTTCCTAAAGAAATGCATGAAACTAACCTAAAAACAGTAAAGAAAAGGTCAGTAAAACTGGCCAAGATGCCCTGGCATCACAACACCAAACTTAAAGCTTGCTTGTCCCTAAGCAAGTATTGGAACAAGAAAATGATGAATGGAATATCCAGAGGAATGAGTCATTCTTGTGGAAGTCATATTACTGATTTTATGGTGGTTTCATGCATAGCAACTTAGATTCATTCTATTACTGGCTTTCAGACCTTTATCATGTCCCTAAACACTTACTTTGTTTATATCTCATGAGACTTTTATTCATTGATCCTTTTATTGTTATTTCAAGGGTTATTTGTGTTATTTAGGCTAAGTGCTCTGTAAGGGGGCAACTCTTTAAGATAAGCTTTCAGCCAACACTCCTGAACCAGTTGGTTCAAGGTGCTAGGTGTTGAAGCACCCCTAAGGACTTACTCACTCAAGTCTCTCCCCCATACATACACACCACAGGCATTTAGTTTATTTATTTTCTTTTCTTGAGACCTTGGTGTCCAGCACCTCTTTGGGTTACTAAGTGTTCTGTAGTGAAGGTTACTCTTGATAGTGGACTTTCAGCTGATAATCCCGAGTTAGTTAACCCAAGTTACCAAGTGATAAGGCACCCCTAAGAGCTTATTCATCCAAGTAGATCCCTCACACAGGAGCACCACAGACACTTGCCTCAAGTTTAAACTATTGATGCCTAACCTTATTGCTTACTCTTTTTCTTTTGTTTTTCACTTCCATTGTTCTTTCCCTTTTCTTTCTTAGGATCTTGTTATTATCTTAGTCTCATGAGTATATCCAAAGTCAAGTATTCAGGATAGATAGTTGTCCTCCTAGCCTTGTGGCTGAACCAACTTAGCTAACTTATGACTACCCCAAAGATTCATGAATGCACTTCAACAATATGAACTCTACCCTGGTCTTTTGAAAACAATCATTCTCTTCTTCATTTGATTTAAAAAGGGACAAGCTTACAAGAAAGGGAAGTAATGATGCAGTGACATAAAGACCAGTAATCATGGACCTATTCAGAAGGACAAACTTAAAAGACAGAATTTTTTAAAAAAAGTTCAACTGCAAGTAACTACAAATCAAAAGTGCAATTCGGAACTCCAACTTTCAACAATTCTAAGTACAATGGAATCAGGTAACAATACAACCTTCGGGTGATGATCTCTGGTCCCCCTCTCTCTTTGTCATCCTCCTAGTTTTTGCTACCTCGCTTCTTTGGATGAAGGTGCACCATTTCCTTATAAGATTCCTACAAGGTCACTGAAAGTTGCTTGTTCCCAAAGCACTTGAGACATAGTTAGCTTATATGTATGCTTGTGCCTCTTGAACTCAGTTTGGTGTGTGAACACCAAACTTAGTTCTTTGCCCAGTACACAACATTGCATATATGCAGAGACCCTCATATCTTGTTATCAACAAAGCAATGATCACCTATAGTCTAACTACACCTAAGTGGTTTCTCTTGGTTGGATGGAGCTAGCAATGTTCTTTTGGGAGTGGGGCGTAATTCTAACCAATGTCCTTTAGTGGAACACCAAACTTAGAATTACACCATCACTCTTGGATTGTTCTGGTGTGGAACACCAAACTTAGCTCCATTCAATACAGGGGAAACCACTTGTGACTTTTATTGAAATAAAGATGAAATTGAAACTACCTGAGGTTGGGTTGCCTCCCAACAGAGCGCTCTTTTATCGTCGCTAGCTTGACGAGTTCTTAATTATTTGAGATGGTACTTTACTCTGGGGTCTTCCCCCATGTTGCCCAGATAATGCTTGAGTCTTTGTCCATTCACTGTAAATGTCCTCTTTGAACCTTCATCCGTGATTTCGATATGGCCATATGGTGATACTTTTGTAACCAAGAAAGGTCCGGACCACCTTGACTTGAGTTTCCCTGGGAACAGCCTTAATTTAGAATTGTAAAGGAGTACTTGCTGCCCTTTTTCGAAACTCCTGGGTGCCAAATGCATGTCATGTTTTCTTTTTGCCTTCTCTTTATACATCTTAGTGTTTTCATAGGCTTGTGACCTGAATTCCTCCATCTCTTGCAGCTGCAAGATTCTTTTTGCACCAGCAGCAATGCTGTCAAAATTTAGTATCTTGATAGCCCAAAGAGCTTTATGTTCCAGCTCCAGTGGTAAATGACAAGCTTTTCCATAGACTAATTGATATGGAGACATTCCAAGTGGGGTTTTGAATGCTGTTCTGTATGCCCACAGAGCATCATCCAACTTCTTCGACCAATCCTTTCTAGATGCGCCCACAGTCTTTTCCAGGATCCTCTTCAGCTCTCTGTTGGATATCTCAGTTTGCCCACTTGTTTGAGGATGGTAAGGTGTGGCTACTTTGTGTTTTACCCCATATCGTAAGAGGAGAGCTTCTAGTGGTTTGTTACAAAAGTGGCTCCCTCCATCACTGATGAGGGCTCTTGGGACTCCAAACCGGCTAAAGATATTCTTCCTGAGGAAGTTCATGACTACCTTGTTATCATTAGTTGGGGTTGCAATAGCCTCTACCCACTTGGAAACATAATCTACTGCTACCAGGATGTAATTGTTTGCATATGAGGTTGGGAATGGTCCCATGAAATCAATTCCCCACACATCAAACAGTTCAAGTTCCAAGATGAAATTTTGTGGCATGGCGTTTCTTTTGGGCAGGTTTTCAGATCTTTGGCATTCATTGCAGCTTTTTACTAGCTCTTTGGCATCCTTGAAAAGAGTGGGCCAAAAGAATCTGCTTTGTAACACCTTTGCTGCAGTTCTGTCCCCTCCAAAGTGCCCGCCATAGCATGAACCGTGGCAGTTCCACAGGACTTCTCTCCCTTCCTCTTCCGAGACACATCTTCTAAGAATTCCATCTGAACATTTCTTGAAGAGATATGGCTCGTCCCAGACAAAGTATTTTGCATCATTCATGAGCTTCCTCTTTTGATGTTTATTGATCCCTGGGGTAATGCTCCAGTTGCCTTGAAATTTGCAATATCTACGAACCATGGTGCTTTATGAACTGTCATCAACTGCTCATCAGGGAAGAGCTCGTTAACATTTGTATCATTTTCTCCACCTTGATCATGAGGGATTCTAGATAAGTGATCTGCCACCTTGTTCTCCACTCCCTTCTTGTCTCTGATTTCAATATTGAATTCCTGCAACAGTAAGATCCACCTTATTAGTCTTGGCTTCGATTCTTGCTTGGCAAACAAATATTTAAGTGTTGTGTGATCTGTAAAAATGATCACTTTAGCACCAATGAGGTATGATCTAAATTTGTCAAATGCAAAAACTATTGCTAGCAACTCCTTTTCAGTAGTGGTATAATTTCTTTGAGTTTCATTAAGGACTTTGCTAGCATAGTATATCACACGAACTAGGTTATCTTTCCTTTTTCCTAACACTGCCCCAACTGCAAAATCAGATGCATCGCACATCAATTCAAATGGTAGGTTCCAATCAGGTGGGGAAATGATAGGAGCAGAGGATAACCTCATTTTCAAATGTGTAAATTCTAGCATGCAGGTTTCATCAAAGATGAATGGTGTATCAGACACAAGGAGATTGCTTAAGGGCTTGGCTATCTTTGAAAAATCTTTAATAAATCTTCTGTAAAAACCGGCATGCCCTAAAAAACTTCTAATTGCCTTGACATCACTGGGTGGGGGTAGTTTTTTCAATAAGTTCCACTTTAGCTCTATCAACCTCAATGCCTTGGTGAGAGACTTTGTGACCAAGGACTATTCCCCTGTCACCATGAAGTGGCATTTTTCCCAGTTCAAGACCAAATTGGTCTCTTGGCATCTTTTCAATACCAAGGCGAGGTGATGTAGGCAACTAGGAAAATAATCTCTGAATACCGAGAAATCATCCATAAAAACTTCAATGAATTTTTCTATCATATCTGAAAAGATAGAAAGCATGCAGCGTTGGAAAGTTGCAGGGGCATTACATAATCCAAATGGCATGCGCCTATAGGCAAGCACTCCATACGGACAGGTAAATGAGGTTTTCTCTTGGTCTCTTGGATCAACCACTATTTGGTTATATCCTGAATAACCGTTGAGAAAACAATAATATGCGTGCCCTGCAAGTCTTTCCAACATCTGATCCATGAATGGAAGGGGAAAATGGTCCTTTCGTGTAGCTTCATTGAGTTTCCTGTAGTCTATGCACATCCGCCATCCTGTGACGGTCCTTGTAGGTATGAGCTCATTCTTCTCATTGGTAACCACCGTGATCCCTCCCTTCTTTGGCACAACATGTATGGGGCTAACCCAAGGGCTATTCGAAATTGGGTATATGACTCCTCCTTGCCAAAGCTTCATAACCTCTTTCTGTACCACTTTCTTCATGATTGGGTTCAGCCTTCTTTGGGATTGAATGGATGGCTTGGCATCATCTTCCAACAGTATTTTATGCATGCATATGGCTGAACTGATTCCCTTCAAGTCAGCAAGGGTCCATCCAATGGCATCTTTATGCTCCCGCAGCACCTTGAGTAGCTCGTCCTCTTGATCTTGACTGAGGGATGAATTTATGATCACTGGGTAGTTTTCATTTTCTCCTAGATATGCATATTTGAGAGTGGGTGGCAATGCTTTGAGTTCAAGTTTGGGTGCTTCTGATTTTTCGCTCCCTTCCTTTGGTGCATCTGGTATATGTGTTTCTGTTGTAGCTACCTCTTCACTTGATTCAGATTCTTCCTCCACCAATCTCTCGTTCTCTTCAGGTTCATCTTCTTCAAAATTCTCCTGCACTTCATCCTCAAGTGCATCTAACCTCATGCATTCCCCCAATTGTTCCGGTGGATAACTCATGGCCTTGAACACATTGAATGTCATCTTTTCATTGTGTAATCTAAGGGTGAGGTCACCTTTTTGAACATCAATGACAGCTCCAGCAGTGGCCAAGAATGGCCTTCCCAAAATGATGGAGGTTTTGGCGTCTTCCTGCATGTCCAGCACCACAAAATCTGCTGGGAATATGAAATCTCCTACTTTTACTAGCAAATCCTCCACTATCCCGTGAGGGAATTTGAACGATCGGTCTGCCAGTTGTAGAGCCATTTTTGTTGGTTTAGCCTCCTCAATTTTCATCTTTCTCATCATAGCTACTGACATCAAATTGATGCTGGCCCCTAAGTCACAAAGAGCCTTTTCTACTGTGATTTCTCCTATAATGCAAGGGATCTGAAAACTCCCAGGATCCTTCAGTTTCTGAGGTAGTTTATGCTGAATGATAGCACTGCACTCTTCAGTTAGTATCATAGTCTCATTGTTCTTCCAGCTTCTCTTCTTAGTCATTAGCTCCTTCAAAAACTTGGCATAAGTGGCATTTGTTCTATGGCTTCAGCAAATGGTATGTTGATTTGTAGCTTTTTGAAGATTTCCAAAAATCTCAAGAACTGGTTGTCATCTTCCTTTTTCTTCAATAGCTAGGGGTATGGAGCTCTTGAGACGTTGAGTTGGGGTATCTTTTTCTCTTTCTGCAAACTTGGCGTGGGGGGTTGCATTCCATGTTGCTCCTTTTCCTTTTCAATTGAGCTTTCTTCTAGTGGTTTTTGGGTATGTTCCTTCAGTTCCTTTCCACTCCTAAGTGTGATAGCTTGACACTCCTCCCTTTTGCTTGAATGAGCATCATAGCAAAAATTGTGGTTCGGAAGCTACTTAAAAAGATAGCTGATTTGTGTCTCCAGTTTTGTGATGGCAGCATTTTGATTCTGCATGTTTGACTGCACTTCCTCTCTGAATACTTTACTGTCTTGAATGTCTCTGCATATTCCTTCAATGAAGGTTTCGATCTTAGAGAGCTTATCATCAATTGATGAGTGGTTCGGAGTAGACGTGCTATTTTGGTTTTGATAAGTGTGTGAAGAAGTGTTGTTGTGGGGGTGTTGAGATGTCCTCTGGGTGAATTGTTGGTGAGCTGCATTGTTGTTGGAGTTGTAACGTCTCTGGTCTTGGTTTTGATCTTGCTCACTTCCCCACCCAAAGTTCGGGTGATTTCTCCATCCAGGGTTGTAAGTCTTGGAGTATGGATCATAGTTTTTCCTTGGTGAATTCCCAATGTAGTTGGCTTGCTCCTGACTCCCTTCTGCTTCTTGGTTTACTCCTTCTTGTGTTGTTGATGAAGGGGAGATTGCTGCTACTTGGTTCATCTCCATCTTCTTGGTGAGGTCAGCCAGCTGCTGGGTAATGAGCTTGTTTTGGGCCAACAGAGCATCTACATTGTTTAGCTCCATCACTCCTCTTGTGTTCCCTCTTTCGGAAGAATAGAAGTAGTCGTTTTCTGCTACTGTTTCAATAACATCTATGGCTTCCTCAATGGTCTTCTTCTTGTTCAAGGACCCTCCAGATGAATGGTCTACTACCTTCTTTGACTCATAAGAGAGCTCTTCATAGAAAATGTGCAGCTGGACCCATTCGTTGAACATGTCAGGTGGACACCTCCTTGTTAAGTCTTTGAACCTCTCCCATGCTTCATACAGAGTCTCACTATCCTGTTGCCTGAAAGTTTGAACCTCAGCTCTCAGCCTATTGATTCGTTGAGGAGGGTAGAATCTTGCTAAGAATTTGTTCACCACATCCTCCCAAGTTGTCAAGCTCTCCCTTGGGAAGGATTCCAGCCACTTGGCTGCCTTGTCTCTGAGTGAGAAGGGAAATAAGAGCAATCTATAGGCGTCAGGATAAACACCATTAGATTTCACTGTGTCACATATTCTTAGGAAGGTGGTCAAATGTTGGTTGGGATCTTCTTGAACACCTCCTCCAAACGAACAGTTGTTCTGAACAAGGGTGATGAGCTGTGGTTTAAGTTCAAAGTTGTTGGCATGGATTGTTGGCTTTTGGATGCTACTTCCACAATTGCCTGGGTTTGGATTAATGTAAGAGCCCAAAACTCTTCTATCCTCCCCAGCATGATTTGCTCCACCTCCTCTGCCATGGTTGTGAGTCTCTTCTTCATGATGATTTTCCATGTTTTCTTCCATGTTTGGTTCAAAGTATTCCTCAAACTGTTCCTCCTCTTCTTCAGCACCAACTACTCGTTTTTCTTTTGCCTCCCTCCTTAGTCTAAGGAAGGTTCTCTCTGGTTCAGAATTAAAGGAAGTTGAAGCCCCGCTTCTTCTCCCTGTCATACAACCAACAAGTACAAGCAAAGAAAATAGGTGCAGACAGTATTTGTGTCAGAGTTATTGTTAGTTGTGGGTGATGCAATATATCAAACAGTTAGTGGGTTAGCAAACAGAATTGAAAATAACAAAGAAAAACAAAAGAGTAGATGGAGAAGGGAAGAAGTTTAACTAAAACAAAAAGTAAATCACTCAAACAGAAAAATGAAATTCACAAAATAAAATGCTCAATCTAGTGATCTTCCAATCTAATCATTGTTGATGCACAATCAATCCCCGGCAACGGTGCCATAAACTTGATGCGGGGAAAACTTGTCTCTCAACAAATCTTCCTTCGGCAAGTGTACCGAAGTTGTCGTCAAGTAAAAACTCACAATAAAGTGAGGTCGAATCCCACAGGGATTGATTGATCAAGCAACTTTAATTAGAAGAATGTTCTAGTTGAGCGAATCCAGAAATTGGGTTGAGAGTTGCAGAAAATAAAATGGCGGGAATTTAAATAACAGAAAAGTAAATGCTAGAATTAAAGGACTGGAAGTAAATGACTGAAAATAAATTGCAGAATTATAAATGGGAATGGGAGATTTGCTCATAAAAGTAAATCGCAGAAATTAAAGAGAATGGGTAAGATTAGAGATGGGGAGTTCATTGGGCTTAGGAGATGTTGCAATTCTCCGGATCAAGTTCATTTTCATCTCTTCCTCAATCAATGCACTCATTGATCTCCTTGGCAATCTTAAGTGATTGAATTGCAATTCCTTGCAATTCAATCTCTCAAATATTGATCAATAGCCAATTCCTTGGTCAATTGCTCATGAGAAGAGATGAAGTATGGTCACTGATTATACCACATGCATTTCCCAAACCAAGTATTGAGAGGGTTACAGTCACATACCCATCCAAACCCAATTTGGTCCAGCATGAGAAAGCATTTCTAGCTTGATCTCTTCATTCCTCTTCCAAGGTTCAAAAGAGATCCAAGTTTGAATAGCTTCT